>NC_142081.1:162580893-163185060 GCF_054644295.1 Miniopterus natalensis
ATGTATCGATAGATTCTTGATCTGGATTCTTGATACTCTGAAGTTTCAGCTTCCTGGGTTTATTGAAAGATCAGGTGTGTAATTTTAGAGAAAAAGAGGAATCAAGGACTATACTAAGTGTTTAGTCTTTAGCAAATGGAAAAATGATGTTAGGCTTTACTGGAAAAAATATATGGAAAGAAGTTGGGTAGGGGGAAGGTCAGGAGATTAGCATTCAACCAATATAATATTTGAGATGCTTGTTGAACGCCTATGTGGAAAAGTGAAGTAGGCAGTTGGATATATGAGTCCAGAATTAAGGGGATAAATAAATAAAAACTTGGGAACTATCAACATGATGATATTTAGATAATATTTAAACCATATGGTGAGACAAGACCAATAGGGGAATACATTAAAGAGAGGAAGAAAAAGTCCAAAGTCTGATCCATGGGACATTGAAGTATTAAGAAATTGGGGAGATGAAAGGAAATCAGCAAATGTGACTGAGACTGAAATCTTAAATAGATAGGAGAAAATTCATGAGAGTGTGTTAGCCTGTAAACTTGCTGAACAATATATTTTAAGGAGGTGGGAATGAACAGATGAGTCAAATGCTGTAAACTGGTCAAGCAAGTTGAGAACTAAGACCTGACCACTGACTTAGGAACATGAATGTCAGTAACTTTGGCCACAAAGTTTCAGTGAGGTTGTGTAGAAAGCCTAACCGGAGGATACTTAAAAGAGGAAAATATTTTAACAGGATGACTGTAAATATTTATCAAGCAAGGTCCGGTCAGAAGAGAAAACACAATTATATGAACAAAGGGAACATAACGTAACTAATTGTGTAAATTAATTGAAATGTTTTCGGTCTTTATGGATGCATTCTTCCCAGAGGACACAAGATCTCCAAATCAGCAAAGTTCAAAACTGTGGAGATGAAAAGTATAACTCCTATGACTGGGTTATTTAGTATCAAAGTAAGCGAAGGTGCTCACACTTGCACCCCTTTATCCCAGAAACTATGTGTTATGAACATGGTGGAAAGAGCAACATATTTGAAGCCAATACAGCAACTCAGAAGCTCATCTCAGGAATCTTGGCTTCAAACTGGCATCATAATTGTGTTGTTAATAGACCATTCTGCCATTCTATCAGGCCAGCTACTTCTGATGACAGATTACGTAGTAAGACCTATGAATCCTTTGGCCATGGATGCATTTCTGCTCTCTTTTCCTGTGAAATAAGTTCCTAGAAGAGAGGCATTATTATGCAGAATATTATTGTGGCAAATAAGGTATTTTGTAGGTCAATGGCAGAGTATTATGAGAAGGGAAAGTTCATCTATATCTAGGATACAAACCTAGCTCTGTGAGAACAAAATATTGCTCCTTTCATAATAAAAGCAGTACCATATAATCATTCTGTTACCGGGTAAGCTGGTTAGTTCCCTTGGGGGATGTTGCCATGTTGAGGGTTCTGCTGATGGCAGGTTAGGCTGAACTATGTTAGCCTACCTAAAAGAAAGCCCATATTTTTAAGTTCATGCCTGGCCTTCCATCTTTGCCACCAGGCCACTTTATACATGGCCTGTTAAGTAAGCTTGTGGTGGCTGGGACATTCACAGGACCTGTCATCATGTATACTTGTTTATTGAGCGCTCTAAGGTAGAAACTGTTGATAAGCATTCACATTAAATACAAATACAAATACAAATATTTTAACACTTGGTGCTCATTCCCAAAAGTCAATCCACGTACTTCTTTAAAGCTCTGACCATCTGGGCACAGAAAAGATATATGGCAGGAAAGGATATGTAGTAGGCCATCTGGCAATTATTGGAGGAAGATGTCATCCTTGTAGTTGCTACTAGTACAGAGGTGCAACTATGCTGAAGAACAAATTAAATAATTCCATATTTGTAGAAGGCAATGCTGGTTAAGAATCAGACACCTTCCCTCAAGCAATGGCATTATATAATTTTCCAGTAGCTAAATAGAACACTATGCAGCAAAGAAAATTATAAAATGGAGATAAACACACATAAAGAAACTTGAAAATGTATTTTAATATTGCTCAAAAGAAGCAAGACTCAAAACAATGTATATAATACTATTTCTTTTATTTAAAATTTCAAATATAGGCAAAACTGAACAATATTATTTTAGGGAATGCAGCAGAGGTGATAAAATGAAAAATAATTACCTTAACCTACTAGTTCTTAACTCGAGAGATAAGGAAGGGGTAGATTGATAAAGGGACACACAAATAGTATCTGAGGTGATGGAAACGTTTTATAACTTGATGTAAAATTTCCAGTTGGTCTTGGTTACATGTGTGTGTGCTTTAGGATTATTTATTAAAATGTATATGCAGTGGAAGTTTGTGAATATGTCATAGATCTCACCAAAAAAAGAAAAAAAAGAAAGAAGAACCTTAAAAATGTATAATTACAAGACACAAGATTTTTGGCAAATTGAAATTTCCAAGCTTCTTGTTTGGATGAATTTCCTGTATCTCAAACCTGGTGCCTGTCTTCTGACACTCAGCAGTTTGTTTTTCACAAAGGACATGACCTCAGTTCAAAGCATTAGCATTTCCCTTTCATTCAGTCTAACCCCTCTCAATGAGAGAATGAATAATAAAGTACCAAAATATTATTATAATGATCGATGTAACTCAAATTTCATACCCTCACATCTGATGGACTGGAACATTTTATGGCACTTGGTAATGGAATAAAAAAGGTAAATCTGCCATGTTTATTAAAAAAAAAGTCAAATTTTTCTGGATTAAATCCTTCCCCCCATGAAAAGCTCAATAAAAGACCATGTTCCAAATATGATACTATTACACTACATAATGTTCCATTAACAAGTATGATTTAATGAGGCTTTATAGCCTTTTGATATTTACATTTTAGTTCATCTCCTTCATCTTCTTGTTGTTTTTTATCCACCCACATTCATAAATTTTTTATAAGCTTCAATTTGTACCATAGAAAAAAGTCTAAGTATTGACAATACAATCATTAAAATTGAGAATATTGTGCTAAGCTAAATAAGCCAGGCAGAGAAAGACAAATATCACATGATCTCACTTATATGTGGAATCTAAAGAACAAAATAAACTGATGAACAAAATGGATCCAGTGATATAGAAGCATAGGTTAGACTGACCAATCTCAGAGGGAAGGTGGGAGTGGGTGGGTCGGTGGGGAGAGATTAACCAAAGAATTTATATGCATATATGCATAACCCATGGACACAGACAGTAGTGTGGTGAGGCAGGGGAAGGGGGGTGTGGGGTGGAAGGGGTCAACAGGGAAGAAAAGGGGGACATCTGTAATACTTATAGCAATAAAGATAAACAAAATTGACTACAATGTGTGATCACAAATTTATCATAAAATATTTAGAAGTGAATATTAAATATATTTGATTAGTCTTAGTTTCAGATTATTGGATAAGTTAAATAAAAATATACCACTATTTGCCCAGCTGACCTAGCTCAGTGGTTGAGCATCAGCCTATGATCCAGGAGCTTGCAGTTCCATTCCTGGTTAGGGCACAGGCCCAGGTTGCAGGCTTGATCCCCAACAGGGGGCATGCAAGGGGCATGTAGAAGGCAGCTCATCAGTGACCCTCTCATCATTGATACCTCTGTCTCTCTCTCCCTCTCCCTTCCTCTCTCAAAAATCATTAAAAAGTACATATATATTTTTAAAAAGTGCTCCTCTTTGACACTAGAAGATGGGAACAAATTTATCTTAAATTAACAATTTTACTAAGATAGTACCTCATTTTTTTTGGAAATCTATGTCCTCATACTTACACACATAATATTCTCGTGCAATGTAAGATAGGATGGAAAATTGCATACATAAGAAATGTTCCCAAGAAATTATTTCAGACTAAAATATGCTGCAGGTGTGTAAGAATCTCTTTTTCTTCATACCTTAATTATTTATTTATTTATTCCTCCTTTTCTCCAAAACATTTATTGATCGCCCGATATGTCCAGGCATTGTTGGAGACCATGGAAACAAAGCGGTGAATAAGGCACAGAAATTCCCATCTCTATGGAGCTTATATTTCTGTGGGGGTTGGATGAGGGCAATCATAAAGACAAATACAAGAATAACCAAACAGCTAGAAGTCATCAAAATAACTGCCTGAAGAAAAGAAGCCAGTGACATAAAACAATTGGGTTGGTGGTGGAGGTCTTATTTAGAGAGAGTGTTCTGACACAGCTGCTTTGAAACAGACTCTATATGTGAGATCCAGAAGTGACAAAGCACGCAGTCATTTATAAATCTCTGCAAAGGTTGTTGGATAAGATCAAACACAACATAGTTGAAGGAAAGAAGAAAGCTCTTGCATCTTGAGCGTGAAACAAGATGGAGAATGTGGTAGGAGATGGGGTCAGAAAAGTCATTAGAGCAAGTTAGTCTTATGTCTATGGTGAGGGATTTAGAGTTTGTTCTAGGTGACTAGGGAAGCAATTGGAGGCCTTCAAGAAGAGAAGTGATATGATGTGAATCAAGTGAACATGTGATTGTGACTGTTATGTAGATAATGTAGGTGTGGGCAGAATTATGCTGGGATAAAAGTAGAAACAGGTAGACCAGTGAAATGGCTTTCCCATTATTCCTATGAGGACAACAGCATGAACTAGACTCAAAACAAAACAACAAACCAGAACAATAAAAACACAAACCAAAAAAACAACCAACAAAACAACGGAGAAGGTTAGAGCTGCTTGAATTTAGGGATATTTTTGGAGGTAAATCAAACTGAATTTGCTTATTGACTGACTATGGGAAGGGTAAAAGATAGATGAAAACTATGGATTGCACTTGAACCGCCCAGTAAGTCAAGGATAGCATAGTTAATATGCTGTTCTTTATAAATTAAATGCAGTCAGAAGTTATACTGCATTGTGACAAAAAGATCCTTGGCTAAAAATTATGCTTATTTAATAAAAATCTGTTACATTCAAAACCAATGCTAAAATCATCCTAGAGTAGTTATGTAATCAGACTCTAGACTAGACTGATAATTGCTATTTTGATCCATCCTATGATAGTGTTCATTCACGCTTATTATCACTTGTCCAAATTATTCTGATATTTTTAATTTACTTATAAAGAATGAGCCCATGAAACCCTAGTACCCCAATAAAAGCAGAACCTTAGGCTTGCGCTCGCTCTCTCTCTCTCTCTCTCTCTCTCTCTCTCTCTCCTCCCCCTCCCCCCAGCTGCGTGGCCCCCAGTGTGCCATGTAATTTCCAGGACATTTTAAAGTCTCCTGATGGTTATTGCTGAGGGCATCTTGGCATCGTACTAAGAAACACAAGGGGAAGTATAGCCACGACGTTGGTTGTCAATAGGTTGAGGCCAGCACACAACAAATGTCTTACTCGAATGAGTTTCTAAAAATGAAACTTTGCATGTCATAGCAAGTGTTAGTGTGAGAAATTGGGATGTGGAATGGATCCTCTCAACTATTGTTGTAAATATTGGTCCCAATCAACAGGCCAGGTCTTGCAAGTTACATCTCTTTCTTTAACTGGAATCCTCAACAGCTCCCCCCCCCAACCGTTATCATAGTCCTTCTAAGAAATAAAAAGTGTTAAAAGTCATTATACAATTCAACTAATCTCCAAAATTTCATCCTATTCTTATTAAGAGTGGTATGGTTATGATTAAAGATATGGATAATTTGAATGATGTGCCAGGACATTAGGATATTATGGATCTATTTGAATATACAAAAGAGAAGAGAAAAATTACAGAGGCAGTTATCAAGTTCTTTCATAACATTATAATTATCTTAAAAATAGTGATGATATCTGAAAGTTGGTAGGTATCAATGTTATCTATATAGGTATTTTTCAAAACTTTTACACTGCTATTCCTTTTCTTTTCAGTGAACTATTGACAAGAACCATGATGTATAAAATAGAGTATGAAGCACTGGTGTCTACTGGATACTGGCAAGTACCTTCTGTTAACAATCCATCTGGTTATCACTAATTTACTCCAGCTGTTCAATCAGAGTCTGACTCTTCTCTCAACATTACGTGTGTCTGTAATTGAGCAATGCCAGGGATAAAGGAACTACTTCCTCCAAGCTAGGCCATTTAATCTTAAGGCTGTCCTAGTTGTTAAACTCTTCCCATACTGAGTCAATATTTCCTGGTAGATTTGTTACATAACAAATATAATGCACCTTCCCATGAAGATGTATAAATCTTTCAGATATTTGAAGCTAGCTATCATGTTCCCTTAGAAATACTTTTTTCCCCCCCAGAGTAAGTCTTCTACTTCCTGCATCTACGTTTCACATGGTGTAATTTTTAATTCCTTCAAGTTCCAGGTTTTCCCTCCCCATAACTCTTGCTTAGCTCTTTTAGAGCTCAGTAAATTTTAACCTCTCATAATCATTTCATGCTTTTTAAAATTTCATTTCCCAATGGAAATGTCTCCCAACAAATGTTTGGAAATAAAGCGAGGATTCTCATTTCCTGCTTTATCTACGTGCAGCGTGAGGGTCTAGAGTTCCATTAACCATAGAATAAAGAAGAGGGCTAATTGTTAAGAGTTATGTAGCTCTCTTCTCTCCCCACCCCTCTCTGTTTGAGGGTGTGTGAGTGTGTGTCTCTGGGTGTGTGTTTTAAAGCAACCAAATAGGAATCAATAGGATGTGTTCAGTCATCATTTGAAGAATCTAGCCTTACTTGGTTCTAGGAGTAGGAAAGTGACTATAACATCAGAGGAGTTCAGTTTCATAACAGTTCCTAGTTTTTTTCTAAGAAATTTTAAACTAGGGGTCTTATAAAGAAAAATGAAAAGTAATTGGTGCTGGTATTTAATAAAGTTCAGTTGTTTTTCGCTTATGGGTTTTAAGCAATTTGAGAAAGTGACAGAGAAGTTAAATAAAGATTTAAAATCCAATAAGAACTTAAAAAACACACACAAAAATAATGAGGCTAGATTGGCTGATTTGTCACCTGATTTTATCACTTTACCTGATTTAATCCTTGAAGTAATACAGGTGGCAATAGACATGTCTACTGTCAAGTAAGCTAGAAAGTCTTAGGAAGCAATTGAAAAATACCACCTTATTAATGTGTGTTTGTTGTTACTGGCTGCATAGGATGAAGTGTTACAGTGAAGAAAATATATTAAGAACTGGCTGATTTATAAGCAGACATAAAAGTGAATAGAGAGAATATCAAATGTTGGGACTTTGTAGGGTTGGAAAGCTGAATCTTGCACACCCCATACAGGATTTAAAAGTTTTTGAGAAACAAAACCCAAATAAATGTTTTAGTTGAATAAAGTCACTCAGGGAAAATGTAGGTTTAATGGTGTCATTTCCACCTATTTTCCCTGAAAACTTTTTTGAGGTCACCAGAAATTAAGAGACAGAAGCACAGGGTGAGAGAAAATCATTTTAGGTAAGGACATTCCTTGCAGTTACTGGCACATGTAATTGACTGGAGGCAAATAGACTGGATTTCTGTAAGATTTTTTATTGCACTAGATTGTCAAAGAAACTTTTAACCCAGACTAAAAAAAATAAAATAAAAAATCCTTGAGCTGTTTGAGACTTAAAATAACTAATTCCTAAGCCTTCATTCTTCCATAGCAGAAAGTAGGTGTGGAAAACCACCAAGGATGGAAGCCCACTTTAGGTATGTCTGAAGAGAACGGTAGATCTAGTATTTATTTCCAGAGAAAAAGATCAGGTTTTCCCACCTCAAGACCCTACAATGTCTGTTCTGAGAGATTTTAGAATTTTTACGGACAGCCATAAATGGGAGTGTTTCTAAATGGGAGTGTTTATTTTGTTTACCCTGTCCCAGTTTTGTCATTGCACTTTGGGTATGTTTACAGGGCAGGAAGGTTGGCTTTGCAGCTCAGTTTTCAGGAACAGGAAGAGTCATATTACTGAGCGGTGGAGAGATGGAATCCGGAGTTTTGTCTCACTTGGTAGGAAAGTGACAGTGCTCTATGCTTGGGAGAAAGAGTGAAATGGATGTATTTTAACTGGCAAGGTAAGGCGTGGAGATAAGGGCTAAATATTCACGAATCTAGCTTTTCCCTCTACCCTTATTATTCCATCGGGACCATGCCTATTAAGTAATGGAAGATGGGCAGAAGTGATAATCCTCTTTTAGTCCTGGCCATAGAACTTTCTTTGAAATCTTTTACTCCCTCTCTTTCCTTTATCAGCTTAGATGAAAAGCAAAATATTTTGATGGTTAAGCCACACAGTGAAATGAACTCAGATTTTTGATTCACTAGTTGAAAGAAAGGCCTGTAGCAGAACCATCCAACTTCCATTAGGCTGTGGTTTAATTGAGAAATGGTTTATTATGTTAAGCTGCTAAAATTTGGGAGTTTTATGTTATAGCAATTAGTCTGTTAAAACTTGAGAGAATATCTACGGTAAACAAATTTATGAAATCTTAGAGGTAATGGGAGGTCCCGTTATAAGGGGTTATTAGGCATTTATTCTCCTAGTGGAGTCATGCAAGTCTTTAGAGTTAGGGAAGTGACATAATCTGATTTAGAGCTGAGAGAGTTAATGGATGGGCAAGGGTGTTTGCAGCCATCAGTTAGGAGGCTTTCACAGTAATCAGTCAGAAGTGATAATGGCTTTGGCCAGACGGGGGCAGTGGAAAGAGTGAGAATTTGTTCGATTCTGCATGTCCTCCAAAGCTCGAGCTGACAGTATGTGCTGGCACCTTGGCTGTGGTTTATGAGTGAAGGAGATGGGAAAAGAATGTCTCCAAGTTTTGCGTGGTAATTTCCTGAAATAGGAAAGATAGCAGAACAAACAACTGTTCCTGTCTTTAAACATGAAAGGTGAGCTGTTCAGTTTTTACCCCTAGAAGGCTCAGGAGTAGGTTAAACTGGGAGTTTCTCAAGTCCACTAGTGAAGGTTATCTCATGATCTGCGATAAAAAAAAATAAAAATAAAATTGCACTGAAATTAATACAAACTCCTTCTAATTATTAAACAATCAAAAATTGAATTACTTTCTCTTTGAAAAGATCTGAAGTTTCAAAAAAGACTTCCTTTTTTTCTTATTCAGTCGAGTATGAGCATTTCACTAGCCACGCAGGATGGCGTTGGGTCTTGTATCCAGCAACTACAACCTGGGTCATAAATCCTTCCCTGAGGAGGGTTCCAAGAAAATTGCCATAATTAGGTATAGGGTTGATCCCCATAGTGTTTCTTTTGCTCCTCAAAACTTAGTATCCTGGAGGACAGAGAAATAATAAGAGAAAACAAAAAAGATTAATGTTGCTACCCCTATAGTGTAGTCGCTAGTTTGCACCAGTTTTTATAACTATGAATATAAATGCTAGCATCGGACATTTTTCAGATGGTTGTCATTTGTGGAACCGTATGTCTCATTTGATAGGGAAATTTTGCCTATGCGTAAAACCTTTTCAGAGATTGACATTGAGATTGCAAAATTTTAAAATATTCTTGCATCTTGGGACATTGCTATTCAACTTTTACCTAAGGTTTTCTCTATCTTTTAGTGTTACACCCACCCTCTTAAAGGTCTTAAGTACATGCTGGTTGTTGCTCTTTGGGTTATTAACATGAAGTCATACACTGAGTATGGAGTCTATCTCAGGAGATGGAGAAGCACCCTCAACTATTTCCTGAAGTCAAAATATTAATGATGTTAAAGTTTGTGTTCTTTGGGTTCCAAGGAATCAAAATTTTTCTCAACTTTAAAATTTTTCAGGCCACCAGTGACCTGTGTCACTGCACTAGCAGCACATAGATAACTTTCTGCCCCTACTTTCCCCCAGCACTGGAATACTGCTCCAGTGCCCCTCTGCCTTCAGTTCTACTTCCCATGAGCAGTCCCCTGTGAATTTTAAAAATCTCAACCTCCTTCTTAGTTAAGTTCCTTTCCTTCCTACCTCATGGAGGAACAACTCTGTTGGCAGGTTCTCAGCCCTTTGCACTTTATTTCCCCTATTTTTGAGGTTCAAACAGACTTCACTAGGAACTGACATAAGGGAATTTATATATTTGAATATATGAAGCCATGAGTTTGCCAAAGTGTTGGTTCATGGTTCAGATACCATCCAACTTCCCATGTCTGTGTAAAGTGATTTCACTAAGGAGTTATTCTTTCATCAACCCAATACCTAACTTTAATCTGAATTTTATCTGTTGCCATTGTGGTAAGGTGTAAAACGCACCCCCCCCCCCCATCCCCGAGAGACGCCTGTTTTAATCCCTGGAACTTGTGAATGTTACCTTGTTTAGCAGAAAAGGGTCTTCGAGGGATGTGGTTAAGTTAAGGATTTTTAAATGGAGAAATTATTCTGCATTATCTACCTGGATGGGCCCTACATGTAAAGCCCTGTATCTTTAAAGCAGGCAGTGTTCATTTAAAAAAGGCACATATTGTGATCATATGTTTAAGTCTCTGACAATTATTATTTACATATTTAAGAAGTAACCTTTTAAATATTTGAATTCTGAAAAGTACACTATCAGCATTGTTTCTGTATAAATTAAGTTCAATGAAAAAACATCACTAGCAACCAATATAGTGTGACTGATATTTTTAATATAACAGAATGAAAATATTTGGGATAAAAGTAGATTTTTATAGATTTCACTGACTTCTGCACCAGTATCTGAAAAGGGAAAATAACATATCAGTTTTGGGTAATAAAGTTACCAAATCACTTGCCCTTCCAGTGAAATTGCTGTTGTCGTCATCTACAAATCCGTGCTGTAATTAAAATACACATTTAAGAAAATCAAGCTTGTTTTTGATATTATGCCTTCTGAAAGAATTCATTTAAAAATACAATGTTAATTTAATGTTATAATTTATTTGCATGCATCTATATGTTATGCAGCATATTTTTCTGTGTGTGGGTATTAGATTCAGGTAAACACAGTCTCCTGATGCTGAATAATTTGAAGTAGAAAAGTAATTAATTAATTAACTCAATATAGTAAGAATTAATTAAGTTGTGAATTAGGTAAGTAATATAGTAAGAAACTAATACAAATATTTACTGAAATTATGAAATTATTAAATTTATCTAATATCTTGAGCTAATTCACTAACCAATATCCTTTTATATAATATAAAATAAATAAAACCCAAAAGAATATAGCAATATTTAGGGTTTGACTAAAAATGAAGCCTTTATTTTTTTTGGCAATAGCTTCTGTTAAGAGGCATCACTAACAATACTGTCATCACACATTTGGTTTTCAACTCTACTTTAACTACTGATGTCACCTCAGTAGTAATTCTGATTTGACTGATAAGTCAAATAAAGTCTTTTCCTGTATTTATATTTATAATAGTAAATATTTGTAATAGTAAAATTGGAACATCTTGAGATGAAATGAGGAATGAGAACTTGGAATAAGGGTGACTAACCTTTTTGTTTAGATGACTAATAGTCAATGAATCTAAGTGGGCTTTTGAGAGGTGGCTTTCTTCCCAGGACAGCGTACAGTGGGGAATGGAGGCAAGGCTGCAGGGGAGAAGGTGGGCACTGGGGAATTTCAGATCTAAATCGTTTGTTTATTTCTTATTAAGACAGTGATTCTCAGCAAGGGGCAAGGATGGTAGCTGAATGAATAGCGTGACAGAAAAATATCTGAGAACTTTAATGGTTCTCATTCATAATTCAACCTCCTTCCCCCATATGGAAGTTTATTCCTTATATTGACCACTATTATTTTAGAATATTCAAGTTATAATTAAGTTGGATCAATCTGAAGAACTTTCTAGTTGTTCAAAGTTGCCTGAGTTCCTTACCCAGGACATGAGTTCATAATTTCAGAGGTCCTGAGACAGACTGCTAGTACCTCTTCACATCCCACTTTCTTGTTTCTATGTAGTAAAAATATATTTAAAGATAGTCTCAGAAGATGAGATATAGTCTATTTAATGTTATTTTAAAATATCATTACCACATATGACTTACAGAAACAAATGCATGGTACTCTCTTCTCTAGAGAATTTCATATTTTTACCTATAAAAAAACAAAGATTTATATACATGATGAAATGTACTTAATTTCATAGTATTGGGCCCATCTTTTCTGAATAATCCTCATTCTTTAAGAAGGTGTATCCTGCTGATCTCTTCATAACTCATATTTAGAAAGCTCTATATTGCCACCAGATTTAGCTTTTGGAAACAGAAAACTGGTCAAATTACTTCTCTCAATAAAGGTCCTTAATAAATTCCTTTGGCTATAGAATAAAGTCCGAAGTCTTTAGCAGTGTTTTTAAGACCCCTTCTTGTCAAGTTATTTTTCTTTTTATTTATACTTTTTAACATTTCTCCTCTACCCCCATTTGAGCCATAAATTACAGGTGTACACTGGTAAATGGAAAGTGCTTTGTGTCAGAAACCTACTGAATGAACCTGTTGATGCATGAGGTATTGTAGAATAAGTCTAGCTCTTTATACTTCTCTGAACAATTCCAAAAGCCATTTAACTTGATCCCAGTCCCTGTCTGGAACAAAGGAACAAGAAGAAAAGTTGGTATTCCTTCTAGGAAACAACTTCTAGGAGTATCCCATTAGTGGCAGTGTACTGCAAGAATGTATTCACTGGTGGATTTAAACTCCCCCCCCTTTTTTTTAAATTAAAAAAAAAATTCAATTACAGTTTATGTTCATAATTACTTTGTATTAGTTTCAGATGTATAGCCTAGTGGTTAGAAAATCATGTATTTTATGAGTGGTCTCCCCACTGTTTCAAGTACCCACCTGGCCCCATACATATTTACTATGATATTATTGACTGTATTTCCTATGCTATAATATACATCTTTTTGACTGTTCTGTAACTACCAATTTGTACTGTTTAATCCTTTCACCATTTTCACCCAGCCTCACAACCCCCCTCTAACAATTGTCAGTCTGTTCTCTGTACTTATTGGTTTGTTTCTATTTTGTTTGTTTATTTTGTTAATTAGATTCCACATATAAGTGAAATCATATGGTATATTTCTTTCTCTGTCTGACTTACTTCACTTAGCATAATACCCTCTAGGTCTATTCATGCTGTTGCAAAAGGTAAGATTTCACTCTTTTTTACTGCTGAGTAGTATTCCATTGTGTGAATGTACCACAGCTTTTTACCCACTCATCTACTGGTGTGCACTTGGACTGCTTTCATTTCTTTTCAGCCTGTGCCAGGGTTCAGAATATCTGCTGCATAGTTTGGAATCCCTCCTTTTCTTTTATAAAATAGTTGAATTGCTTGGGCCACATCTACTAAAACTCAGGGACTAAGTATTTCTTAAGTATTTTTCCAAAAAATGATTGTTTTTAAAAAGTTTAGAGAACTACACTTTAGGTCAAGATGAGTAAAAGAAGCTAGATTTACCCTCTTGCCTGAAACAAAGTTTTAAAATGTACTAAAATTATGAAAAGCAAGAGTTTTCAAGATCTGAACATTAGGCTTCGAAGGACAGTGATCCTTGAGAAACAGCAAGCAAATGAGATGAACCCTATGATTGTCCTAGCTTATTGCCTGGAGAGAAATAAGACAGCCATGGATGCCCATCTAATCACTTTTATTTAACATTGAACTGAACATTAAAGCCAGTACAGTATGCGACAAAGAAATAATTACATGGAAATAAATAAATGACATTCAGTTTGGAAATTAAAATGTTCAACAGATGAACGGGTAAAAAATTATATAATATATCCATATAATGAAATATTACTCTGCAAAAAAATATACATGGAACATAACTACATGGGTAAATCTCAAAACAATTATGCTTAGTGAAAAAAGCCAGACACAAAAGAAAATACCGTATACAGTATGATTCCACTTATATAAAATTCTAGAAAATGCACACCGATCTGTAGTGAGAACATAGATTAGGGATAGGAAAAAGGCAGGTGGGATTATGAGGGAACAGGAAGAAATTTTTAACTCTGGTAGATATAGTCATTATCCCAGTGATTTTTTTCCTGGCTGTATCCATATGTCAAAATTTACCAACGTGTACACCTTCAGTGTATGTAGCTTACTGTATGTGTGTCAATTATTATGTCTACAAAGCTATTCAAAATGTTTAGACTAATATGTTTGCTCAGGGAGAGGCTGTGTTTCTTCCCCTCTCCTAGAAATCTCATGTATTACAGGAGTAAGATTTAGGCAACCCACCAGATGGAAAGCAGAAGAATAAGTTTCTGAGGCAGCATGTGTGGCTGCAGCAGCTGTGGCTGGAGCAGGCCGAGCTGGAGCAGGCCGAGCTTCATCTGGCTGGGTCACGGCAGGCTGAATTGCAGACGTTGGGGCAGGAGTTTGGGATGAAGTATGTGGCTTAGCTGCAGAAGTTGCTGGCTCAACTGCATTAGGTTGAACAAAATGTTCTGCAAGTATGCTTGAGTCATGGATGTGGGCGGCAGCCTTCCGAAAAGGGGCACCCAACCAAGTAGGTGTGGGGAAACGATGGAAGTGTTTGAGAGTGGCTCTAGGGGAACTGAGAATATCATGGTGTGCAGATGACCTTGGATTAGTGTAAGTATTCCCAGGGTTCTTGGGTAAATTTTTCTCTGAAGGGGAGCCAGGAAGAGGGAAATCATTCTCTGACATGGGATAAGGAATGTCCATAAATGGGGTAACTGGATAATTCTAAAGGAAAAGCAAAGAAATCAATTAAAGGTTTCTGCTTGTGTCTATTCTATCTATATAATACTTATGTTATGACTGTGATGATATACAACGAAAGACTGTTACTTTTTTAAAAAAAATTCCTAAGTCTCTATCTTAAGGCTGATGCCAATAACAGGCACTATTTATGAACATAAGACCCAGTTTTCATATTTGTTGGAAAATACAGCATTCTTTAGCAACAATATTTTCTATGATATAAAAACTTTACTTATATAATTAAATTTTATTTTAAATAATTTAACCTAATGAGCAGGCAGTGAAACTGGAGTATTAGAATAAAAATTACAGGATGTGTAAATATAGACATACTTATATATGCATTTTTAAATGAGCATATCACAACAAGAAGAGAGAACATGCTCCTAAATTTCATTCATAGCTGCTTAAGAAAAAACAATACTATTAAGTTTACTTAATATTATTAGACAGAAAATGCTGCTTTAAAAACAAAATTAATAATGTGAAATACATTTCAATATCTTTTTAAAAAATTTTATTTTTGTTTAAAATATTATAGATGTCAATATCTTAAAGTATAAACAAATATGATATATTTTACCTCTTCATTGAATGAAATTTCCAAACAGCAAAGAACACAATAGTGGTTTTAAATTTTATGCCACTAAAATATATATATATTTCTTTAGAATTCTACTTTCATTCAGGGTGAAAATAACTAACAAAACTCTTTGAGTATCTTTGAATTTTTTTTTTCTTAAGCAATATAGTTTTCTTGTGACTATATGGACACAGTCTTGTTAGTCTAAATACATTCTTACAAAGTAGATATGCAATGACCAGTTTTTAAAAATTAAATTTATTGGGGTGAACTTGTTAATAAAATTATGTAAGTTTCAGGTGTACAATTCTTTACATATCAGCTATATATTGCATTGTGTGTTCATTACCCCAAGTCAAGTGTCCTTATATCACCATTTATCTTTCCTTTACCCTGTTCTACCTACCTTCATCCCCCATTCCCCCTGGTAATCACCATACTGTTGTCTGTGTCTATGAGATTTTTATTCTTATGCCTTCACTTTTTTTACCCAGCCCCACAATGCCCTCTTTGACAGCTGTCAGTCTGTTCTCTTTATGAGTCTGTTTGTATTTTGTTAGTTTATTTTGTTCATTAGATTTTACATGTAAGTGAAATCATGTGGTACTTGCCTTGCTCTGCCTGGCTTATTTCACTTAGCATAATGCTCTCCAGGTCCATCCACACTGTCACAAAAGGTAATATTTCCTTCTTTTTTAAGGCTGAATAGTATTCCATTGTGTAAATGTCCCATAGCTTTCGTATCCACTCATCTACTGATGGGCCCTTGGGCTGCTTCCAAACCTTGTCTATTGTAAATAACACTGCAATGAACGTAGGTTGTTGTGAATTAGTGTTTGGGGTCTTTGGATATATTCCCAGAAGTGGAAACACTGGATCATAAGGCAGTTTCATTTTCAATTTCTGGAGGTAACTTCATATTGCTTTCCACAGTGGCTGCACCAGTCTGCATTCCCACCAACAGTGCATGGGGGTTCCCTTTTCCCCACATCCTTTCCAACACTTGTTTGTTGATTTATTGATGATAGTCATTCTGAGAGGTGTGAGGTGATATCTCATGTGGTTTTAATTTGCATTTCTTTATTAATTAGTGATATTGTGAATCTTTTCATATGTCTATTCATCATATGTATGTCCTCTTTGTAGAAGTATCTATTCAAGTCCTTTGCCCACTTTTTAATTGGATTGTTTCTTTTTTGATGTTGAGTCAGGAATTCTTTATAAATTTTGGATATTAACCCCTTGTCAGATGTATCATTGGCAAATATGTTCTCCCATTCAATGGGTTGTCTTTTCATTTTGTTGATGGTTTCCTTTGCTGTGCAAGAACATTTTAGTTCGATGCAGTCTTATTTGTCTATTTTTTTCGTTTGATTCCCTTCCCTGAGGAGCTATATCAGAAAAAATATTGCTACGAGAAATGTCCTAGAGCAGATGACCTTATAGGCAAATTTTACCAACACTTAAAGAAGAATTAACATCTATCCTTCTCTAACTTTTCCAAAAAATTCAAGAAGAGAGAAGACTCCAAAACACATTTTACAAGGCTAGCATCATCTTAATTCCAAAACTAAAGACACTACAAAGAAAGAAAATTATAGTCCAATATTAGTAATGAACATAGATGCTAACATCCCCAACAAAATATTAGCAAATAAGATCCAGCAACTCATTAAAAAGATCATAAATCATGATCAAGTGAGATTTATTTCAGGGATGGAAGGTTAGTACAATTCTGCAAACCAATAAACGTGATACATCACATGAATTAAATGAAGGATGAAAATCATATGATCATGTCAGTAGATGCAGAAAAAGCATTTGATAAAATCCAGCACCCATTTATGAGAAAAACTCTCAGAAAAGTGGGAATAGAGGAAACATATCTCAATGTAATAAAGGCCATATGTGACATACCTACAGCCAACATCATATGCAATGGGCAAAAATTACGAGTGTTTACGATGGGGAACAAGAAGGGATGTCTGCTTTCACCACTTTTATTCAACATAATACTGGAAGTTCTTCTATCTACAGCAATCAGACAAGAAGAAGAAACAAAAAGCATCCAAATTAGAAAGGAAGAAATAAAACTGTTACTATTTGCAGATGACATGATATTGTATATAGAGAACCCTAAAGATTCCACCCAAAAAATACTAGAATTGATGAATAAATTCAGTAAAGTAGCAGGATACAAAATAAATATCCAGAAATCAGTTGCATTTTAATATACCAATAATGAACTATCAGAAAGGGAAACTAAGAAAGCTATCCCATTTACAATTACATAAAAATGAAGTAAAATACCCAGGAATAAATTTAACCAAGGATATAAAAGACCTGTACTCATAAAATTATGAGACACTGAAGAAAGAAATTGAAGAAGATGCAAATAAATGGAAGCATAGATAGTATTCATGGATAAGAAGAATTAACAGATACCAATGGTGTATTTCACAGACCTAGAACAAATATTCCAAAAATTTATATGGAACCACAAAAGACCCTGAATAGCCACAGCAATCTTGAAAACAAGAACAAAGTTGAAGGAATCATGCTACCTGATATCAAACTATACAACAAGGCCACAGCAATCAAAACAGCGTGTTACTGGCATAAAAACAAACATATAGTTCAACGGAACGTAATAGAAATCCAAGAAATCAACCCAACACTTGGGTTAAAGGTAGTCTATTCAAGTGGTGGGAGAATTGCATAGATACTTGCAAAAAATGAAACTAAAGCATCCTCTTACACCATACACAAACATAAACTCAAAATGGATTAAAGACTTAAAAATGTTAGACTTGAAACCATAAAAATCTTAGAAGAAAACATAGGCAGTAAAATCTTGGACAATTCTCAAATGCAATGATTGATTTTTAATGTCCTACTAGTTGCAGTGTTTCTACACTATCACTAAATTTCTTATTTATATCTATTTATGAACTTTTATGTACAGGGAACCAAATGTTTTAATTCAATTCTGAGGCTAGTTGCTTATGTATACCAAATATTTACATTAGATCATAATTTTTATTTATCACAAAATCCCTACCAACTCTTTAGGCTTTGCAATATAACTTCTCAGAAAATATAGGCTTTGCAATATAACTTCTCAGTAGTGTTAGAATATTTAAAGCTTTTTCTTGATGGATACTTAACAATTTATGTTAAAAAGTATAAAATGAGAACCCATTATGTACTGTCTGTGTGCTAGGTATTGGAAAGAACAGACAAGGTTTCTTTGCTTGTGGCTGGGTTACTACATCTTCCAGGCAGTCAAACTTCCTCATTACAATTTAATATTTATGTATTATTTCTTTCCAATTTTATGTTGGTTTCCTGAATTACTAAGTTAAAATGTGTGCTCATGGGTCATGTCATCCTAAGGTATGATGCATGAAGCACAAGTGTACGCTCCTGAGTGTTCACAGAGACAAATGTCAGTGGTTTGTATTGTGACTTTAGAGCCTAGATTCTTATGATTAAAATCTTAGCTCTTATAAAAAATTCAAAATAATACCTTATGCAGTTTTACTTTTTAAAATTATTTTTAAAACCTTCCTGCTCCTTTGCTATATGCCTAATAGTGGTAGGTCACAAGTGTGCACATCCAGACCATATCTCTTGGTCTTTCTTTTTTAGAGTGTCATGTTTATGTACTGCACACTTGTGAATAGGTACAAGTATAGTTTTCTTAGCTCTCTGCTGTCGTCATAATTTGAGGCAAAAGTATCAAAAAAAATCTAACCTCAATCAATCGATGAATGTTTTGGTCTCCTACATAGCGATAATTTATGGGTATTTTCCGCACAGAAGTCATGTAACTATGTGGGACACACTCCTCCTGCTAGTAGTTCCTAGATCATACTTTCTTCTGCTCTAATATTTCGTATAGGCAAAACCTTCTGAGATTCATCATTTAGTTTGTTCAAGTAAACTTAGTGCACTGTAATAAAATTTCAGAGTCATGAGGAAGAAAACTGGACACAGCAAATTGTTTCAGAAGGAGTGCATATTTTTAATGCTTCTACTGAATGAATAGAAATGAAGACCTTATGGTAAACACAAATATATAGTTCCTAGACATTTTTCTATCAAATAAGAAGAGATTAATAGCACTGATATTTTAACAGCAATGTTAGTCACAAAATTGCATTGTAGAGAAATCATAGAATTTTAAAATGTAAAACACACTTAAAGGTAAAAACAAATACACTTATATGTAAATGAAAACTTTTTTTTTTTTACTTCATCAAGGAAGTGGAAATATCTCTAAAACAGAAAAAAATTATTTCACTATGGCTATTTATTTAAAAAAATCTATACTCAACATTCCATATTACTGAAAAATTTGTACAACCTTACCAGCATATTTTTTGAAATATGAATCACTAGGATAAATTATTTGTTTATTATTATCATTATTATTGCCGTTATGTGATTTTGACCAAGACAATTGCCTCAGGAAGTTTTTCATTGGGTTGATCAATTTTGGTTTGTAATATTCTACATATATGTAAATCTTACCATCTAAAAGATCATTCAGCTCTTATTCATATGTATGATTATGCTGTTCTCCTTCACCTCTCAGGTTTTGATTGGATTCTGTGTGTGTATATGTAACTGATCTGTTGCCACCTTTTTACAGATGCAAAATGACCCTATATCTAATTGTTCTCCAGTTAAGCTTCAATATGGTTTATGAATTCACCACAGATTATGCACCACAGCATATGATAAGATTAAAAAATAATGTAGGAAAATCATCATTTACTATTGTCAAAAAATTAGAGTTTAATTCAGGTGATTTTGGAAGATAACATATTGAAATTTGCACAGGATGATAATAATTGTAATAGTAATAATACTAAGCAGCATTTGAGTTTCTGTTATATCCTAGGTACTCTGTTAAGCACTTTACATAATTATTTTATTTAATTTCAAAACCATTCTATATGTGTCATATTCTCTCCTTTTTACAAAAGAGGCTTTTTAACATACACATTGGCTAGGATTAAGAATTCTATGGGGGTAGGAGTGAAGGGGGTCTTAATATATGGTGATGGGAGAAGATATGACTTTGGGTGGTGGGCACATAGAGCAATATACAGATCTTGTAACATAGAAACCCACACCTGAAACCTATATGTTCTTATTAACCATTGTCACCCCAATAAATTTAAAAAAAGGGTTAAAAAAAAGAATTTTCCATCAGCTAATTCTTATATTAGAGTCTCATCTATGAACAATGCATTGAAGTTCATTGTATATATTTACTTTTACTCCATCATGTGTTCCTTGTGACACCACATAAATACCGCAGCAATGAGACATAACTGCTAGAGGAAGCCCAGTCCAGCTTTGTATAATTTGAAGATATTAAACTGTTAAAATTATCTATGTGGTATTCTGGTTCCTTTTAATTTTACTCTCCTCTAGCCCACTATGTTTTTGAATTCACCTCTTTTCCTTGCTTTTTTTAAATTTTGAAATAACACAACTTTATTATTTTTGTTTTTAAAATTTATTTTGAAAAGTCTGGCACAACAAACCTCATACCCATTAACATGTCTCTGCTGCATTATCATCAACACTTTAATAACTTATATTATTAACACAAATCCATGTCTATAATTATTTGATGGTTATATTACAATTGCTGCAATTTTAAAAGTCCATTTACTCACCTTCCTTGCAAAAGCCACACACATAAGGCAGGCCCAAAGTAGAAGCTTCATTTTGATTGACACGATGAACATTAATAATATAAATTGGTTATTTCAGAAAATATGCAATATATTTCTTACTCAATTCCCTTCTCCTAGAGAGAGACAAAAAAAACCCATGGCTTTATTAGTCTGACTAGTAAGACACTTAACAAAAAAAATTTTTTTAAAAGAATAGTTTATTGAGCCCAGTGAGGCGTGATTCAGCGGTTGAGTGTCAACCTAGGATCCAAGCGATCGGGGTTCGATTCCCGGTCAGGACACATGCCCGGGTTGCGGGCTAGGCGGCCGATCAATGACTCTCTCATCATTGATGTTTTTCTGTCTCTCTCTCTCCCTCTCCTTTCCTCTCTCTTAAATCAATAAAGATATATTTAAAAAAGAGAGAATAGTTTATTGGTTTTTAGAGAGAGAGGAATGGAGAAAGAGAAACATTGATGTGAGAGTGCAGCATCCATTGGCTGCCCCCTGCATGCCCCTCCAGGGGGTCAAGCCCACAATCTGGGCATGTGCCCTTGACCAGGAATCCAACTGGCAGTCTCCTGGTGACTGGATGATGCCCAACCAACTGAGCCATGCAGCCATGGCTACAGAAAATTTGGCCTCACTATTTAACCACTGTCAGCACAACCTAACAAGAATGACACTAAATCCAAAATTATCTTTTTTCTTTCTTTCTTTCTTTCTTTCTTTTTTTTTTTGCCAGATGCCCTTCAACAACTAATTTGCTTCTAACTAAACTTTTGAAAGTGGAGGTCAACTCATTTAGTTACTTAGGTAGGGATACATTTTGCAATTAATTGATCTTGGAGGGCTTACCAGGAAATAAAATTGTTTAAAAGTAGGCATTCTAATGGGTGATTTACTAAGATTTAAAAAAAATATATAAATTCAGTGGGAGAGTATTATCACCTACTTGGAAAAATTTCTAGTCCTAAAGTTGTTGCCACCATGTACTATGGCAACTTTTGGTTTTTGATCACTAACTTTCTTCCTCTATCTCTGAAAAGTAGTGGAGCATCCATATATTCAGGTGTGTATCATGATTAGACTAATTCTTTTTTTAGAGAATGTAAAAATAATCTCTAGTTGGTTGATTATTAAACTTTATGGCTTTTGTCTGCCTTCATCAAAAACATAATCATCTCCACTCTTAACAAATAATACATATACAAGACATTTATTAAAGCATTATTTGGTATCTCAAAGTGTAAAAAATACACATTCCCAATAATTATTAACAATAATATTATCCTCATGATCTATTGCAAAATGAATATTAAAATATTAAATATAGCTAAAGTACTTAATGCAATATTTCTAATTAAATGGTGGCTGATTTTTAAAAATACTTTTCATAATTTAACCTTCTGTCTGTAGTCTATAATGTTTTGTGAAGTAAGAATGTATTATTTGCATACTAAATATATTCTAATAATATGAAGAATTTTCAAATTTTTTAATGAGACTGTGAATACCAGATAATTTTTTATTACTGGGGATTCAACTAAAACCCTGCTTACATATTGTTCCTCATAAATCTTTAGATTTTAGTTTTGGAAGCCAACAGATATATAGAGATATTGGGTATAGCTTTCTAAATTTGGAGGACAATAATTTATAACTAAATCTAGAGACTTAGAAGCTGATTTTAATCAGCTGATTGTATGTGGCAATTAAAATAGTTACAGTGGATAAGATCATATAGGAAAAATGTGCAGAGTTAGAAAAGAAGTGGCTGAGGTCAGAGCCCCAGAGAACATCAGTGTTTGTGTAAGAGAAAGAAGAGTCCATTCAAAATATTTAGAAGAAAGAAAATTGTAAGAATTACCAGGAAGTAAGTCTTAATCAATAAGTCCAAATAAAATGGTGCTCCTGTGGCCAACGTTCTTTTTGTACTACAGTTTCTCGTCTGCAAGGTATAATATTAATATCTACTGGTAATATAACAATAGTATTAATAGCTGAAAACAAATATATAAATAGAGACAAATATATAAATTACCCTGTACATAGCTGCTCAGTCAGTTTTAGATATTATAATCATCGTTATGACTTTTGCCACATAATTAAAAATGGTAGATTAAAGAGGAAAATTTTAAAAGCACCAAAAGAGCAATTAGCTTTGAGCGAGAGAAGGGTCCTCCCATTCTTTGAGACTTGAAGGAAACAGTTATGTTCAGATTTATCAAGTTATTCAAGTGTCATATTAAGGAGATGGATCAAGTTTAGGCTTGATGGAGTCCATGTTGTCAATGAAGTAGAAAGGGGAATTGTTTTTTAGTGAGATCAAAGCAAAAAAGAGAGTTGAGAAAGGCAGGTAACTCTAATGCCAGCAAGACAAAGTTTGATGAGCAGCCTTCTGTGACCAACAAAATTTAGAAAACAAACTTACTGTAGGATTCAGCTGCTTAATGGAGTGGCAGTAGAAATGGAGTTCATGGGGGTTTTCAGGTAGGACTAAGTAAAGAGAGACAGAAGATCTATATGAACTTTCAAGATAATATTTAAAATAATTAAGGATAAAGTCTGAGCCGTGTAAGAAGGGGAGTGAGGCTAATAGGGAATAGAGAGAATGAAGTATAATCAGAGTGTTAAGGGCTGGAGTGTTCTATGACGACAAAGAAAAATTCTAGCTTTTACCTGTCCTACCCTTTCAAAATATATGTCATATGTTACCTCATTTTGAAAACCCTTTAATGTTCAGCCTGAATGAGAAAGGAAGAGAGGCTAAGAGGAATTTTAAAGAATGGATTACAATGGGAGGGTTAAAGGACTGGAGTATTATATGAAGTAAAAAAAAGTCTCCAATTTTCAAATCTTTTCAAGAGTCAAAGGCACATATACAATGTTACTCCCCTATGACAACTCTTCCAGTGTCTTCCCATTACAACCAAATGCTTAACATAAATTTCTAATCTCAATTTTTATCTTTATCCCTTCCTCCTGAGCTACTTGCCTTTAACTTTCCCCATGCCTCTATATTCTCTGGAGAAATTCAGCATCCTAGGGTTTTTTCTTACAACCCAGACATGCATCAAATTACTTGATTTTGCTGTTTTTTTTCATTTATAGATGCCATTAATAAGGGCCTTGGAAAGTTTATGTTCTTTTAGGGATTCAAAACACACCACCCTCAGTGGTATGCAGATCATTTTGAACTAAAGGCAACCAAGACCCTGCGGCCTCAAGAGAAACTTCTACTCCCCCCTTAACTATCCAGAAAGATTTACATTAGGAGGCTGGTCCATGATAAGGGTTAAAACCAGAAATGACTTTTTACCTACATATATAGTAGGATAAACTAATAATTACTGAACATGTGCTCTCCCTGCAGTTACCTTCTGAAGCCTCAAGGTGCCTTACCTCTCATCCCTAGCTTAGAATGTCATATAAACCCTATTTTCCCTTTCTGTCTCTGAACCTTTCATGTATGTGGGGTTCTGACCGTAATGTCTGTGGGGTGTCCATACACATGTATGTAATCGAATTTGGTCATTTTCTTTTGCTAATCTGTCTTGTGTCTATTTCATTATCAGACCTGCAAAAGAACCTTGAGGGCAGAGAAAAGTCTCTTCCTCCCTTACATTCTCAATGCCTGGCTTCCTACTGTAGTGTGAAAATATAAACTGAGAGAGGCAGATTGAAGGATCTGGTGAAGGTTTGGAATTAAGGTTGTGGCAAATTGTAGCATGAATATATCAGAGATGGTAGAATGATGGCTGAATGGTAGTGTGAACCCAGCTTTGGTTGGAGAATATAATTTGTAGTGTTCAAGGTTATCCATTATGAGAAGGAAAGTGAAGTACCCAGAAAGTGTACAGTTATTTTGGTGGTAGCCAAACTGGTTTAAATTTAACTGTTAAAGGACTGTTTATATGATCATCAGCAGCCCAGTGTTCCATTCTGAACAATGGAAATGATGATTACACACCAAAGGATGCATTTGAAATTTTATTTTTTGAGGGGAAAAAATGTGGTTCTATAATAGAAAAAGTAGTAAAAACATCTTAAATCACCATCAGCCCAGTTTAAATGAAATCACAATGCAGACCCAGCATATTCAACACGAACCAACAGGAAGAGTAAAAACAGTTCAGGAAGTATTCTGCTCAGTCTTCTATTGTCTCAATATGTATGCCTTATTAGTAGGCCTGTCCAAACATGCTGGTAGTAGGAAGTAATATGGTAGGTAGGAAACTGTAGAAGATAGATTTTCCAGTCAAACCTAAAAGGAAAAAGACAATACTCTATTAGTATTATAGAGTAACCACCCCCTATACATGGATTTGCTTTCTGCAGTTTCCTTTGGTCAGTAGCAGTCCAAAAATATTAAACGGAAAATTCAAGAAATAAACAATTCCTAAGTTTTCAATTGCATGCTATTCTGAGTAATACGATGAAATCTCATTCTCTCCCACTGCATCCCATCTGGGATGTGAATCATGCCTTTGTCCAGCATGTCCACACTGCATGTGCTACCAGCTCATTACTCACTTGGTAGCCGTAAGTGTTATCAGATCAAATTTTATGGCCACAGTGCTGTGTTCAAGTAATTCTTATAGTAGCCTAATGCTACACTGCCTGCATAGTTCGCCTCACTTCATCGCATCATATAGGCCCTGTATCATCTCACATCATCACAAGAAGGGTGAGTACAGAAAGCACAATAAAGTATTTTGAGAGGCTACATTCAAATCACATTTGTTACAGTATACTGTTGTAATTGATCTATTTTATTATCCGTTATTGTTGTTAATTTCTTACTGTGCCTAATTTATAAACTAAACTTTATTAGAGGCATGAAGGTATAAAAAAAACATAATATATATAGGATTTGGTACTATCTGCAGTTTTAAGCATCCATTGGGGGTCTTGGAACATGTCCCCCACAGACAACAAAGGGTGTTGTATTTCAGAAATAATGTATGTTTATATATAGAATACACATACACTCATCCAACATAGTCTGGCAGAATGTTATTCGTTATAACTATTATTAGTTAATATTTTCTAGTGCCCAAAATGACACCTAGTACACAGTAGGATTTTAATAACCATCTGTTGAACAATTAATGATAAGTGAAATTTAATAAGGTTTTTTAATATAGCATAAAAGAGTAATATTTATTTATTTATTAAATGTTAAATATTTACACTTTCAGTCAATTTTTAAGAAACATTTAATTATTCTGATTTTCCAAATAGTTCATTTGGTATAAAATATTACTGCTTTATACATTTTAAACCTTTTGCTCTAATTGAAATCTAGATTTTTAGTAAAATAATTTTATAATGCAAAATGACTTTGGACTGATATATATATATATATATGTATTTTTAAATATATCTTTATTGATTTCAGAGAGAGGAAGGGAGAGGGAGAGAGAGAGATAGAAACATCAATGATGAGAGAGTCATTGATTAAGCCCACAACTGGGCATGTGCCCTGACCCAGTATCGAACCCCGAACGCCTGGATCCTAGGCCAACGCGCAACCGCTGAGCCAAGCCCCGCCGAGCTGGACTGATATTTTAAGGAGTCAGTTAAAAATTATTAAAGTCTTACAAATCTATTGTATGTTTTGTGGTTTCTCTGTTTCTTTTATTACTTTTCTGTAAATTCAATAACTTTTGCCTATTTTTTCCCCCTGCCATTACTTTGCTTAGTCTGTTTCTAATGATCTTTAAGGACTTAGCTGAGGACTGAACTCTAACTGACCCTTTTCATTATATCATGTTCTCCTCATGCCTCTAGCTTAGCACGTAGCACATTGTATTGTCACTTTTGTGTCCTTGTCTAGAACAGAGCTTAATGAGAGTAAATTCAATAGTATCTTATTTCTGTCTCTGTCATGTCTCTTACATTATGGGACATAAGCTTTTTGAAAGCATTTGCAAGTATATAAATAATGATAGCAAAGGGAATATTGTTATATGTAAAAATCAACTGTATTTTCAGCTCTTATCCATCACAGCTATGTTATTATTTTTCTCACATAAGATCCTTTTGCAAAGTTGATCTTTTCATCATTAGGAGGGCCAAAATAGGAGTACAAAGCAAATCGAGTTTGTGACAATGTATCTAAAATTAAAAAAAAATCCTCTCAAAAAGTCCCTAGCTGGAATTTGGATATGGTCTGGCTTCAGTGGTGGAGTGTTTGAGCCCTAGGGCTAAAAATCTGTATTAGACTATTGACTCTTTCATTCTTGCAGGATGATCAGGAACAATTTATTTAAACTCCATGGGCCTCAGTTTCCTAATCTCAAATTGGCTTATAATATTAACTACATCATAGATTTTTTGGTGAGCATAAAATTAGTTAACTTAGGCAAAGGGCTTGGAATTGTGACTAGTACATTGGAAGCCCTCAATAAATTATTGATATTATTGTCATTACTCATTTCTTAGAAATCTACTTTGTCCTGTTGCAGGACATATACAAAGAACAAGAGGATAAATCAAGTGATATAAATTCCACAACAGGCGATAACTTATATACTGCAAGGACAATATAAAAAATAAAATAAAAGATGACAAAAAGCAACACTGGTGTGTATTATTTCCTTTGGATCTCTAACATGGCTTGATAGCAGTGATTAAAGTGTCAAAGAGAGAAACTAGGAAAGCCAGAAAAGGAGGTCTTGTGTATTTTTTAAAAAATTATAATTCCCCAGAGAAAATGTGTAAGAATTTGTTTTAAAATAGCTTGACTTGTATAGGAGATTCTTTTGATATTACTGTAGATATCTTCACCCAAATTAAAATGTTGAGCCTGAAGTTTTTGTCTCAATTCAAAGGTGACAGGTAAACATCTCTGTGAACATTATGCTTTTGAGAATTTCCACCCGAAGCCATTGCTCCTGGCAGAATGTATCATCAGTTATAGAGAAGTTATTATAATATTTTTCAAAATATTTATAAAACACATGCATAAAAATTGCACAGATACCTTACATTTGTGAATCAGGAAGGTATAAGTAGAATTCAAAATATTTCATAAGCCAAAATATTATTTAATTAAAGTTGAAATTATATTACTTAACAATATTAAGGTCACTCTTCACATAAAAATACTATTTAAATTATTGTTTAAATTCTAGGCCTAAAGGCACTTACCAAATTCAAGTAGAAGCAGTCAATTCAAGAATCTTAAAAGTACCACTTTAAAAGAGAAATAAAGGACATATTTTAGCTCAATGTTTATAATATGCAAAGATATATTATAATAAACAAATATCTCCATGGAAATACATAAAACTTTCTTTAAGCATCTTATATTCAAACTTCAGGTACTGAATTATTATTGTTTCTTTAATGGGGAAGATATATTTAAATATTACATGTATATCTAAAAAACTAAATCATATTTTAAGAATCCTGTGAAATGAACTGACTTGCCCCAAATCGAAGGCTTATTTATATCAGGTCTTCTGATTCCAAAGCCTATATTATTTCTTTAAATGGTCAGTTCTTTGGGTTCAATTTCCTGTTCTTCCACTTATTCTTCATGTTAAAAAATGTTTCCAGATTCACATTTTTAAAAATTAAATGAAGAAATGTTACCTAGTGCTTCTTCTAGCTACTTTTTATAATTTCAGATACTTTTGTAAAATAGAAGTAATATTCTGTATCTTTACCTACCTCTAAGAATTGCTATAGGAATCAATTGCAATATTATAACACTTAAGAAGTTTAAATCCAATGCAAATACAATTTACCATTATCATTATTTTTATTTATCATAGCTGTATTTGCACTATGTGATTTATAATTTAATTTCCAGCCTACAAATATTTATTCAATTTTGTTTCATCTCCTATGTGAGAATTTGTTGAGATTTTTATTACTCTGTTTCATTTCTTTTCATTTATTACTCTGTTTCATTTACTACAAAAGGTAACTGTTTTTAAAATTAAAAATAAAAAGAGAGAACTCACCATAGTGGGGATAGTTTGGTAAGCATTAGGCCATGGCTTCATAGCCGTCTGGTACTCAGCAGGCTTGAAATACTGAGGTAAGGGGAACTTCTGATGATATTGGACCATTTTGTTCTAGAAATAAATTATAAGTAATTTATAATTTCTTTATAAGTTATTATAATTTGTTTATAATTTACAAATAATTTGTAAACTAATTAATATAATTGATCAATATTCAATTATAAATCCCATGTGTCAGAGCACACCTGAACATAACCAAATATACTAAAACTTTATTTATTTAGATCAATTCTAAATGATACCAAACAGACCTAACCAAAGGAATGTTTATTATACTAAATTAATTCTGTATTTACATTCATAAAATGAACTACAGAATTGAGAATATTTGTTGATTAATTCAGACCCCAAGGCCAAAATGCTGAAGTAAAAAAACAACAAAAAAACAACAAAACAACAAAAACCAAAAAATAAATAAGAAAAAGTGTGTGTAAGAAGGCAAGCAGATAAAATTTTAATTTATTAAAATGTGTGTCTCAGATTGTGTTTTCTTTTCCATTTCTGGTGGAAAGACTCTGCTCCTTCGAGTTTATGGAATACGTGATTTGACTAATAGAACCTACAGCACTGACCCAATTGTTAATCTATCTGAATGGCAGTTACCTTGTAGAAGTAAATGAATTAATATAGACAGGGCACTTTGCATAGTACCTGTCACCTGCTTTATGATTAATATATCTTCCCCCCGCCCATGTTCTATTTTGAACCATATCATATATATGTACATGGTGCTATAGATTATTATAGGATTTTAAACCAAAATTTTATACACATTCGTATCTGCCTTCAGGATAATTTCCTGTTTTCACAAAATGGAAAAATCAATGGGTTTTTAGAATAGCCAGAAATAATGGTTGAGTAGATACATAACTGGTACAATGGGAGAATGTTTCTGTAACAGTTTTGACTGTTTATAGAAATTAGAATTAAAAATAGTTTTTTGTTGTTGAAAGGATTGCAGCTTAGCAGTGTCTAAGCAGAGTCTGGGTGTGTAATAAGTGTTTGTATAGAAACTTACCAGGTGTTTTAGATTATTCTTATTTTTTTTAGTCAGCTTAGTTTCCTGTTAAGAACAAAAACAAACTGGTAAATATAGAAGAAAATATCATGGGATGATATTTAATTAATTTTGTTTGAATAAAAATGACTTACATGACTGAGTATTTCAGTTGATTCCTTAGGGAAAGAAAATGAGAATCAGTTTTAATTGGATAGCCCACCAGTAATTTCTGTCTATGTCATTGGAGTCGAAAACTAAGGCTAATTATTTTAATGACTGAGAACCAAACCACTGCTATAAAGCTGTCATTATTTGCATATAACATGATATTGCACATAGAGAATCCTAAAGGCTCCACCAAAAACTACTAGATTTAATAAATGAATTCAGCAAGGTGGCAGGATACAAAATTACACCCAGAAATTGATGGCATTTTTATACACCAATAATGAACTCTCAGAAACAGAAACTAATAAAACAATCCCATTTACTATTGCAACTAAAAAAATAAGATACCTAGGAATAAACTTAACCAAAGATGTAAAGGACCTTTACTCAGAAAACTACAGGGCACTGAAAAAGAAATAGAGGAAGGTATAAACAAATGGAAAAATATACCACATTCATGGATTAGAAGAATTAACATCATTAAAATGTCCATATTACCCAAAGCAATTTATAACTTCAATGCAATCCCTATTAAAATAGCAACAGCATCTTTCACAGATCTAGAAAAAACACTTTGAAAATTTATATAGAGCCAAAAAACACCCCGAATAGCCACGGCAATCCTGAGAAAGAAGAACAAAGTTGGAGGGATCACAATACCAGATACCAAGTTACACTACAAAGCCACTGTGATCAAAACAGCCTGGTACTGGCACAAGAACAGACATATAGATCAGTGGAACAGAACAGAGAACCCAGAAATTGACCCAAGCCTTTATGGTCAATCAATATTTAACAAAGGAGGCAAGAACATGCAATGGAGTAAAGACAGTCTCTTCAATAAATGGTGTTGGGAAAATTGGACAGGTACATGCAAAAAAATGAAACTAGACCACCAACTTACACCATACACAAAAGTAAATTCAAAATGGATAAAAGACTTAAATGTAAGGCATGAAACCATAAAAATCATAGAGGAAAACATAGGCAGTAAAATCTCAGACATCTCTCGTAGCAATATGTTTGCTGACACATCTCCTAGGGCAAGAGAAACTAAGGAGGAAATAAACAGATGGGACTGCATCAAAATAAAGAGCTTCTGCACAGCAAAGGAAACCATCAACAAAAGGAAAAGGGGGCCCACTGTATGGGAGAACATATTTGCCAATGACACATTGGATAAAGGGTTAATATCCAAAAAATATAAGGAACTTATACAACTTAACAAAAGGAAGACAAACAATTCAATTAAAAAATGGGCAATGGACCTAAATAGACACTTCTCCAAAGAGGGCATACTAATGGCTAAGAGACATACGAAAAAATGCTCAACGTTGCTAATCATCAGAGATGCAAATTAAACCACAATGAGGTTTCACTTCACACCTGTCAGAATGGCTGCTGTCAAAAATCAACAAATGACATGTGCTGGCGAGGGTGTGGGGAAAGAGGAACCCTAGTGCACTGCTGGTGGGAATGCAGACTGGTGCAGCCACTATGGAAAGCAGTATGGAGGCTCCTCAAAAGATTAAAAATTGACCTGCCATTTGACCCAGTGATCCCACTTCTAGGAATATATCCTAAGGAACCCCAAACACCAATCACAAAGAACTTATGCATCCCTATGTTCATAGCAGCACAATTCACAATAGCTAAGATCTGGAAACAGCCCCAGTGCCCATCAGTAGATGAGTGGGTGAAAAAACTGTGGGACATTCACACCATGGAATACTACGCAGCTGTGAAGAGGAAGGACCTTTTGGCCTTTAGCACAGCATGGAGGGAACTTGAGAGTATTATGCTAAGTGAAATGAGCCAGTCAGAGAAAGACAAATACCACATGATCTCACTTATATGTGGAATATAATAAACAAAGTAAACTGATGAATGAAGTGGATCTGGTAACATAGAAGCTTGGAACAAACTGAGGGATCTCTGAGGGAAGGTGGGGAGGGGGTGTGGGTGGGGAGAAATTAATTAGGGAACTTGTATGTTTATGGGCATAGCCCATGGATGTGAACATTGGTGTGGGGAGGGCATGGGGGTGGGGTGAATGTGGGGTGGAGGGGATCAGTGAGGTTAAAAGGGGGACATCTGTAATGGTCTCAAAGATAAAGTCAATAAAAAAATACACTAGAAAAAATAAAATAATAAAATAAAATGACTTTGATCTGTATATATTTTTTATAAGGATTTTTCTGTATTTCCACTGGACATTTTGAAATGGCTCTATTAAAAAATTAGCAATACCTAATTTACCTCAGATAGTTAACCAACAGCAGGAAAACAGCATTTAAAAAAAAATTTATTGATTTTAGAAAGAGAGAGAGAGAGAAAATTGATTTGTTGTCCTGCTTATTTTTGCATCATTGGTGGCTTCTTGTATGTGCCCTGACCAGGGGTCAAACCTGCAACCTTGGTGTGTCTGGGACAGCGCTCTAATCAGCTGAGCTACCTGGCCAGGGCTTAGAAAGCACAGTATTTCTCAGTAAAATAGTTGGTTGCTTTATTTTAAAAGTATAACTTCTCACTAGATGAAATGCTAGATGATCTCTTGAGGAATGAAAATAATAATAATCAATATTTGGGGGCTGGGGTCATTGAGCCCGCAGCAATATATTTTTAATATTTGTGCAATTAAATATCTTTTTCATATTACAACAAGGATATTAGTATGACAGATGAAAAATTGCAGTAAAATTTCCAGTTCAAAAATAGTAAATATCTGACTAAAAAAACCCAAAAAGCAGTGGAAACCATATGAAACAAAGGCCATATGGAAGAATCATGCTTACATGGAAGGACTTACTTGAAAGAACTGAGCACAATTGAGGTAACCAAAGCTAAGAGGTAGAGAGAAATTGTATTTTTAAGTAAAAAAAATTAAAAATCACACTATCTTATTAAAAGAAGAGCATTTCAGATAGACCTGATTAATAATATTTTTGTATTAGTTTTTGAAAATATGAATTAAATATAACTTCATATAAAAACAATACCTTACCATATCAACAGTCTTTGGAATTTCCTTCAAGAAATAAAAGAAGAATTAGAGACTTCATTCTCACTGTATTGGATATGCATAATTTCCTCTTGAATATACAGGATGTCCCAAGAAAATGTATACACACTTTAACATCTGATAGCTCAATTTTGAAAATGAAATGTATACATTTTTGGGGACATACTATCTATAGAAAAAAACCTTTTTTATAAAGAAGAAGAATTACATTTATTTTTATTGCTTCTCTTAATCATTTTTGTATTCCCAAGATCTAGGATCATGTAGTACCTGCTAAATACATATTTCTTAAATGAATGATGAATGACATATCTCTTTAATGAACCAATAAATAAATAAATAAATAAATAAATAAATATTATCTGGCTAATATACATAACCAAATCTTTTTTCTGTTCACATTTATACAAAATAAATAATTTTTATTGATATTTCTTAAATCTAATTAATGTAAGTGGTTTTCACTTACTTCTTGAGAGAAGCTGGCAGATGCCTTAAAAAATTTTTGAAATGATATATTTATAAAATTGTGTTTTTTTTTTAAATAAGTAGGAATAAAACTAAGCTCTTTTTTGGGTAATGTGAAAATATCTTGTCTGTGACTTGCAGGGATGCATACATTTGGCCAATAGCACTTTGTATGGACCTGGATGAACTGAAGTCCTTATTCCAGAATGATACATTACATTCCTCCCACTCTGCTCACAAAATTTAAGATGTACATCATATCTTCCAGTGTGATAGCAATATTAAGGGGTGACTTTTTAAAAAGTAGTGTTAAAATTTTTTATAAAGCCTACTGGCACAAATCTAATTCTTGTATCCTTGGATGTGTACATTTTTGTTCTAAACACCCCCAATTTTTCTTAGAAGTCTGAAGTTTCGATTCTTCAATATTATGTAATCTAAATTTATTGCTTACAAAACTAGATCAAAGATTATCTAGTGCAGTGTATAATATACATATGTATAAAACATAATCTTTCTAGTTACTGGGGTATTGCCTTTGTATTAAAATGCCTTACCTCACTGGTGGAGAGCGGGTCTCTGTTCTGTAACTCCCCCCAAAAAAGCCAAGAGAAGTTTTGTTATTTATTCCTCATATGACAAAACATAAAACTGTTTTATGAACACAAAGTGGAAGAGAGTACTTGGACTTGCAAGTTACTTCACTTCCTTGCCTTTTCTTACATTATTATCTTATTGCTACATAAACATAATTTTTATCCCCTCCTAAGCAAAATGATATATGAGCAAACACTTATGAAGGTATGTTACATGTAAATAAAATCGCTCAGTTGTCACTATTGTTATTGCTATTTATTACTCTATTTGGACTATATTGTTTGAAATTTAATTTCTGAATCACAAGATTATATTCACAATTGTTCTACTGTGCTTTCTAAGTTAGAACTTGGGATATTTTGTCCCTAGCTATTTTGAGCATCTTTATCCTGAGTTCATCCCTTACCGAGCGCCCCTGCCCCTGAGAAAAGCCCATAAACCAAAAGGCAAAACCACAGAGAAAGCAGCAGCACTCACGGTGGGGAAGGAGGAGCCAGCGCTCGCTGTCATCGGACTTGGTGGGTTTATAACAACCTGAGGCTGACGAAGAGCCTGGAGGGATTGGAGATAGTTCCACTTCTGATAAAACTGGTTCATTTTGTTCTAGAGAGAATGAAAATGATCACATTTTCTGCAATATTGAATTTCTTTCAAGGGTCAAAGCAGATCTTGGCAGAATAAAATTACTTAGAACTTTAATTAGATAATTTATAAATGGTGGCAAATTTACTTAGCAAAAGAATAGTTTAGGCTCATAGGATTTATTATAACTGTCTACATTTATAATAAATTATAGAATTAAAGATATTGTCTGATAATTGAGGCATACAGAACAATGTCTATGTGAATATAAAAGTGTATATAGGAAAGGAAAAGGACAATTCCTTGAATTAGAAAATTTCTGTCATTTCTTTTCCATGTGTGTAGAAGCCTGATCTTTGGAGTGAGATAGAACTGATCTTTAATTCCCTTGATCCTTGGCACTAGAATAAAGACCCTGATCAGACTGCTTAATCTCTCTGAGCATTATTAGTACCATATAGGATTATATCTGTTAAAATATATAGCAGTCTGCACAGTGCCTATCTTTACATATCTATTATCTATCATCTATCTGTATCTATCTGTCATCTATCATCTATCTATCATCTATCTATCTATCTATCTATCTATCTATCTATCTATCTATCTATCTATCTATCTATCTATCTATCTATCATCTATCTATCTATCTATCTATCATCTATCTATCATCTATCTATCTATCATCTATCTATCTATCTATCTATCTATCATCTATCTATCTATATCTATCATCTATCATCTGTCTATATCTATCATCTATCATCTATCTATCATCATCTAGCTATCTATCATCTATCATCTATCTGTTTATCTATCATCTATCAATCATCTATCATCTGTCTATCATCTATCTATATCATCTATCTATCTATCTATCATCTATCTATCTATCTATCTATCTATCTATCTATCTATCTATCTATCTATCTATCTATCTATCTATCTATCATCTATCTATCTATCATCTATCTATCATCTATCTATCATCTATCTATCTATCTATCTATCATCTATCTATCTATCTATCTATCTATCTATCTATCTATCTATCTATCTATCATCTATCTATCTATCTATCTATCTATCTATCTATCTATCTATCATCTATCTATCTATCATCTATCTATCTATCTATCATCTATCATCATCATCTATCTATCATCATCTATCTATCATCTACCTGTCTATCACCTATCTAGCTAATCATCTATCTATCTAATCTATCATCTATCTATATATCTATATTTCTCTCTCTCTCTATCTATCTCATCTACCAATTTATAACTTTAATTATCTATCAGATTCAGTAAATATTCTAGTAAATTCCAGAGCCTATTATGATCTGACCCTAAACATTTTTTTAAAGACATTAAATATGAAACCACATGGCATCATTCTCTGGACAATTTCCATTTACATACATCTGAAAATAAATGAGTGTGTAGAATGTCAATCGATCTTTAGAATTGCCAGGAATAATTATTGAATGAATTCATAGTTAGGTTAATAGTGGTACAAAGGGAGAATGCTACTGGAAGCATTTTGACAAAGTATAAGAATGGCCTTTATAGTAATTAGAATTTCTTAAAGAGAAAGGTTTTATTAGGAGAGTCACATTTTTCAGTGTTCAAAGAAAGGCTCTTTTTGTTATAAAGGTTTTAGAAGGAATGTCTGCTTCGTGTAGTGATATGATAGTAATGTGTTACCTTTTTTAGATGCATCTATCTACTGTGTTCCAACCTTTTATACAAAACATATTTTATATACATATCATCTAATATTATTCTTCAGGGCTGATATAGCTATCTTCATTTTTAGTTGAGAAAATAATAGCTTGGAGACATTAAATAATAATTTGTGGATTTGTGGTTGGAATACAAGTTGCTGTCTCCAAAGCATGTGCTCCTTCCTTGTGCAGACAGCAAACTAGTTTGGAAAGGATAGGTTACATGACCTCCTATGTGACTCGAAAACCTTACTCTTGAGAAACCCATGTATGATGCCATTGTCAGAAAGAAGTTGAGTGGGCAATAATATGATACCTCAACTGCACTGGTATCTAACTTACACCATTTAAACTTAAAAAACTAATTTCCTAAGGTATGTGACTCATCCAAAATTAGTTAGATAATTGCTCAACCTTCATTTTTCCTAAAATATAATTTCACATATTTGACAAAGTAATAGCTGGAAACTGAAGTAACACAAATAGAAAGATATATATTGCTATAAATTTGGGGGTAATTATCTAATTGGAATGAAATGAGTTATAGGATCATTCGGGAGAAGAAAATCCATAATATGATGTTCTACTAGAAATCATAATTTGTATTAGAAATTTACCAGTTTTTTTAGGTAGTATTTTGCTTTTCCACAGTGGACTTAATTCTCCGTTAAGAAAGCAAAAGCACTTGCTATAAAAATACACAAAAAGAAAACAGCATTTAAGTGGTAATTATTTTATTTGAATGAAAATTGCTTACCTCAGTGGGGACTTCAGCAGATTCCTTAGGGGAAGAAAAGAAGAATTAAATTAACTTGCGTGATTTAGCCTTTGAGTTGTACTAGAGCAGAGGGGCAATTAATTGAGTACTAGGGGCTCAAGCAGGTGCTATTGAGAGACTGTATCATTTATGAGGAATTCAATAAATGGAAATATTTATCATCACCTTGTGTCTGAGCAATAGCATGTGACTGAAAATGTGTTTTATTTGAGAGTTTTTATCAACTTACTTTATTCATAAATATCAAATGCCTACAGAATGTAGTCAGATGACAAAAATATTACTAAGTAGGTCTGAAAACTAAATCCTGTATGCTCTTTCTAGAGGACACCATTGGCTCTCCTTTTGAAACAAACTTACAGTCCAGAGAAAGAATGAAGCATGTTTCCTAGACACTAAGTAGGAAGGCTATAGGGCCACAGCTATGTTTCGTCCTTTCCCAAATGTTTACCTTTTCCCATTGTGCCTACTGGTTGGATATTTCTGCTACGGCAGGTGTTTCTGGAACCAATGACCTACACATCTTAATCCATTCCCGCAATCACTCCTTTTAAACAAGTGGTTCCCAAATTTAAAAGTGCATCAGAATGCCCAGGTGATGCTGAATCTGCTAGTTGAGGGGTAACAATCTGAGAACTACTAAACTAAACAAGACTAAGAAATTTTTCGGGATAAAACTACGTTGAAGGCATATGGTAGGCTCTGAGTTGGCACTGGCTTGATTTAAAATGCACTTTCTTCTGCAGTCAGATAGCTGGTATCTCCGTCAAAGAGCAACAGTGTAAAATGTGGTGAAGAAGGTCACTTTCAATATTCCCAAAACTACATTAACTTTGAGTAAATAATTTCTCCATTGCTTACCCTATTTGTGACTTTAACAACAAATTAATTTACATTTTGATGGAAATCTGCTAGTTCTTCGTGAACTTGCTACTTGATGTTAAAAGAAAAGTTCTCTTACCTCACTAGATGAGCTTCTAGAATGTTCCTTGAAAAGTAATAATAAAATTAATCAAAATCTAGCAACCAGAAGAAATCCTTAGCATTATTATTTGGATGTTAGCGGTTACTTGGGATATCTTATATTACCTATATGATCATTAGTGTGATAAAATGATTGAAATAAAAGTGGTATAACCAGTTTTCTTGACTCTTCATTATTACCTTTGGAAAACAAGTGGAAGAGATAAAAATGATCTTATAATTAAATGAAAGTGTTTCAGGAGAATATGGACCAATTTAGGTGGATGCTACTGAAGTGATGGGGAAAAATTGTCATTTTAAAGCAAGTTATAAATCTTTATTCAGTTTCTTAAAAGAGGAACTTTACAGATATTCCCATATGTCATTGATATTATAATATTACATATTGGTAATAAAAAATTGTTAAACAAAAATTTCTCACCATTTCTTTTATGTTCCATGTGGATTCCTTTAAAAGAGAAAAAAAATAGATCTATTAACTCCACAGTATTTTTACTAAAACATTCTCTACTAAATTAAAAGGGAAAAATACCTGTTCTATAAAGAGAAGTTATTAGAATGAATTTATCTTTATTGTATGAATTTTGTATAAATAATATTAAAACTTTTTATTTGGTAATAAAGATACAAGCATTGATATTTATTGTATTTATATTGAATTTTATTGTATTTATATTGTATCCCTAGAGACTAAGGTGGTATTCTGAACAGAATTCTTGTTCAATAAATGTTTGTCAAATGAATTGATGAATATACAAGATTAATTTAGGCGTTGCATGGATAAGCTTTTTTTTGTTCACTATAATAGTCATTATTTAATCTTTTATTAGAAAACACACTAAATATGTTTTTAAAGGATATACATCGTTTCTATGGTAAACAGATCAAGTATTATTATTTTTTAAAAAAATATATTTTTATTGATTTCAGAGAGAGGAAGAGAGAGGGAGAGAGAGAGAGAGAAACATCAATGATGAGAGTCATTGATCGGCTGCCTCCTGCACGCCCCCCTCTGGGGATCGAGCCTGCAACCTGGGCATGTGCCCTGACCTGGAATCGAAACCCCAATCTTCTGGATCCTAGGTCAATGCTCAACCACTGAGCCACACCCAGCTGGGCCAGAGCAAATATTTTTAAACTATTTTTAAAAGCTTAAGTTAGTCAATTTCAAGAAAAGTATTACAATAAGAAAATAATTTTTAAAAATAAGAAAATATTAAGTTTGGAGCTTTTATGAATAAAAACCACTAAAGGACAAGTTCTCTATCCCTCCTAGAATCTGAGAATCAAGTTTATTGATTCATACGAAAATCTACTTTCTTCAATGTAATTAAATGAGAAGATATAATTTTGATCTCATTCCTTAAAAATAATCTTTGTTTTCAAATTTGATTGTCTTGGAATATATTTGGTTCAAAGTACTATAATGCTTTTACTTCACACTTTACTATAGATGTGAAATCAATATGTACCTCATAGGATGGGAATGTATGCCCTCCGAAAAGAAAACACTGAAAACTAAGAGGGGTATAGCATTTACTGAAATGCAGTAGAATATCCTTGGGCATAAAAGGATAGCCAAGAAAATGTAAATTTGTGAACAAAACAGTACAGAATTGAGGAAGAAAAGTAAAGGTGATAGACCATTGACAAGAACTTCTTTCAAAGATATTAAGATTGAGGCTTGCAAATGGCTCATAAGTCATTTCCTAGGATCCCTTTTATGTTAGTCTATAGCATTTTGGTAAAACATGAAAGTTAAAAATAATGTTAATTTTGGGTGGGTGAGAAAATGACCCATGTTTCATAGAAAAAGATATCAAAGATTCATAGATTAAAATAATTAAACTTTACCTTAATGGGATGAGTGACTACATTCTTTTCCTGCTTAAATTTCTACAAAACACATAAAACATTTTTTCATTGATTAAATAAAAAAAAGTTAAAATATATGTAATTTAAAAAGTTAGGACTTACTTCCTGTGAGATGTTGACAGATTCCTTAGAAAAAGAGAAATAATGTAACTTATTTAACTAAATTGTATTCATACTCTCAAAGTTATCAATCCACAACTATTATCTATTGGTCTTTGCCTGAATTATAGAACAAAATTGACCAAAGTTTCAGTTTCTCTGTATAATTAACTTACTATATTCCAGATAACAAACTCATTCCACATTGTACTTTGGCCTATAAATCAAAAGCTTTCCCAAATATCATCTGCAGAGAAGAAAGAATTATTTCCTCTGTACAATTTCCAATTTCCCTGTTTTTCTTTGGTTACTACTTTTTTTTTTCTTTTGAATTTGTTAAAGAGATAAAATACATCACAAGAAAACAAGAAAACCCCATTACCCATGGCCAAGAAGTCATTTGGAAATTAGCATTTAAAATGGATCCAGAAAAGCATGAGTCTTTATTGCAGAAACATACAATGGATTCCTGTCACTGTACTCATAAAATATAGAATGTTCATCATGACTTCTGAGCTAATATCATTAATGTCGAGAGACCTTTAGATAAAACACTTTACAAATCTAAGCTTGGTAATTTAAATGTGTAGGGTTTTTTTTGGTTTTGTTTTTTGTTTTTTTTTTTACTACTCCATAGGTACTGTTTTTTGGCTGCACGTCAATTTTCTCAGACCCAGTAGCTCTCGACATATTGATTAAAAAACCAAACGAAAACCCCAACAACACTATTGCAAAGACTTAAAAACTCAGGGCACATTATGTTTTTACTAGGTGAAAGGATTTTATGCTTATATTAAATTGTCTTACCTCACTGGATGAGCTATGCCCCATCTTCTACATAAAAAAACAAAAAGTTTTGTTTCAGTTTTGTGGTTTATTTAAAATGCCAAGCTATCTCACTGGGTTTTTGTTGTAATCATCGTTTTGGTGGCAAAGGCCTTTTAGAAGTCCATTTCTGAGAATGTTTAGGGTTTAGTTTAATGTTTTCTATAGTATTAATAAGCAAGTCATTCTATACTTCACATAAATCCTTGTTATGGCCTAATATATTTCTTACTTTTAGGAAGTGGTTGGGTTCTTGGTTTTAAAGTATTTATCCTGTCACATTTTACAATATATGTGTAGATGTGCCCCATCTTAAAATGTGAATCTTAAAATTTGATACTATCATGATATTATATTTTATTAGGTTGGGTTAATTGCTAGATTTAATTAATCTTGAAGGAAAGATTGAGGGCAATTACTAATTTAGAGAGAAAGGGAGAAGAGCGGTCAAGACCAGCTGATTATAAGTAGAAGAAACAATTAAGGTTGATGTAAGATTTATCACCATAGTATTATTATTATTTTATTTACCTAACTAAAATTCTTCTCCGAGCTATACTCTTGAATTGGCTCTAAATTTAAGAAATAACAAAATCTTTTCAAGATTTATGTGAGATGTAGAAACGCAGAGAAAGCAAAAATCTCTGTTCCCCCTAAGGATATGGTGCAGGCTGCAGGGTAAGGGCAAACTCAAAAATTACTCCTGAGAAGGCTTTACAGGTCCTTGTATGTGTTTTCAAAGCACCTCATACAAAGTATCTAGCCTGTCCTTATCATTTTGTGATAGGAACATTTTTATAACTCACTTGAAGAATGTGCGTCATTCTTTTACTATCACACTGCTTTTAACCCAGAAGCTGATGTAGAAATAACCTTGTTAAATAAACCATGATGGTTTATTAAACTTGGAAGAAAAAAAAAGAATGTGATGCTTTGAGAAGGTAAGAATTTTTTGCATCAGTTTATTTGGCAAGGATTTTCAAAGCTACTGCTCTTCAATACATCCTTTCCCCTGTCTAGACACCATGGATTCTGATTTACTGGACCAAAAATGGTGAAAATTTGACACTTGCCTAAAAGATGGTTTTGGAATCTACATTTTATCTGTGGCTTTCTTACTTATATATGGCTATATACAGTTTATATATGGGTTATACATGTTTCTATATTTCTTACTTTTAGAAAGTGGTTCTTGGAGTGAAAATAGTTCCCCAGTAAATTCAAGCAGACATGAAAGAAAGTGTATGTCTTTTAACCTATATCTAAAATCTCCCCAAACCTACAAGGAAAATACTTCATAAAAAAAAGTTTGTCCACCTTGATCTCTTACCATTAGGCAGGGGCAGTGCTAATTTCGATTATAGTTTTCAGGGATCACACAGTCTCTATTTCTTACTGCTTATTCCTGCCATCATCTGCTTAAAAGACTCACTCTTCTTACATTTAAATAAGAATAGATACTCATAAATGTCTCATCATACTTACATGCTTTGCAAGAGCAACAGCCAAAAGGCAGGCAAAAATGAAGAACTTCATGTTGACTTATTGCTGTAAAATAGATACATAGCAAATCAACACTAGTCTTACTCTCCTTAAAATCATATATTTCTTCATTACTTAAGTATTAATTTATCTTTGTTCCAGATAATTGGGGAAAGGAAACAAAGACTGGTAATATCAGATTCATTGAGAAATACATAGATATAAATATAACAAGTTCTTTATGTGGAGAAATTTTATGAATAGATTATAATGTAAATTTTGTCAATTGTAATTAAAAAATAAAATAAAAAGAAAAGAACATAATGTATATTCTTAGTTTCTAAAATATAAAAGTTCCTTTCCTGCATAGAAAGCTAGGATTATTGGTCTTGTGTATAAATGGTTATTTTATTTATTAATGTATTCAATGACTATTTGCTACCACATGTCAGGTGCTATTTCAGATATGAAGATATAGTGATGAAAAACTAAGTATAATCTATTACAATTCTTCTCTGATCTGGTGGAGAATAACTATCAGAAATGCAAAATACAAAAGGAGCTACCTTTTTATTAAATGTATTGGGGTGACATTGTTTAACAAGATCATATAGGTTCCCAGTGTACATTTCTATATTACATGATCTGCATATTGCATTGTGTGCCAATCCATCTTCCATCACCATATATTTGGCCCCCTTTACCTTTTACTACCTCCTCACTGCCCTTCCCTCTGTTAACCACCAGAATGAACTAATTTTTAAATCAGATTTCAAGTGAGCCAAAACATGCAGTCTGGCTCCCTCATAAGAAGCAGCAGCAGGTGGAGATACTACTGTGTTGGGTTTGAGAGGTCTGCTAGTCCTGGCTCCACCTGGGGCTGGCTGCTAAGGCCCGAGGAAGTCACTGAATATCACCGCATCTATTTCCTATATCTAGCAAAAGAGAGCCTGGACTACAACACTTCACTCCTAAGATCTTTTCCTGCTCAGTCTCTAATACTGTCACTATATATAAGTCCACAAGGTTTTCTGACCACACATCAATTCAATCTTTCCTTTAGTTAAATGAAGAGCTGAAAATGAAATAAAGCGATTCAAACGCATTTTTGATATATAACGATGTTTTACTCTCTAGATCTAGAAATATTAAATTAATAATTTTTAAAGGGCAAGATTTAATCTTAATCAAACAATATTAAATTTGCTGATGATCCATAGGTCTGCACATCTAGAGAATGTGTACACACAGGCATTTTCTGTTTTAATATTAGCATTACCTCATTTTGGTACTAATTTCTGATTTCCACTAAAAATCTCAAATACATTTCCTTACTCTTATGATAAGGATGCCACATATAATATTCATTTTAGAAGCATTTCTTGACAGTGTTTTAAAATAAAATTATAAACATACTATTGCCTCTTAAAATCTGAAATAAATTTATTACCTACAGTGGTTTACCTCAATTTTATTTAGACATTTTATTTTCATGGATAAAAAATATTGGAACATGAACAAATATTAACTGAGAGTTAAAGAAATGATTTTAGCATGTTTATAAATGAGAAACATAGAAATAGTTGCAGTTACTAAGCACCTGCTACATACCAGACCTTGGGCTGGGATATAAAAATATCATCTCTAGTCTGCAGAACAACTATGTTAGCTTAGTATGTCTGGTTAACAGATGAAGAAAGTGATCCAGGAAGTCACACATCAAATAGGTAGTACCCTGATTTCCAAAAATTTCCTTTTGATGACCTTGACTTTAAAAGACTTTGGCACTTTATTATAAGATAGAGAAGTATAGTAGACATTTTCCATGATCTATATGTTGCTTGTGTCCAGAAGCACTGAAAAGAAAATAAGTCAGTAGCTTATGTTTGTATAAAACAACTTCTCAAAGTGTCTGATGGCACACTGACATTAGTTTCTTTAAAAAAATATATTTAGAGCAGTGTAGAATAACAGAAGGATAAATAAAAATATTACCTCGTTTCCTAAGTGGAAGAAGTCCAGGCAGTGGGAGACCTTGGCAGGTTCTCACAGCACTATTTAAACCTTGTTTCCCCATTGTATGGTAATTCTGTGGTTTAAAACATCTAAAATGAATTTGAGTTCTAAGAAGTCCTGATGACTAGAAATTGTTTTTCCATTCAATGTTTGTACTACGTATTCCAAGGAGTGCTTCCCTTCAGGTTGATTTAGAACATAATAGGAAATGAGGATTTTATAATGGGCAGTGATTTTCTATATTCTGCATTTGTGTAGCTCACTTCTGCCAAATGCTAGTTGTGCAGTTCAGGATAAGTTTTTTTCCTAGAGGAACCTTAATGTCACTTCTAGTCCAAAACATCTTTAATAAGTATCTAAAATGACATTTTGGATATGTTAATTAAAATGTCATTAATTTATTAAAAATATCTTCTCCGTATTCAGTGTTTATGATCTGTCAGCATTAAAAGTATCATTATCATGTGCAAGTCTCTGTGATATAATGGGGAACCCAGCTCTCTTACTAACTAGCACTAACTTTCATAAACATGTACTTTCTTCTTTCAGTAGTTTCTGAATCTGTAAAATAATGTCACATTTAATCCAATTTATAAGACTGTAATGATTAGCAAATATTTATATAAAGTGAATGGGTATCCATATGGCACCTACTTTTCAGAAGTCACAAAATGAAAAGGCTATAATGACCAGGTAGGTAACATAAGTGCCTAATCGTAGGTCCAGGTTTAAGGAAAATATGACATCATGGGAACTGTGGGTTTCCTGAAAATGCAAACCTGGTCAGAAGGGAAAGGTTAATACTCAGCTCCAGTTAATTTTGACATGTAACATATATGCTCTATTGCTGTCACATCTTCCAGTTCTTTAGGATAAGTTGTTTTATTATTTATTCATGATATGTTTGTATATTGATTATCAATGAATTAAAAATGTGTTAAAAGGTTGTGTCTGTTGACAAAACCCTAGCACAGATGGTTTTTGCCTAACTGCTGCCAATTTGAGACTTCTGGAGAAAATGCTAATTTCTAGGTGTGTGCAATTATTGGAAAATGAATCATTTTGAAAAACCAAGTCGTCTGGTTAGCTGAAGCATTAATGTTTAAGCATCAAGATGTTAAAATTCCTAATAATTTTGAGTAGCAATCTTTGCAAAATTTACCACACATGTAACTACATTGTTAACACTAAAGAAGATCAGTTATAATACACAATGTATTTAACAGTTTAAAGCTGTTTCTCCCACTGAATTATGTGTCATGGAACTGCTATTTTTAAATCTGTTTCTAATTTTTATGTCTCCTTTGCTGCTGCCTAGCAGCAGTCTTGTTGTTTTTTGTTGTTTTAATGGAACTGTTTAAATAACTTTGTCCTCTAAAGGGGAAGAAATCTGGATTTCCATCATTTTATATCTGCCACTTAGATTGGCCTGACACTTGGTCCATACTTAGTAAACACTTTAATTTCCCTTAACAGTCAGGACTGCTTACCTTTTAGCAGCATCTGGAAGAAAGCCATGAATAAAAGAGAAATCCCTGCTTTCGCAGTGTTTGCATTCTTCCTGACTGAGAGAGATTATCATAGGATAAGTAATAAGTTGTTGGTTTGTAATGGTGTATGCCACGGAGAAATCTGAGTTGGAAAAAGGACAGGAAGTGTTGGTAGGGATAAGGATTCACTTTAGACAGGATGGCCAGAAAATGCCTTCCTTAGCAAAACAGTAAAAACATGAAGGAAATAAGAAAGTAAACCTTGAAGACAGTTCAAGAGGAACTCATCTGCAAAGGTTCTGGTATATGAGTGTGCTTGGCAAGTCTGAGAAATATTGAATGTGGTTGGAAAATAGTTTGGTGGAAATGAGTTCAGAGAGGCAAATGAGGCCACTAGTGCAGCATATTATTGGGTATTGAAATGACTTCAAGAAAACAATCATATTGATTAAAAACTGATGTTATTGTAAAAGATAACTCTGGATTACCTGTTAAAAAGCAGACTGAAGGGATCGAGAGAAGAAATATGTCCAATTTGGAAGCTATTGTAATAATCTAGACACATGATTATGGCAACAGTGGGGGGACTGATAAATTATCATATTGTAGATATACTTTGAAATTTAAGGCAAATAGAACTAAATAGATTATAAATGAAGTGAGAGATATACTTTGAAATTTAAGGCAAATAGAACTAAATAGATTATAAATGAAGTGAGAGAAAAAGATGAAGGTCAATAATATCTCCAGATTTTTGGCATACTCACCTGGAATAACATAGTTACCATTTACTGATATGGAAAGGTTTGAGAAAAGAGCTGGTTTTGGGGAAAAAACATTAAGAATTAGTTTTTTAAAAGTTAAGTTTTTAGGTGGAAATTAAAAATATAAGTTGGAATAGAATAAACAGTGTACAATAATACTTAACTATCTAAGGGGATTGGTGAAAATATTAAAGGACAGATGAAAGACAAAGCCCTTATCAGTGTTTGTTTTCATTATGGCTTTATTCTTTCCTGATGCTATTCATGTACAGCTAATATGATAATAGAAAGAAAAGGAATCTGTTACCACCAGTTAGATATAAAAGGCCTAGAGTAGGGAAACTCAGAAGGATATAAATAGAGAGAAAGAAACTCTTATCGGAAATCCTGTATTATTTCAATGGTATGTACATATACTTGTTGCCATATATTTAATGCCGTGCAATGATTATAGTTCATCAAGACACTTATATACAGAAATGTCCTCATGTATAAGAAGCAGGTAGTGTAGAAAGAAAATAACATATTGGAGAGTTTGTGCACAGTTGAGGGAGTTGAAAGATAGGTCACAAACAACCAAATAAAAGGTAAACAGTCCTCTAAGAATGGAAACAAAAAATGAGCATGGATCCATAAGACCTAGGGATAATACAAGAAATGTCAGTTACCATTAAGAATGTTAATAATTGCCCGGCCGGGCATGGGTCAGCGGTTGAGCGTCGACCTAGGATCCAGGCGATCGGGGTTCGATTCCCGGTCAGGGCACATGCCTGGGTTGGGGGCTGCAGCCAATCAATGACTCTCATCATTGATGTTTCTATATCTCTCTCTCCATCTCCTTTCCTCTCTCTGAAATCAATAAAGATATATTTAAAAAAAAAAAAAAAGAACGTTAATAATTGATCAATGAATATTGACTCTTAGGAAATAACTTGGAAACTTTCATTAATTTCTGAGTCTGATGGGAGGCAGTCTCCAGTAGGAAAAAATGTTAAATTAATGTGAAGAATGATTTATGAGAAATATGTCTATTTTTCTTTCTATAAAGACAGTTTAATTCAATATATATTTTTGATCTGATTTGAAAATCTATGAGTGACATCTTATACAAAATGAAAACATGTACAGTTATCTCTAGTTTTAAAATCATGCTACTTTAATGCACAGAAAAATAGTTTTAAGCTAAAAAGCTATTGTCCATTATGATAGCTATAGGTATGTGTAGTACAAGGATAATGTAATACCTCAGAGGCATACACACTAGTTTCAGAATTGTGATTACCTCTGAGGAGCTATGGTTGGGAATAAAGTTGAGTAGGAAGAACGAAGTTTCAGTTGTATTATAAATATTTATTATTTTCATTAAGGGTTTTAAACACAATTAAGATTATTTATGTGTGGTGAAATCCACATATTTTAAGTGTATAGGTCAATCAGTTACCAGGGTCAAGGTATGTAACATTTCCATCACCCCAGAAATTTCTTCCTGCCCTTTCCCATTGATCACCCTTCTCAGAAACAACCACTCATCTGAACTGATCAGTAATTAAATTTTCCTGTTTTAGAAAAGTATCTGTATGTGATCATAGAGCATATACTCTGTGGTGTCCAGCCTTTTTCACAAGGCAAAATATTTTTGAGATTTATATGCCTTGTTGCAATTATGGTTGAGTAATGTATTGTAAATATCTACACTTTAAAAAAAATCCATCTTCTATTGAAGGATACCTTGGCTGTTTCTAGTGTGGGATTATAATGAATTAACATGCTTTATTATTTGTACAAAGATTTTTAAAAGCATAAATACCTATGCTATTATTTCTCTTGGATAAGACAGGAATGGTATTGCTGGGTCATATGATAGATGCACAGTTAATATTTTCAAAAACTTCTAAACAGTTTTCTAGGGTAGCTTTTGGGGGTCATTTGACATTCCTGTTTGCAATAGATGAGATTTCCTGTTGCTCTACTTCCTAATCAACACTTAATTTTTTAGTCATTTTGACTTTGGCTTTTCTAGCATGTGTATCTCATATTGCTTTTAAATTGTATTTTCCTGATGACTAAAGAGGTTCAGCACTGATATCTACATCTTTTAGAATTAATTTCTTAAAAGCCACTTGCCTCTGATGCTTTAATTGTACTATTTCTGTAAAAAATTTTGCATCTTTTGTTTAGTGTAGTTATTATTCATCTATTTATTTTATTAGTAAGAAGAGATTTTTGAAGTTCTGGTATATTGCTATTTCATACTAAAGTGTTATAATATATCTAAGTTACATGTCATTGAAAAAAAGGTTACAAGAAATGAAATTTAGAAGTATTTTTTGCATTATGCTATGGTATTTATTACAGTCAATTTAAACAATTAACATCTAAAAATACATGCTAGACATACAGTATCACAAATGTCATTAGAATCCTAAATTAGGCATATAAAATACTTAATAATATAAGAAGCTCAAAGTTTCTTCAGATTAACCCATTCATTTTCAGATGCAAATGATGCATAAATGAAGACAAATGGATACTCAAAGTTGGAATTTTGCTGTATGCTGATTCTGAAGATAAAATAAATGCTAAGAGAAAAGTATCTTTAGATAATACAAGCTTATATAGTCTATTCTTCTTAGAGAAGGCTTACAAGGTAATAGGTTCCACTATAATAATGTACTATTGAAATAAAGCAGAAACATTTGAAAAATAGATTATGAATAGTTCCTGTGGATAAATATATTTCACCTTTCTAGATGAATCAGTAGCCATACAGGAAAATCAAAAAAAGAGAGAGAGAGAGAAAGAGAGAGAGAGAGATTAATTTTATAACATGGTTGAGAGTAAAATTACAATTGATCCTTATGCCACTATTATGATTAAACAGAGAATTGATGTAGATCATTGGGTAATTGTATATTAACCTACCCATTTCTATTTAAAGATGTAATATACAACTAGTAGTGAACAGAGGTTAAAATAAAGTTGTTTCCTAAGTCATAGGAACAAGAGTTTCTTAATTCAAATGTTAGCTTTGCTGATTAGTACATTATTGTGTTTTTTTCTTCTTTTCTGTTATGTTCCAAGCTTCTTTTCCATGTCATATGAGACGGCAAACTATGGGTTTATAATTCATTTGTAATTTTAAACTCAGAGTAGAGCATATGTTAATATTTGGGGTATTGCCACTAATTATGTATAACTTTCCCAGTAAGTAGATACAAGGAATATCCAAGGTGGAAGTTACTCTAGTTTTACCAGGAGCGGAAAAGAGATCCAACGATGTCATGTGATGGGTCTAAGGACACAACTGGACTCAGGCCAGGAAATACTGACTTTTAGTCTAGTGATTTTTACATTTAAGAGCACTCTGTCATCCCACTTCTGTAGTGAGTAATCTTTTTCAATTTAGATTTTGAGTCAAGCACAGCTCAGTGTCTGTGTGTATGTGGAAGTATATTTGGTTACCTGAAGGAAATTCTGTAAGCTAATTTTAGAAAAATATCTACCTAAAAATTATAATTTAATAAAAAACATATAAGTAAATACGAACATGGCTTAGGACACACATATATTATATACTGTTAATGTAACTAATAAGAAGTTATCCTCTAATTTTCTCCTGTACTTATAAACATGGCACCCACCAAAACAAGCATAAAGATAATGAATAGAACTTGATTTTGAGCCCTGCTAAAGTTGCTATAATAAAATAGTAACTTGTTCAATACTTTGCCCAACATGTACGGATCACCCTGGCCCATGTGGCTCAGTTGGTTGGAGTGTCATCCCTTACTTCAAAAAGTAGGGGGTTCGATTCCTGGTCAGGGCACATACCCAGGTTGTGGGTTTGAACCTCGGCCAGGGCATGTGTGGGAGGCAACCAATTGATGTTTTTCTCTCTCTCATCCTTCCTCTCTCTAAAATCAATTGGAAAACATTTTTTTAAAAGTATCGATCATTATATGTGCTAAAGCACTGTGACACTAGGAATAAAAAGAAAATTAAGATTAAGATCCCTGATTTCAAGGAGCTTACTTTCTGATAAACTTATACAAAAGATAAGTCAATCAAGATACTGTTGTGGGTATATACTAAGAGTCAAAATGTTATGAGATACTAAAAATATTTATATTTCCCAAATGAATAAGCAGGCGTATTTATGTAAAGATCAGAGTAAGTGTTGTGCCAGATCCTGCAGTATGTGGAGAGTTACAGAAACAAGGAAGTGAGAAAATGTAAGGTGTTGGAAGCCTGAACAGACAGGAAAATGTAACAAAGAGTTTGAGTGCAAGAGAAAGAGTGTCAAGAACTGATGGTAAAGGTCTGAAGAGGCTAAGTCAACATATAACATGGGGAGAATTGTATTTTAGATGAACGACCATGGCATCAATATAAAGAAAGATTAAAAGTGGAGCAAAATATCAGACTGGATGATGGTTTAAGAGGGTGTGCAAATAGATTGGTGCATAATTATAAGGGCTCATTTGTAGAAAACTCCATTAAGGGTGACGATTAAGAACAGACTGAAGGGCTTCTGGTCAAATTGACAAAGTATGAAAATGCTGTGCTTGCATCCACCCACAACCACATCAAAATTACAACTAACCTCCAGAACAACCGTCATTCAGAATGGCCTGAAATCTAACTGAACAGAAGTCGTATAACTAAGGATATAAAGAAGAAGTCACATCAAGACTGGTAGGAGGAGCAGAGATGCAGAAAAAGCTGGTCCCACACCCATGTGTGGCGGATAAAAATGAGGAGAGATATCTCAGCTGTGGAGGTCCCCCCTGAGGAGCGAGGCATCCCAGCCCCACACCAGGCTACCCAGCGTAGAGTTCCAATCTGGGAAGAGAAATTTGATTATTTCTGCCTGTGAAAACTAGTGGTGATTGTAGATGAGTGAGACGGGGGTTGCTAGAGTCCCAGGCAGTTCCTCTTAAAGGGCCCATGTGCAGACTTACTTGGAGTTGTAACAGCTTGAAAGGTATCAGGAACACATGAGGAGAAACTGAATTGTCCAGCAAGGGCTAGAAGGGCAGCTTTCTCCCAGATGGAAGTGCTAGCAGAGGACATTGTTCCTTTTCTGAGCCCTCCCCCTAAAGAGCTGGCAGGTGGGTGCCACATCTGAGTCTCCATAACCCGGCTATCACTATCCACCCAGTCCTGGTGATTCCCTGAGTCCCTACCGCACCCAACTTGCAGACCCATCCAAGCTGTTTCTGGTGACTTTTCTGTACAAAAGGCCTGTCTGGGCTCATGCTTTGGACTACTCTAAAATCTTTCAAATACACAGTATCTGCCCTCTGTGTGCCACATACCTCTTGCTAAGTGACCCAAGGCCTGGTACTAGCGGCAACCAGCCTTTGATTGCAGCTTGGTCTCTCCCAGGCACCTCCAAGGCCAGGACAAGTAGCAGCCATCTTCAGGGTGCTTTGTAACTAACGCCCAGTGGCCCCCGGGGGGGCACAGGTGGCAGCTTAACTTGGCTTGCATCCCTCAGGAGAGTCCAGAGCCAATGCACCCAGTGGCCAGGTTCAGACCATGCCAAAGCATGACCCAGCCATCTCCACAAGTGACACACTCAAGGGACAAACTCAGAGGGCATGAGTGCCCCACTGAAGTGAGTCCTGCTCTGTAGGGTCAGCCCCTGCACAGCAGATCCTCTACAGTTGTTCTTGTCAGTCCTTGCATCCTTTCAGCTTGGGGGTAAATTCCTCTCATTAAGGAGCCAATAGCAATCAAGGCTCAACTAGAACAGGAGGCTGTATACAATCCACACATAGGCTGCACCTGGGGTGCCCAGATAAGGCAACTGGAGAGGCTGTGCCACTGGGCACCATAGGACAGCTGCTACATTAGGCCACTCTACCAAGTCCAGGAGATATACCAACTCTACCAAATCCATAGAAACGTACACATGGAGGCAGCCAAAATGAGGAGACAAAGAAGCATGTCCCAGATGAAAAAACAGAATAAAACTTCAGAAAAGAGCTACGCCAAATAGAGACAAGCAATCTACTAGATGCAGAGTTCAAAACACTGGTTATAAGGATGCTCAATAATCTCAGCGAGAAGAAAACGATAGGAAACATAACAATGGAGGTAGAAGACAAAAAAAAGAACCAGTGAGAAATGAAGAATACACCAACTGAAATGAAGCGTACATTATAGGGAATCAACAATGGAGTAAATGAAACAAAGGATCAAGTCAGAGATTTGGAAGATAAGAAAGCAGAAAACAACCAATCAGCACAGCAAAACAAAAAATAAATAAATAAATGATCTCCCCTAAATCAGATAGGGTAAGGAGCCCCTGGTACAACCTCAGGTGTACCAACATTAGCGTCATGGTGGTACCATAAGGGGAAGAGAGCAGTAAATTGAAAATCTTTTTGACAAAATAATGACAGAAAACTTCCCTAAGAAGATGTGGTGCATATATATGATGGGTGAGCCAAAAAAGAATAAAATCTTGGCCCCTGTAACAACCTGGATAGACCTAGAGGGCACTGTGCTAAGTGGAATAAATCAGACAGAGAAATACAACTGCTAGATGATTGCACTCTTACGTAAAATCTAAAAAACAAAATAAAACAAGCAAGACAGAAATAGACTCATATATACAGAGAACATTTTGACGGTTGCCACATGGAAGGGAGTGTAGGGGCTGGGTGAAAGAGGTGAAGGGATTAGAAATACAAACTGGTAGTTACAGAATAGTCAAGGGGATGTAAAGTATAGCATAGGGAATATAGCCAATAATATTGTAATAACCCTGTGGTGTCAGAGGGCACTAGGCTTATCAGGTGATTGTTTCCTAGGTTACATAAATGGCTAATCACTGGGTTGTACACCTGAAACTGATATGATATTGTACATCAACTGCAACTGAAAAGTAAAAAGAAATATTTTAAAGTAACATTTAAAAAATCAACACCTCAAAAAAGAAAAAGAAAAAGAAAAGAAACCGATTGAAGAAATATTTAAAAGAAGTGACAGAATATTAATTAACCAATAAAAAATACAGACCTTTTTTGTGTCTACTGTGAGAAATAGAATTGGAAAAAATTATTGAATTCTACACACCATTTTATTAAAAATAAAAGTTTTATCTGGCACCATTTGTTATAGTTCCTCAGGTTAATTGTATGCAAATGAATTTAGAGCCAGTGCAGGTGAAAAGGAACCATATTTGAATCACACAAATAAAAATTAAAATATATCGTGAAGACTATTTAATAATTACGGAATTTACAAAGCTCATATTTTATCTAATTGAAATATATAAGAAAATAATAAATGATTTTCTCCTGAAATTTTTAATGTCAGTAATGATAAAATATTACAGGACCACACTGCCCCTGAAAAATAGAAATATTACATTTTGTAAAAAAATTTTTAACAGTTGTTTCTTTTTTGTGGAGGTATTTACATAAAGTGTACAAATCGTAAGTATACAGCTGGCAAGCTTTTCCATCTATATGTACTCCTGTAAATACTACTCAGGTTAAAATACAGAACATTTTGAGTAACCCCAGAAGGCTCACTTTTGCCTCCCCTTATCAATATTCCATCCAAAATGGTACTGCCATATCATCTAAACCAGGTTAGTGTCACCTAACTTGAGCTTCATATAAATGGCATTATACAGTATATATTCTTTTGTGTTTGGCTTCTTTTATGCATGTCTGTGAGAACCATCCAGGTAGTGATAATTTATTTTCATTGCTGAGTTATAATCCATTGTATGAGTAAACGATAAATTATTACATATTCTCCCGTTGATAGACATTTCGGTTGTTTGAAATTTTTTGTGGCTTGTTTTTCCTTTTATAAATAATATCTCTACAAACCCCCTTGCACATCTCTCTTAGTGGGCATAATCACTTATTTCTGTTGTATATACAAGTTAACACTTTTAATCATTAAACACAAGAGGTGATAATGCTTCATACGTTATCTTCCTTGGTTCTTGTACACAGTTTTCCTTACCTATTTATATTAAGAACATTGATGTTATTCATACTATGAGGTATTGAGTGTAATTGAATTTTCCCACCGTGTAAGCACTGTACAGAATTTCAACCATGTCATGATGCAAGAAAAGATGCAGTCGTAGTGTTACTGTTCCTCGGTTTTATATAAGGAAGAGGCCTACAGAAAGTGGTGTTTATCTGCCAAAAATCATACTTGCTGGCTTTGGAAAAACATATCCAAAGGGTACAATTAAAAATGTTTGAAAAAATGAAATTTTTTTCTTTTTAAAAAATTAAGATGTTAAATACAATGACTGAGTAAAACATTTAAATGGTTGGTGTGTGCTATTAATTATGCAAAACAAAGAACACTTTAATGACAAATAAAAATATAAAGAGAATGCATAACTGAGATATGGAGATAAAATGACTTAAGAAAGCTCGTGTCAAACTTTGAAACAGTAAATGACTTTGCAGAATGATCATTTTTTTCTTTTTTCTCTGTTTATTGTTGAGAGTATTACAGATGCCACCCATTTTCCTCCCATTACCCTCCTCCACCCAGTTCTCACCCCATCCCAGGCCTTCACTACCCCATTGCCTGTGTCCATGGGCTATGCATTTATGCATGTAAGTACTTTAGTTAGGATTAAGCAAAAAAATCATTTTGCTAGCCAAGAGATAAACATATATGCAATTTCTGAATTTACCTTCATGTTAAAAGTATAATTATAACAACATGCCTATTAAACAGTCAGACAGTAAATAAGCTTCTAAGTACTCACAGCAATTAATTAGTAACCCATTCTCCCCGTTGGAAATTGTCCTTTTTCTTTGTATTGCCAGAAAATGAATAAAATTATTTGATTGAGACAAGTAAATCAAATACATTCTTTTGGCATTTGATTTCTAAATATTGTAACTATGTAGGCTTCCTCTAAATAACGATTGGAGTGAGGATGATTTTAAAATATGCCGTCATGTTGAAGGTTTATTCTAACATGTTTGATTATATTCTTTCTTTCCAGTTTTTCTCCGTCTCTCCCTCCCTTCTTTGTCCCAGCCTTTCTTCTTGTTTTTCTTTCCATATTCTTTCAAACTACATATATTAAGTACTATTTTAGGCGCTGAGTTCACATTACTATGTAGATTTTTTAAAAAGCAATATATGGATTAAGTGAATATAAGAAATTTGGAGTTAAAATTCAAATGATACTACTTTAACATAAACAAAAATGATTATAAGCCACAGTGAAATTTAACACACCCAATATTTTAGGCTGGAACACAAAATGATAGTGTTTGTATTCAACAAGATACATTCAAAGTATATTCAACAAGATAAGACATATTGTGGATTATGATTGACCTTCAGAAAGAAGAACTGCCAACTCTAAGCCAAGGAATGGCATTCTTACTTTATCTATAATTTTGTTTTCCATGACAGGTGGGTAACTTTAGAAAATGAATAAACCAGTACTTGTATTGCTATCTTTATATAATGAAGAATAAATTATTGTTCTCCAGGATCAAATGTTACGCCCCTGAAAATATCAAGGTGTTTCATTTACAAACAGCTCAACAAAGAGATAGTAATATCTCATAAGTATGCTGCCATAAAGATACAACCCCGTAGCCAACTTTCATGATGTTTTCCCCCTTTTTGTAATTTTTAATCTCCTCCAGTGAAAAGATGATCTTTAACTATCAATTTTTAGCAATGATAGCAACCCAAATCTGGAGAGTCCTTGACAGATTCTTGAAGTACATTTTTTAAGCCTCAAATAGCTTAGGGGTGTGTCATATTACTGTTTCATTTTACTGTGATACGGAATTATGAGATGACAAATTTGAAACCATTTTTGAGTGCAACTAGGTGTAAGATATGTTTTGAAGACAAAAGATTCCAGTGAAAGAGATATTGATACTGCTCTCAAGGTGCTTCATATTAATCTTTGTGACAAACAAATATATGGATGTCCAGGAGATAGTTCAATCTATTTGGGAGTCATAGAATATAGATGGTAATTAATGTCGGCCAGATGCTATAGGGAAAATGTAGCCCAATGAGAAGAAGGCTGAGATCAGAACATTAGAGAACATTCACATTATGGAAAAGAAAGAAGAGGAGTTCATGGAAGTACGAGGAAGAAATAACCAAATGGAGAAGTTAACAGGAAGAATTACCGAAAAGAAAAACATAACAAAAATAACAATAAAACAGAGACTTTCAGGGGAAAATTACTTAATTTATTTAAGCTGCAATTTTTTCATTTGAAGATGTTATAGTAATAGTTTTGAGAAAAAATTGTGAAAATGCGGTAAATTTTAAGATTTACAATTGTCATTATTTTTCTCACCATTATTCTCATTAAGAGAATTCATTGGGTAGGAAACAAAAAGAAAAGTTTGCTTTGAAGAAAAGGAGAATAAAGTTATCATTTAAGACTAGAGAAAAATTAATGTTCAGATTTATATTGAGCTACAGAGGGTCCATTTGGGAGGTTGACGGTCTAATGGCCTCAATATTTCCCACAAAGTAGAGCAACAAGGAAACATCATTATAGTATAAGACAAGTGTAGAAGTGAATTTAAATGCCACATGTGTTTTGTTTTTATACTTAAAAAATATCATGTCCAAGATGGGCATTCTTGTATCAAAGGGAGAACCTACAATGTTATTAACTCTACCTGTTTCCTCTTACAAGGACATAATAGTCAAAATAAAGTGGAGGTCTTATGACTGATTTTGGCTATGTTTTTTTTATATATGTTTTTGAAAATTTATTAAGATTTTAACTTTTTACAACACTTTCAGAGTTGCAGCAAAATTGAGGGATAGGTCCAGAGGTTTCCCATATACCCCCTACACATGCATAACCTTCCTAATTACCAACATCTCCCAACAGAGCAGTACATTCGTTAGAACTGATGAAGCTGCACTGACAAGTCCTAATCACCCAAAGTCCATAGTTTAGATGATGGTTCATTCTGTGGAGCTGGACAAACGCATGATGCCGGCATTCATCATTCTGGCAGCACACAGAGCGGCTTCACTGCCGTAAGGACCCTCCGTGCCCACCTGTTCATCTCTCCACCGCCGTCGTCCAGGCCCGCCGGACAACTGCTGGAAACCACTGATTCCTTTTACTGTCTCCATAGTTTTGGCTTTTCCAGAAGGTCATATAGTTGAAGTGACAGTAAATAGCCTTTTCAGATTGGCTTGTTTCATTTAGTAATATGCATTTAAGTTTCCTCCATGTCTTTTCATGGCTTGCCAGCTCACTTCCTTTTAGAACTGAATAATATTCCATTCTTTGGATGTACCACAGTTTATTTATCCATTTACCTACTGAAGGGCATCTCGGTTGCTTCCAAGTTTTGGTCATTATGTATACAGTGGCAACGAACATTCACGTGCAGATTTGTGTGTGGACATAAGTTTTTATCTCCTTTGTCTGCATACCAAAGAAAGTGATTGCTGGCCCCTACGGTAAGAGCATGTTTAGCTTTATAAGAAACCGCTAACCTGTCTTCCAAAGTATCTGTGCCCTCTAGTATTCTCACTGGCAATGAAGGAGAGCTCTTTCTTTTAAACGAGGGTATGCGAGTTCTTGTTTCACAGCCTCACCAGCATGCAGTGTTGTCAGTGTTACAGATTTTAGCCCTTCTAGCAGGTGTGTGGCAGTCTCTCGTCGTTTTGATTTGTGTGTCCCTGATAACATATGATGTGGAGTATCAGAAAGTGCTTATAGCTGCTGAAAACAATATGCTAAGAAAACTAAATTTGTAGAGCTACTGAAGCAAAACTGGGGAAAATGGATTATAAAATAAATTTTTATTTTATTTAAATCCATTGCATTGTGTGTATTTCTCCTCTACCCCCATTGTAAACATCATTTGAAACATCTGTAGAAAAATAAAATGAAAATAAAAAGGAAAACAAATAAAAGAAAGCTTTCTCCAAGAACTTTCTCATTTCATGTTCTCATAGTGCAATACTATTTCTACATCAAAGAAAAGTCATGTCCTGTCACACTTTTATCTTATCTGACGAGCTGTAAACTATCCCTTAAAAAGAGAAAAAGAAGTATAAATGTCAAATTGTCTTCTTAACAACTTGAATGGGAGGCAGTGCCCGTAATGGTGAAATCCTGTCCTGAAATGATGAAGAGCTTATTCTGTGAATAATGTGGAAGTCTCATTCCCGCTAACCTGCTTTGCTTAGAAATCTTATAGGACTGCATGCATATTTCATAAGAGTACAGAGTAGGAGAGCTGAATGACATTTAAGTAACTCGAAGTGAACCTTTCAAAGAGAACAGTACTCCACCAACAGGTCAGGGTTTTAAATATGCAGCATCACATATTTCTTCCTGTGACATGCTTGGCATGAGTGTTTAGTTAAAAGGAAGTAGTTTTCTGAATAAAGGGTTTGCAAACATGCTCACTTTGTCTGGAGGATATGATTTTGGCTATATTTTATTAAAATTCATATCTATATCTTGCTATTTCATTTCCTCTCAATTCTACACAACAATAAAATAGATATAGCTCTTACCGAAATCAAAAGTCTTACTAGCTTTGACTTGATAAATTTGTCCTAAAAATAAATATGCCTTAAAGTCAAAAATTTATTACGTCTCAATTGAAGCAAGGTTAACCCTACTACATGGAATTTAATCCCGACTTGGAGGACCCTTGTCTTTCAAGTAAGGCTGTGTGGTGACATGTTTATATGTGATTTTAAAAATAAGTCTTTTCATTGGCTCTCTACACAAATTCATTTACTTTATTTTCTTTTGGTTGGATAATTTAGTCTAGTCAAGACAATTATAAGATCCAGCACCCTAAAAAAGTGAAATCACAATGTATGCTATCTAACCAAAATTACCAGGCATAAAAAAAGAAGGAAAACAGGACCTGGAATTAAGAGAAATATGAGTCAGTATTAGCAGACTCAGAAGTGACAGACATTATAGAATTAGAAAATGAGGATATTAAAATCCTTATTGTAATGATGTTTGATATGTTTAAGTAAATAAAAGCATGAACATGTTTGAAAAATATAATGCTGAGGTGAAACGCACACAGCATGGAATTAATAACATGTTTAAAAAAATGATAAGGGGACTTGGATTGTTACTAACACAGGCAAGGTGGAATTATTATAATAGCATGGGAGTAGGAATCTAATAAACTGAATATTCATTTGTTTTTCTCTTACAGTTTGCGAATGTGTAATTTGGAATAAGTAACTTAATTCTGATTGATGTTGCATTCTTTATCTGGATGTAATAATACCTGATTCAGCAGGATTGTGTAAAGATTTAATAATTGGTTGTAGCAAAGCCTTCAGCCCCTAAGCACAGAAAGTGAAAGGCATTCTGGTTGCCATGTTTAAGCATTTGCTCTATGTCGGTGTTGATTTTATAGGTGCCTTGTATTTGATATTGCATTTCATTCTTCCAGCAACTCCTGTAGGATGTCACCACATAAGATAAAAGGGTAAGAGTAGGTTGAAACATTGGGAAAACAGTATATCTATGTAAGGATATCTCCTTGAGTGGTAGGCCGTTGATCAGCTATTTAAAATCTCATACTTGCATCAAGCCTGTTCCAAAAGAAAACCACAAAGCAATGTTAATTGTCAGGCCTAATTTCACTAATGGTGACTGATTAACAGCACATCTGCCTTTAAAAAACATATGTGGTTTAAAACCACACTGCATTTGATTCTTTATAAATAAAATTCACTGTGGTCACAAAGAGTGAGTTGAGGTATTAATAAATATGTACATATACATTATATTTTGGAATAAACTACATAGTTATTAATATTAGAGGAAGAACCTACTGAAGTGTAGAGGAGAGGAATACACAAATGGTTGTTCTTAGGTATTGAATCTGAGAAATAAAAGGCAAAATTAGCTGAGACTGGAGGAGGGGCACAACCAAGAGTTCCCGTTTGGATTTGCTAAATTTCAGCCCCTTTACATGCCAAACCGTGTAAACTGGAGGCTCTAAAGGCAGTTCAGGAGAGCGCGGGCAGACATGCAGCTCAGCATTCTACCACCTCTCCTTCCCTCTCACTTTCTTGCCCCAGCCTCAGAGCCGTGGTGCTCTCCTGCTGCTCCCTTCCAGTGTCTTTGGTTCCAAAAGTTGCTCTGTCTGTTCTGTGCACCCCTCTGTGGAAGGGAGATTGGCCTTTAGTTTTGACTGATTTTCTCAGAAAGAGAAGTCCTGTATCCATTATTTTTGTTGAATAAAACTTGCCATCTCATAAAAATTGTGATACCCTGCAATTTGTAGATTTTAGTTGCCAATATTTACAACCATTGTATAGCTGAGATTTTCTTTTTAGCCTCTTGCTAAAAGTGAATTAGCTTTCCTTATAAATGTGATTAAGACAATATTTTGCCTAGTGGTCTAGGGATTTTATGTAAACTGCATGGATTAGACTTTCTTTTAGTACAGAATATTTCACAATTAAACGAGATTGTGTAGGTGATTTTCTTGCCATTTGAATAGCCATCAGCTATGTCGTGAACTGCTTTCTTCCATAACCATTGTTGCAGAAGATTATAAAATAACACTGTATGTTTTTTAGTTAAAAATATTGAGAGACTGATGCCTGGCCAGCATAGCTCAGCGGTTGAGCATTGGCCTATGATACAGGAGATGACAGCTGGATTCTCTGTCAGGGCACATGCCTGGGTTGCGGGTTCCATCCCCAGTCCGGGGCATGAAGGAGGCAGCCGATTAACAACACTCTCATCATTGATGTTTCTCTCTCTCTCTCTCTCTCTCTCTCTCTCTCTCTCACTCTCTCTCTCTCTCCATTCCTCTCTCTGAAATCAATCAAGACATATTTAAAAATATATAGATTGAGAGACTGAAAAATGTATCACAAGTGTTGTGAAAAATAAACACAAGTGTTGGCATATAATAGTTGCAAAAAAATGTTAATGAGAATCAAAATAAATATCGTTGCCATGTGTTCAGTTGTGTCCCTCCCTAAAGATATGTTGAAGTTCTAACTCCTCACACCTCAGAAATTGATCTGACTTGGAAATACGGGTGCTCGCAGATGTACTTAGATAAGACAAGGTTACCAGGTGTAAGGCGTGTGTCCTTAGTTTATATGACTGTTGTCTCTATAGGAAGAGACAGAGGGAGAAGACGGCTTTGTGACAACAGAGACAGAGATTGCAGTGATGCATTTACAGACCAGGGAATGCCGGGATTGCCCGAAACTCGGACGAGGCAAAACCAAACTGTACCCTAGAGCTGTCACAGAGAGCAAGGCTCCTCTGGTGTTTCTTAGCCACCAGTTTTGGTGCTTTGTTTTGGCAGTGCTAGGAAATGAATGCAATGGGATATCCGGCATATGCTTCATAGAGCAATTTATTGTGCATGGAAAGGTATTGTTTTTTTTTTTACTTTTATGATATTTTAACAGAGAGAACAAATTAGAGAACAATCACCTAGCCCAGGGAATATCATTACTGCTGTGTTACAGCAATTGATCATTGATCTCGGGTGTGTGTTGCTCCGGCAACACTACTTGATTGGCTTCTCCTCTTGTTGGCTTTGTCCTGGGGAGAGGGCACAGAAGGCTTCTCAGCAAGCCTGCAGATAAAAGAGAAAACATTCCTTTCACCAGGCTGCAGTCATTGCTGATGCTGTTACGCTTTCCTGCTCTGAATGATATTCTTACCTATTCCTTGTGTCTGACCAACTCTTCACAAGTACACTTTGGTTACCCCCTGCTTGGTCTCCACCAAATGGCAGTCAGGCTTTTCTGGGCTCCTGAGCTCTGCTTGTCCCAAAGCTTGAACAAGCACTAAAAAGCGGAGTATGCGCCCTGTATCAGCTTCTCCTGAGGGTGGGCTGACCACAGTGGACTCTCTTGCCCAATGGTCATTTAAAAGATCTAGCCTTTGCTTACCTCTCTCTACCCTGTAGAAAAAAATGGCCCCTTGCCTTTGATTTTGAGATGGTTGCAGATTCTGAGACTTGAGTACTGTCCTCATCACAAAGGTCTTGTTTTAAATCACATATCTCTCTGTCTAAGTTTGGATAAGTTTTTACTTGACCTGACAAAGTTTCCTTGACCACAAACCATGCCTTGGTTAAAATCATTCACATTTAAAAGCTTTACTAAAATTACTCTTAAGTAGTTATAGAATCACATTCTACTTTAGAATAAGTTGCTGCTGTGTCTACTACTTCCTTCTTAGCTCTGGCTTTTATTTCCCACCTGAAATTACTGTGCTAGTTTCCCAAAGATCTTGTTTATGGTCTGTCAATACTGCCCCTCGCCCGACTTGCCCAACTGCTGCTTGAGTAATAGGCCTCAATAACACATCCAAGGTCATCACTGCTTTGTCAAATGATATTCTGATTGATAATGGTCAGCTTTTATATCCATCTTTATAACTAGATAATAAGCTGTTAACACTGGAGACTCTGGCTTAATTATATTTATATTCCAGTGCTATCTCACACATGCTCACCAGCCATGGGCCACAAATATCCGATGACTGAATGAACACCAATTTCAGCTGCACCCCTATTTCCTAAAGTAGTATCAGAAGAAAGAGAATTTATGTCCAATTGTTTCTTTCCACTCTTTTAAAGAATGCCTTATTTCCATGTCTTTAAATTTCATGGCCAAACTAATTATATACACCAACTTATGGATTTTTCTTGTATGTACTTCAGATTCCTCAGAAACTTTGAAAAAATAATGAAAAAATAATTCTATAAATTTATAGTCTTTTTTTTCAACTTGTCACTTCTCATTTGAGATTCAGTTGTGCATCTCAGCCACTTGGCTTTGAATTCAAATGTTATTCACTTTCAAAACTAACATAGCCAAATTATCTTTAACCTTCCCTACATAAACCAAGCAAAACATAGGCTCATAAAAAATTCCCTGGAAAACCAAAAACAACAAACCCCCAAACCCCAACCCCAAGAAACAGTGAGACAACAGGGGAATATTGTTTCTTTTCTGAAGGGATATTTGCTAAGCACTCTTATGCGGTAATTCAGGCCTGAGAACTTGCATCATTTCTTTTCTTCCCCTTCTTTCATTTCATCTTTTATCCGATCCATCCTTAAATCTACTGATTCCTTTTCTTAGGTCTTTTCTATATCTTTTGTCTTTCTACCACTAGCCCACCAAACTTCACATGCCCCTTTTCTTAAATACAGCATGCACATTTTGTCCGTATTTGTCTCTCCTAAATAATATTTTTAATATATCTTTCCTTGATCAATGATATTCAGCTATTACCTAATGCCTAGGGAGTAAGTTCAGACTCTTTGCCTTGACAAGAATGGGGCTGCAATTTGAATGATATATGCAGGTGTATTTAAAACCAATTGAAATCTCTTGGAATAATTTCAGCTTTGAATTGTAGAACTGCTTTATTTTGTAGTAGAATACTTAATCTTTTATGGAATTTGTAATAATGTTGTTTGATACAAAATTTTTATAAGTATTTGCCTACTTTTAAAAGTATGTAACAATTCCTGATCTTCTTGTTAAAATTATCAGACCAAAAAAAAAAAAATATATCAGACCACTGTTCCTTATGCTCATTGCTCGTCACAGTCCCAAGGTAAAGTTTCTCAAGCTTTATTGTGTTACGAATCAAATAGGGACCTTATTCAAATACAGATTTTGATTGAATAGGTCTGGGTGGGGCTTCAGACTCTCAATTTCTAACAAGTTCTCAGATGGTGTTTTTGCTGCTGCTCCAAAGATCACATTTTGGAAAGACATGGTTTAAACCATATCCAGCACACACTTAATGCTAGACATCCTGTAATCACAATTGTGTATAACTTTAATCACGGACATTGATGGAGTATGTCTTAAAATAGTCTCACCAATTCTATGAAGTGGTTATGTATTATTACAATACCTGTTTGTCCATGAGAAAATTGAAGTTTAGAAAAGATTGGAAATAGTTCAAGGTCATGAAACAAGTAGTTGTTCCAACCAGGATACAAACACCAAGGTTCCCATCGTGAAAGCCCTCCTCTAACCACAGCAGCACAGAAGTTTTCTTTTAGAAACATTTAGATGAATGAATGCACTTTAGGAGAGCTGTAGTGCTCAAACTGTTTGGCTTCAGGTTTGATGGCTTCATTTTATGGATTCTTGTTTTAACTCTCACCACTGAAATTTCTGGAGAACAAAAAATGTCATTAGATGCAGCTTACCTCTGTCATCTGTCCTGTGCTTAGTACTATCTTCTCAATGGGTATGGGTATGGGGCTGGGTATGCGCCTGGGTATGCGCCTGGGTATGCGGCTGGGTATCCGGCTGGGTATGCGGCTGGGTATGGGGCTGGGTATTGCCCTGGGTATGAGGATCGATATGGATACTGTTCATCTCCTCCCTGAAAAGATAGAATTGCAGAGAATTGAGACAATGATAGTGTTAAAATTTCACGATAATTCCCATTAGAAACTTAGGCTGTTAAAGTTTGTAGGAATTTGTTGACCATCTACAGGTTTGATTTCTCAGATCTTTAGGTAGGTTTTCACTCTTTTATAAGAAAATGTTTAAAGGAAGAGAAAAATAAGAAAACATTTACAGTTATTGTATATGTTGACAATTTTGTTGTTTTATAATACAGGTGGAGCCATCAATTATAGCCAACCACTCACAGAAGTTTTAAATATTCTTTAAAACATTACCTCCATGGGGATGCAAGGCTGGTATAATATTCTCAAATCAACAAATGTGATACACCACATAAAATATTATCTCCAAGCTCTTACTTTGCCCATCTTTGAATTTTCCAGGGAGAAGGAATTTGCTAATTCCAGGTTAGGTGGAATTGCTAAGTCTTACTCTTGACCTATAATGACCTTACTATCTCTTCAAGCTCTTACTTTCTTTAATATTCTCTCATGTTAAATTCAATATCCTTCATCTCTCCATATTTTAATTTGGTGCCACATTAAAACTAACCCATTTAATATATTAGTAAGAATTTTTGAGACTTTATCATATTGATATGGCATGTGAAAATAATATATCAAGATTACATTTCATAAAAATGTTAAATAAATGAAATTTTCTATCTTGTTTAACAAAGTCAACTTCACTTAAACTATGACTGCATCATCCTCCACAAGAATCAAGGGGTGAAAACTTCCTTCATCATGTGTGTTATTAGCGGCCTCTATGCTCTATTATGCATAAATTATATTTAATAGATTTAGAATTTCAACTATTCTTTAGGCCAAGGCAATTATTTACCAAACAAAGATACTTACATTCTGTGAAAATAATTGTTTTCTTCAGGGTAGCATTATAAGTTTCTATCTAAATGCTACCAGGGCACAATCTTTGGGTCCTTTATCAGTATATAATAAATAAATATACTCAATGTATACTTTAACCATTCACTAAACAAATATGTATCAGAGATAAGTATTGATTCTTCTACTATAATAAATTCTCAGACAAGAAAATGTATTTTATTATACCACATTATCTGAGGAATACCTACAGCAATTCTGTCTCTTTGGTGAGGGTGTTCCTCTTAAAAGAAAGAATGAATTAAAATTATTATTCAAATTTACTCATCAAGTTTCTGAGTACATGAATATGTCTTACCTCTTCAGATGAAGAATCAGCAGTCTTGAAAAAAAGAAAAGGAAATAATGAACATCTCAGTTTTATAATTCTAGATTGAGTGCCAATACCCACTTGGCTGCCACAATTATGATTAAAGAAAGTGGAGGCAAAGCCTCAGGTAACTTATACACTAAGCTAGTTGTTTCATGTTTAGTGACGGAATGAAGACTAGGCTGAGGCTATAATTAATTTGCTACATTCCCATATCAGTTCACTCAGGTCCAAATTTCTTTTGTGTGATAAGAAGAAAATCTTTCACTGTGACCAAGAGAGTGAAATTGAAAAGTTAAAATTTGGATTGGCTCAGGGCCTCAAGTGTTTTCAGTTGCTGTACATGGACATGTTAATGATAAAGGTACAGTTCTGGTGCGATGACTATGTTTTTCTCTGATCTTCTTGGGTTTTTATTTTTTTCACTTGCACCTCTGTATGTGCTTAGTGTCTCTGTGTGTCTACTCGAGATTTATTCTAGGTCCTAATGTACTGAAGCAGGTTAATTCAAGGAAAATGTCCATACAAAACCATTGGAATTGATAACGCCATGTTCGGACAATGCAAATGTGGTCGAGAACAGAAGAAATAAGAAGCAATCTCTGCATAATTCCCGGGGAACTATTCTTCACAATTTTCTGATATACTTACAATCATGGCAACCATGAGAGCCATGATAAGGGCGAAGACAAAGATCCTCATGTTTGCTGAGTCCTGTGAAAGCACATGTGACAGATGAGAAACACATTCATTCCTGCACTTGCGCATCATTTATTGACCTGAGCAGGAGCCACAGCTTTGTGAAGCAGACCAGATACAAAGAGTATTAAAACACATTTCCCGACCTCATGGACCTTAGCGACCTGGAGGGGACATTGCCAAGTAAAGATAAGTGCTGTGGCACAGAAATAATAGAGCATCATTCAAGCAGACAGAGTGGACATCTTAAACAGGCCTAGAGAATGGGTGTCAGGAATACTAAAGTAAAGAAAAGGGTAAAGCTTGTGTTAGAGTAAACAGAATAAATAAAGAGAGGTTTGGGGAACCTGCAAAGAAACAAACATGAGAGAGAGATAGCATATAGGAAATGAAATAATTCACCAGGTAAGAAGAACCAAAATGGACACTGGCTGACCATTTAGATGGTTGTGTTAATAATATAGGGCCTTACATAATGACATATGGGGTAATGGTTCAGGTAGAGTTTAAAGAAGTGATTAAAAGTTAGAATTCAAGCAACAGAGACAGGTTTTATAATGGAGGTAGAAAAATCAGTCAGGTTTCTGGCTTGAGATTTGTGGAGGTGTTGTAGCCCTAGTATTAGAAAATTAATGATAATGGGTAGAGAAAATTCAAATTAAGGAAGCTTCAGGGGAAATATTTTCAGATACATTGAGAAATTGAATTAGTAAAAATTATTTAATCTCAAAATAATCTTTTTCAAGGAAATGACCCTAATCGGGGTCTCTGGAAGGTTTTTGTCATTCAGTACATACATATGAACTCAGTTTTTTTGCTGTTGTATAGAAAATAAAGCAGATTATTTCTCAGTTATAGACTTCTAAGTAAAAACATAATGCAAACTGTAAGGTAAATAGTGAGTGAAAGCTTTTTTCCCCTGATCGATTTTGCCCCTCAGTTTTGATGAAACAGTAGAGTAGCACCTTTTCCTGGTGATAAAAAAAAGATTCTTCTGCCAATAACTAAATCGCTAACATGTGAAGTACATGTTGTGACTGATTGTATTTCCCTTGTTGCTTATCTGCTGATTTTGCCTCATTGGTTTAAACCCAGGACTGTGTTTTGTAAAAACTGAGAAAATTATATATTTCTTGATGAAGACTTTGATACCCTCTACTACTTACCAAACATTCAGTCATGTTATGATATAAGCAAGGATGCACCTTAGTGTTGTTCATATTTCAGATTTCATTGAGAGTACAGGATTAAGGGAAATTCACAGAAACTGGTCTTCGACAGATAGATAGATACCCAGGTGGATAGTTTAGTATCTTTGAAAGAATATTATCCGAAGGACATAATAACAAAAGCTTGATATGCTATAAACACTGTCTCCAACCAAACCACAGGTGAAATAAAAGTATATTGAAGAAAATTAATAAAACAAAATAGCCTATTATACATTACTAATTATGCAGAAAATCAGAAACTATTTTTATGATAAAAAGAACAATAAAAGATAGTGGAAAATGAATTAGTGGTGGCAATACAGTAATGCTGATGAAGATTAATTAAACTTTTGAAGTAATACAAATATTTTCAAAAATAGATGGTATGCTACTCAAGACATGTTTTTCCTATAAAAGATAACCTTGCCCTTTAAGTTAAAGTTAAATATTAACACAGTGGCTATTATATATTGAGTCAAGAAAATAAAAGGATATCGAGGATATCCCATTTATGGAGAACATGAACATAACTCCCCCTTGTTCCAAATCCTTATTTCTATATAGTGCCTGTTGTAAATTTAGGGGCATTGTGATCCCATCCTCAACTTCAAATCCGAACAGAGACTCATCACTTCTTTAAATTGTTTCTTTATGCAAAACTTACAATAGATAATGTACATTTTAAAAATGGTTTATAACTTATTCTAGCAAAGAAATATCGGAACAAGGTGCCATATTAGATTGTCCATGAATATATTACCTTTTACCCAAGATGAGATGCGAGAGTTCGAGAAATTGAAATTGTGAAGGCCTGTGTGCCTTTCTAGAGGACTGATGTACTTATATACCCTGAAGTCTTCTATTTGTTTTTCTAAGTCATGTCAATTATGAGATCATGTTATATAACTAAAAATAATGCCCAAAATCTGTCCGCACAGAGAGACTTAAATTTTACAACAGAAGATTGTGAAGCAGAGTGACCAGGAAACAATTGTACCCATCACGTGTTCATCCCAGTGTTTGTCTAGCTATGCACGAATAGACCCAGAGAAAAGTATGCTAGGGAAAAGTAAGCATAGAAATGAATTGAAGTGGTAAAAGTGTTTCTGTAGAACACCATCTGCCCTATTTGAACAAACGTATGTCCAAGATGGAAAAACCCTTGGCCCAAATGATACCATCTTATCAAAACTTTACTGGTTCTGTAATATATGGTGGCAAATGTTATAATGCAATTGGAGTAATCATTTATTTCCAATGTGTCACGTATAAATGATTACAATGTACCTTTATTCTACTGACTTGAGAATATTTCAAGTCTTAAAGTATATTCAAATGTTGCCAAAATGCAGTAATCTATTGAACATTAGATAATAAAACGGTTTTTAGTATTAAAGTCTAATGAGCACAGTAGCTCAGTCCTCTATGTCTCACATAGTAAATGGATACTTATCTTTTGGTATTGAATTTACTTCCTTTGAGTCTTTTTTTTTAATTTTTAAATTTTATTTTTGTTTAAAATATTACAGATGTCCCTTTTTCTCCCCACTGACCCGTTCCACCCAGTCCCACCCCTCTCCCCAGCCCCTCTCCCCACCATTGTCCGTGTCCTTGGGTTGTGCATATATGCATATAAATTTTTTGGTGACTCTCTCCCCCTCCACCCACCTGCCCTCCTCCATCCCTCTGATATTCATCAGTCTGATCCATGCTTCCATGTCATTGAATCTATTCTGTTCATCAGTTTATTAAGTTCTTTAGATTCCACGTGTAAGCGAGATCATGTGATATTTGTCTTTCTCTGCCTGGCTTATTTCACTTAGCATAATTTTCTCCAGGTCCATCCACACTGTCCCAAAGGGTACAAGCTTCTTCTTCTTTACAGCTGCATAGCATACCATGGCGTAGATGTCCCATAGCTTTTTTATCCACTCAGCTACTGATGGGCACTGGGGCTGTTTCTAGATCTTAGCTATTGCAAGCTGTGCTGCTATGAACATCGGGGTGAATATATTCTTTCTGATTAGTGTTTCAGGATTCTTAGGATACATTCCTAGGAGTGAAATCCCTGGGTCAAAAGGCAGCTCCATTTTCAATGTTTTGAGGAACCTCCACACTGTTTTCCATAGTGGCTGCCCCAGTCTGCATCCCCACCAGCAGTGTACTAGGTTCCGCTTTCCCCACACCCTCGCCAGCACATGTCGTTTGTTGATTTGTTGATGGAGCCATTCTGACAGGTGTAAAGTGATACCTCATTGTGGTTTTAATTTGCATGTCTCTGATGATGAGCGACTTTGAGCATTTTCTAATGTATCTCTTGGCCATCTGTATGTCCTCTTTGGAGAAGTGTCTATTCCGGTCCTTTGCCCATTTCTTAATTGGGTTGTTTGTCTTCCTCTTGCTGAGTAATATGAGTTCTTTGTACACTTTGGAAATTAGCCTCTGATCAGATATATCCTTGGCAAATCTGTTTTCCCAGACTGTGGGTTTCCTTTGTATTTTGAGGCTGTTTTCTTTTGCTGTGCAGGAAAAAAGAGACAAAGAATGCTGTACCTTTGAGATTTTATGGGCTCATGTTCCTTACTGGGAACCATGTTTTGACATGATTCAACCACATAGGAGGAGAAATTATTTTTCACTAAGTCCCTAGGCAAATTTGTGTAAAAATTGAACTCTTTGCTACTGGTTGGATAACGTAACGTACTCAGAGCTGAATATGCAAAAAGCCATTTTTAAGCTTTAGGTATATTTTGTGTCCGAGTGCATTGTTACTCAAAATGTTGTTCATGTGACCATCAAGATTCAGCATCACCTGAGAGCTTGATGGAAATGCAAATTCATAGGCCCTCTTTCCAGGAATGTTGAATCAGAATCTAGGAGATGCAATAGCAACTTAATGTTATCAATATCTCCAGGTGATTCTTTGTTTACAATAAACTTAGAGAATCCACATAGTTGACTCATAAGTGAATTATGTGTCTATAGGTGTGACCCTATAAATAGAATTTAAGGTTTCATTCTTTATCGGGTGTTATAAGGAAATATTTGTTAAGTGAACCTTCCATGCTCTATTTGAACAACTGCATTAGATGTTGTTATTTTATAAGTGATAAACAGAACATTATTAATGATTTATTAAACCAAATAAAGTCCAATTCAATTTAAACAATTCTTATTCTTTTTTATTGATTTCTACAGGTTTTAGATATAGAGTTGATTTCTCAATGCAAAACAAATGCAAAGTCTAGTATATTCTCAATGGGAGAAAGTTACATCAGGCTCATTAAGTATGAAATGAAGTATGATTTACAAAAAATGCTGCTTTATATATTTTGGGAATATCAAGTGATTTTCTTTCTTCCTTTCTCTTTTTTCTCTCTCTCTCTCTTGCTTACCTCAGCTCCTTTCTAGTCCCAGTTATTTCTGCAGTGGCTTCCCTTAAGTCATGTCACTAGGCACTATTCCAATAGATTTATGATATTCACAGCCTACTGAACAAAATGTGAACTAGAGATCCAAAGGCACTACTGAACTACAACATCAGAAAGAAAGAAAAAGACACACCTGCCAGGTAATAAGAAGTAACAGATGCTAATACACACAATTAAAACCTACCATTAACTAAACTCTCCCATATTTGGGGTTGGGACACCAAAATGTAGGCAGTATTTTACATCCTTTTGTGCTTCAAGGTGATAGGAAGTGTGGGGATTGTGTGTGATAGAAGAATACAAGAACAGTGGACTCTAAATATAGGAGTAGCCTTTGTGTGATGCTTATGGTTTCATCTTCCAGGAATAGTAGGTCATTTTAGAATATTGATGAGCCAGAACTTGTCCTGTTATTTCATAATTAAGGAAAAAAGGTATCATATATGCCTTTCAAGTAGCACGCTGTTTGAAAATGTCAGTGTCTTTCATAGAAGGGAAAAAGCAATGAAGAGTGACTGCTGTATCTCAGGCGTGGCATTAAGCTGGTGGCCTAAAGATGCAACCTCTAAATGGGTGCTTATGATGACATTTATTGTGGATTTCCATTCTCCTTGTCTTCCTCCTCCCCTTCCCCTTTTCTCCCCTCTTTCTCTTGTCCTTCTTTTACTTGTCCTACAATGAAAATATGCTCTACAGTTTATGACAAAACCCATGGTTTATTTAACTAAAAAAGCAGTTTGTGTTATATTGCTATAGAATCATAAGAGAAGTTGGCAGCTTTGATGACAGCAAGGGAGTGTAGAAAAGAAATTGAGAAGACCATGAGAATGCCAAGGAGTGGAAAGAACAGCATAAAAGAGAATAATTTCCAAGCAATTTTTGAATTGTGGAAGCCAAGAAGGTGAAAGTTCAGGAAGGAAGCTTAATATTCATGTACAAAGGTTACAGTGACCTTGGAGACTGCTTAATCTCCTTAAACTATAATTTCCTTATCTAGAATAAATATAATATACAATAAAGTGGGAACTGTATTAAATAAGAAGGTATATAAATCACATTTCAGAGAGAAATTGTTTTAATATAAACATTAAGTATTATTTTTATATATCATCATAATGGTCATTGGAAAGAGCATCCTAATTTTAAAAACTTCACTCAGGATGATGACGGAAATTAAAACAAAACCACAATGATAAAACATCTTTAAAAATTATGCGTCACTGAAACTTGGATAAATTCCTAGAAACAGAGCAAGCTTCCAAAACTGAATCAGGGAGTCAGAAATTCTGAATAGACCAATTACAGCTAGTGAAATTGAAACAGTAATAAAAAATCCCCCCCACACAGAAGTCCTGTACTGGATAGATTTACAGGTGAATTTTACCAAACATTCAAAGAGAACTAACACCTATCCTTATCAAACTATTCCAAAAAATTCACTAGGATGGAAGACACTCAAGCACAGTTTACATGACCAGCAAAACCCTAGTTCCAAAACCAGATAAAGACAGTACAAAGAAAGGAAATTATAGGCCAATATCCCTGATGCACACAGATGCAAAAGCTGCAATAAACATTAGCTACAAGATCCAGCAATAAATTTATAGAATCATAAACAATGATAAAGTGGGATTTATTCTGAGGATGCAAGATTGGTATAATATGTGCAAATTATGAAACATGATATAGCAAATAAATAAATAAATAATAAAAATCACATGATCATGTTAATAGATGCAGAAAAATTATTTTATAAAATCCAACACCTATTAATGAGAAAAACTGTCAGCATTGTAAGAAAGCAGGGAACAAGCCTCAGCATAATAATGGCCACATATGACAAACACATAGCCAATATCATACTCAACAGGGAAAAACTACAAGTGTTTCCTTTAAGACCAGGAACAAGACAGAGATGTCTGCCTTCACCACTCTTATTCAACATAGTACTGGATGTCCTAGCCACCCAGCCATCAGACATGAAAGGGAAATAGAAGGCATGCAAATTGGAAAGGAAGAAGTAAAACTGTCATTATTTGCTGATGACATGATATTGTATATAGAGGACCATAAAGATTCCACCAAAAACTATTAGAACTGACCAATGAATTCAGCAAAGTAGCAGGGTACATAATAAACATTCAGGAATCAGTTGCACCTATATACACCAATAATGAACTATCAGAAAGGGAAACTAAGAAGACAATTCTGTCCACAACTGCATTTAAGAAAACCCACATAGGAGTAAATTTAACCAAGGATGTAAAAGACCTTTACTCAGAAAGTTAACTAAAGAAAGAAATTAAGGAAGATACAAATAAGTGGAAGTATATACCATACTCATGGATAGGGAGAATTAGCATAGTTAAAATGTCCACACAGCCCCTAACAATGTACAGATTCAGTGCAATTCCACTTAGGATATCAATGGAGTATTTCACAGAACTAGAATATTTGTATTTATATAGAACAGTGAAAGACCCCAAATAGCCACAGCAATATTGAGAAAAAAGAACAAAATGGAGGAATCATTCTACCTTATATGAGACTACATGACAAGGCCATAGCAATCAAAACAGCATGACACTGGCAGAAAAACAGACATAAGGATGAATGAAACAGAATGGAGAGCCCAGAAATAAACCCACACCTTTATGATCATTTAATAGTTGATAAAGGACATAAGAAATGGAGTACAAACAGCCCATTCAATAAATGGTGTTGGGAAAATTGGAAAGATAGGCACAAAAAATGAAACTAGACCACCTTCTTTTACGTCATACACAAGAATAAGCTCAAAATGTATTAAAGACAAACATAAATCTCAAGATCATAAAAATCTTGGAAGAAAACATAGTAAAATCTTGGACATTTCTCATAGCAATTTTTTTTCCGGTATATCGCCTCAGGCAAGAGAAACAAAAGAAAAAATAAATAAATAAAACTACATCAAACTAAAAAGTTTTTGCACAGCACAAGAATCCAACAAGAAAATGAAAAGACAAGCCACTGAATGAAAGAACATATTCACCAGTGACATATCTAATAAGGGATTAATATACAAAATTTATAAAGAACTTAAAGAATGCAACACCAAAAAATCAAGCAACCCAATTAAAAAATGGTTGAAGGCCTTGGCGGGTGTTGTTCAATGGTTAGAGCATCGGCCCACACACCAAAGGCTCAGGGATTTGATTCCTGTTCAAAGGCATGTAGTTGGGTTACAGGTTTGATACCAGCCCTGAGACAAATAATCGATGTGTCCATAATGCTGCCATGAACATAGTGGTGTATGCATTCTTTCAAACCAGTGTTTTGGGTTTCTTGAAATATATTCTCAGAAGTGGAATAGCTGAGTCATATGGCATGTGCATTTTTAATTTCTTGAGGAAACTCCATACTGTTTTCTACAGTGACTGCACCAATCTAAATTCCCTTCACTGAGGGTTAATATTTTCAAAAACTACTAAACACTTTTCTAGGGTAGCATTTGGGAGTCATTTGACATTCTTGTTTGCAATAGATGAGATTTCCTGTTGCTCTACTTCCTAATCAACACTTAATTTTTTAGTCATTTTGACTTTGGCTTTTCTAGCATGTGTATCTCATATTGCTTTTAAATTGTATTTTCCTGATGACTAAAGAGGTTCAGCACTGATATCTACATCTTTTAGAATTAATTTCTTAAAAGCCACTTGCCTCTGATGCTTTAATTGTACTATTTCTGTAAAAAATTTTGCATCTTTTGTTTAGTGTAGTTATTATTCATCTATTTATTTTATTAGTAAGAAGAGATTTTTGAAGTTCTGGTATATTGCTATTTCATACTAAAGTGTTATAATATATCTAAGTTACATGTCATTAAAAAAAGGTTACAAGAAATGAAATTTAGAAGTATTTTTTGCATTATGCTATGGTATTTATTACAGTCAATTTAAACAATTAACATCTAAAAATACATGCTAGACATACAGTATCACAAATGTCATTAGAATCCTAAATTAGGCATATACAATACTTAATAATATAAGAAGCTCAAAGTTTCTTCAGATTAACCCATTCATTTTCAGATGCAAATGATGCATAAATGAAGACAAATGGATACTCAAAGTTGGAATTTTGCTGTATGCTGATTCTGAAGATAAAATAAATGCTAAGAGAAAAGTATCTTTAGATAATACAAGCTTATATAGTCTATTCTTCTTAGAGAAGGCTTACAAGGTAATAGGTTCCACTATAATAATGTACTATTGAAATAAAGCAGAAACATTTGAAAAATAGATTATGAATAGTTCCTGTGGATAAATATATTTCACCTTTCTAGATGAATCAGTAGCCATACAGGAAAATCAAAAAAAAAAGAGAGAGAGAGAGAAAGAGAGAGAGAGAGAAAGAGAGAGAGAGAGATTAATTTTATTACATGGTTGAGAGTAAAATTACAATTGATCCTTATGCCACTATTATGATTAAACAGAGAATTGATGTAGATCATTGGGTAATTGTATATTAACCTACCCATTTCTATTTAAAGATGTAATATACAACTAGTAGTGAACAGAGGTTAAAATAAAGTTGTTTCCTAAGTCATAGGAACAAGAGTTTCTTAATTCAAATGTTAGCTTTGCTGATTAGTACATTATTGTGTTTTTTTCTTCTTTTCTGTTATGTTCCAAGCTTCTTTTCCATGTCATATGAGACGGCAAACTATGGGTTTATAATTCATTTGTAATTTTAAACTCAGAGTAGAGCATATGTTAATATTTGGGGTATTGCCACTAATTATGTATAACTTTCCCAGTAAGTAGATACAAGGAATATCCAAGGTGGAAGTTACTCTAGTTTTACCAGGAGCGGAAAAGAGATCCAACGATGTCATGTGATGGGTCTAAGGACACAACTGGACTCAGGCCAGGAAATACTGACTTTTTAGTCTAGTGATTTTTACATTTAAGAGCACTCTGTCATCCCACTTCTGTAGTGAGTAATCTTTTTCAATTTAGATTTTGAGTCAAGCACAGCTCAGTGTCTGTGTGTATGTGGAAGTATATTTGGTTACCTGAAGGAAATTCTGTAAGCTAATTTTAGAAAAATATCTACCTAAAAATTATAATTTAATAAAAAACATATAAGTAAATACGAACATGGTTTAGGACACACATATATTATATACTGTTAATGTAACTAATAAGAAGTTATCCTCTAATTTTCTCCTGTACTTATAAACATGGCACCCACCAAAACAAGCATAAAGATAATGAATAGAACTTGATTTTGAGCCCTGCTAAAGTTGCTATAATAAAATAGTAACTTGTTCAATACTTTGCCCAACATGTACGGATCACCCTGGCCCATGTGGCTCAGTTGGTTGGAGTGTCATCCCTTACTTCAAAAGGTAGGGGGTTCGATTCCTGGTCAGGGCACATACCCAGGTTGTGGGTTTGAACCTCGGCCAGGGCATGTGTGGGAGGCAACCAATTGATGTTTTTCTCTCTCTCATCCTTCCTCTCTCTAAAATCAATTGGAAAACATTTTTTTAAAAGTATCGATCATTATATGTGCTAAAGCACTGTGACACTAGGAATAAAAAGAAAATTAAGATTAAGATCCCTGATTTCAAGGAGCTTACTTTCTGGTAAACTTATACAAAAGATAAGTCAATCAAGATACTGTTGTGGGTATATACTAAGAGTCAAAATGTTATGAGATACTAAAAATATTTATATTTCCCAAATGAATAAGCAGGCGTATTTATGTAAAGATCAGAGTAAGTGTTGTGCCAGATCCTGCAGTATGTGGAGAGTTACAGAAACAAGGAAGTGAGAAAATGTAAGGTGTTGGAAGCCTGAACAGACAGGAAAATGTAACAAAGAGTTTGAGTGCAAGAGAAAGAGTGTCAAGAGCTGATGGTAAAGGTCTGAAGAGGCTAAGTCAACATATAACATGGGGAGAATTGTATTTTAGATGAACGACCATGGCATCAATATAAAGAAAGATTAAAAGTGGAGCAAAATATCAGACTGGATGATGGTTTAAGAGGTGTGCAAATAGATTGGTGCATAATTATAAGGGCTCATTTGTAGAAAACTCCATTAAGGGTGACGATTAAGAACAGACTGAAGGGCTTCTGGTCAAATTGACAAAGTATGAAAATGCTGTGCTTGCATCCACCCACAACCACATCAAAATTACAACTAACCTCCAGAACAACCGTCATTCAGAATGGCCTGAAATCTAACTGAACAGAAGTCGTATAACTAAGGATATAAAGAAGAAGTCACATCAAGACTGGTAGGAGGAGCAGAGATGCAGAAAAAGCTGGTCCCACACCAATGTGTGGCGGATAAAAATGAGGAGAGATATCTCAGCTGTGGAGGTCCCCCCTGAGGAGCGAGGCATCCCAGCCCCACACCAGGCTACCCAGCGTAGAGTTCCAATCTGGGAAGAGAAATTTGATTATTTCTGCCTGTGAAAACTAGTGGTGATTGTAGATGAGTGAGACGGGGGTTGCTAGAGTCCCAGGCAGTTCCTCTTAAAGGGCCCATGTGCAGACTTACTTGGAGTTGTAACAGCTTGAAAGGTATCAGGAACACATGAGGAGAAACTGAATTGTCCAGCAAGGGCTAGAAGGGCAGCTTTCTCCCAGATGGAAGTGCTAGCAGAGGACATTGTTCCTTTTCTGAGCCCTCCCCCTACAGAGCTGGCAGGTGGGTGCCACATCTGAGTCTCCATAACCCGGCTATCACTATCCACCCAGTCCTGGTGATTCCCTGAGTCCCTACCGCACCCAACTTGCAGACCCATCCAAGCTGTTTCTGGTGACTTTTCTGTACAAAAGGCCTGTCTGGGCTCATGCTTTGGACTACTCTAAAATCTTTCAAATACACAGTATCTGCCCTCTGTGTGCCACATACCTCTTGCTAAGTGACCCAAGGCCTGGTACTAGCGGCAACCAGCCTTTGATTGCAGCTTGGTCTCTCCCAGGCACCTCCAAGGCCAGGACAAGTAGCAGCCATCTTCAGGGTGCTTTGTAACTAACGCCCAGTGGCCCCCGGGGGGGCACAGGTGGCAGCTTAACTTGGCTTGCATCCCTCAGGAGAGTCCAGAGCCAATGCACCCAGTGGCCAGGTTCAGACCATGCCAAAGCATGACCCAGCCATCTCCACAAGTGACACACTCAAGGGACAAACTCAGAGGGCATGAGTGCCCCACTGAAGTGAGTCCTGCTCTGTAGGGTCAGCCCCTGCACAGCAGATCCTCTACAGTTGTTCTTGTCAGTCCTTGCATCCTTTCAGCTTGGGGGTAAATTCCTCTCATTAAGGAGCCAATAGCAATCAAGGCTCAACTAGAACAGGAGGCTGTATACAATCCACACATAGGCTGCACCTGGGGTGCCCAGATAAGGCAACTGGAGAGGCTGTGCCACTGGGCACCATAGGACAGCTGCTACATTAGGCCACTCTACCAAGTCCAGGAGATATACCAACTCTACCAAATCCATAGAAACGTACACATGGAGGCAGCCAAAATGAGGAGACAAAGAAGCATGTCCCAGATGAAAAAACAGAATAAAACTTCAGAAAAGAGCTACGCCAAATAGAGACAAGCAATCTACTAGATGCAGAGTTCAAAACACTGGTTATAAGGATGCTCAATAATCTCAGCGAGAAGAAAACGATAGGAAACATAACAATGGGGGTAGAAGACAAAAAAAAGAACCAGTGAGAAATGAAGAATACACCAACTGAAATGAAGCGTACATTATAGGGAATCAACAATGGAATAAATGAAACAAAGGATCAAGTCAGAGATTTGGAAGATAAGAAAGCAGAAAACAACCAATCAGCACAGCAAAACAAAAAATAAATAAATAAATAATCTCCCCTAAATCAGATAGGGTAAGGAGCCCCTGGTACAACCTCAGGTGTACCAACATTAGCGTCATGGTGGTACCATAAGGGGAAGAGAGCAGTAAATTGAAAATCTTTTTGACAAAATAATGACAGAAAACTTCCCTAAGAAGATGTGGTGCATATATATGATGGGTGAGCCAAAAAAGAATAAAATCTTGGCCCCTGTAACAACCTGGATAGACCTAGAGGGCACTGTGCTAAGTGGAATAAATCAGACAGAGAAATACAACTGCTAGATGATTGCACTCTTACGTAAAATCTAAAAAACAAAATAAAACAAGCAAGACAGAAATAGACTCATATATACAGAGAACATTTTGACGGTTGCCACATGGAAGGGAGTGTAGGGGCTGGGTGAAAGAGGTGAAGGGATTAGAAATACAAACTGGTAGTTACAGAATAGTCAAGGGGATGTAAAGTATAGCATAGGGAATATAGCCAATAATATTGTAATAACCCTGTGGTGTCAGAGGGCACTAGGCTTATCAGGTGATTGTTTCCTAAGTTACATAAATGGCTAATCACTGGGTTGTACACCTGAAACTGATATGATATTGTACATCAACTGTAACTGAAAAGTAAAAAGAAATATTTTAAAGTAACATTTAAAAAATCAACACCTCAAAAAAGAAAAAGAAAAAGAAAAGAAACCGATTGAAGAAATATTTCAAAGAAGTGACAGAATATTAATTAACCAATAAAAAATACAGACCTTTTTTGTGTCTACCGTGAGAAATAGAGTTGGAAAAAGTTATTAAATTCTACACACTATTTTATTAAAAATAAAAGTTTTATCTGGCACCATTTGTTATAGTTCCTCAGGTTAATTGTATGCAAATGAATTTAGAGCCAGTGCAGGTGAAAAGGACCCATATTTGAATCACACAAATAAAAATTAAAATATATCGTGAAGACTATTTAATAATTACGGAATTTACAAAGCTCATATTTTATCTAATTGAAATATATAAGAAAATAATAAATGATTTTCTCCTGAAATTTTTAATGTCAGTAATGATAAAATATTACAGGACCACACTGCCCCTGAAAAATAGAAATATTACATTTTGTAAAAAATTTTTAACAGTTGTTTCTTTTTTGTTGAGGTATTTACATAAAGTGTACAAATCGTAAGTATACAGCTGGCAAGCTTTTACATCTATATGTACTCCTGTAAATATTACTCAGGTTAAAATACAGGACATTTTGAGTAACCCCAGAAGGCTCACTTTTGCCTCCCCTTATCAATATTCCATCCAAAATGGTACTGCCATATCATCTAAACCAGGTTAGTGTCACCTAACTTGAGCTTCATATAAATGGCATTATACAGTATATATTCTTTTGTGTTTGGCTTCTTTTATGCATGTCTGTGAGAACCATCCAGGTAGTGATAATTTATTTTCATTGTGAGTTATAATCCATTGTATGAGTAAACGATAAATTATTACATATTCTCCCGTTGATAGACATTTCGGTTGTTTGAAATTTTTTGTTGCTTGTTTTTCCTTTTATAAATAATATCTCTACAAACCCCCTTGCACATCTCTCTTAGTGGGCATAATCACTTATTTCTGTTGTATATACAAGTTAACACTTTTAATCATTAAACACAAGAGGTGATAATGCTTCATACGTTATCTTCCTTGGTTCTTGTACACAGTTTTCCTTACCTATTTATATTAAGAACATTGATGTTATTCATACTATGAGGTATTGAGTGTAATTGAATTTTCCCACCGTGTAAGCACTGTACAGAATTTCAACCATGTCATGATGCAAGAAAAGATGCAGTCGTAGTGTTACTGTTCCTCGGTTTTATATAAGGAAGAGGCCTACAGAAAGTGGTGTTTATCTGCCAAAAATCATACTTGCTGGCTTTGGAAAAACATATCCAAAGGGTACAATTAAAAATGTTTGAAAAAATGAAATTTTTTCCTTTTTAAAAAATTAAGATGTTAAATACAATGACTGAGTAAAACATTTAAATGGTTGGTGTGTGCTATTAATTATGCAAAACAAAGAACACTTTAATGACAAATAAAAATATAAAGAGAATGCATAACTGAGATATGGAGATAAAATGACTTAAGAAAGCTCGTGTCAAACTTTGAAACAGTAAATGACTTTGCAGAATGATCATTTTTTTCTTTTTTCTCTGTTTATTGTTGAGAGTATTACAGATGCCACCCATTTTCCTCCCATTACCCTCCTCCACCCAGTTCTCACCCCATCCCAGGCCTTCACTACCCCATTGCCTGTGTCCATGGGCTATGCATTTATGCATGTAAGTACTTTAGTTAGGATTAAGCAAAAAAATCATTTTGCTAGCCAAGAGATAAACATATATGCAATTTCTGAATTTACCTTCATGTTAAAAGTATAATTATAACAACATGCCTATTAAACAGTCAGACAGTAAATAAGCTTCTAAGTACTCACAGCAATTAATTAGTAACCCATTCTCCCCGTTGGAAATTGTCCTTTTTCTTTGTATTGCCAGAAAATGAATAAAATTATTTGATTGAGACAAGTAAATCAAATACATTCTTTTGGCATTTGATTTCTAAATATTGTAACTATGTAGGCTTCCTCTAAATAACGATTGGAGTGAGGATGATTTTAAAATATGCCGTCATGTTCAAGGTTTATTCTAACATGTTTGATTATATTCTTTCTTTCCAGTTTTTCTCCGTCTCTCCCTCCGTTCTTTGTCCCAGCCTTTCTTCTTGTTTTTCTTTCCATATTCTTTCAAACTACATATATTAAGTACTATTTTAGGCGCTGAGTTCACATTACTATGTAGATTTTTTAAAAAGCAATATATGGATTAAGTGAATATAAGAAATTTGGAGTTAAAATTCAAATGATACTACTTTAACATAAACAAAAATGATTATAAGCCACAGTGAAATTTAACACACCCAATATTTTAGGCTGGAACACAAAATGATAGTGTTTGTATTCAACAAGATATATTCAAAGTATATTCAACAAGATAAGACATATTGTGGATTATGATTGACCTTCAGAAAGAAGAACTGCCAACTCTAAGCCAAGGAATGGCATTCTTACTTTATCTATAATTTTGTTTTCCATGACAGGTGGGTAACTTTAGAAAATGAATAAACCAGTACTTGTATTGCTATCTTTATATAATGAAGAATAAATTATTGTTCCCCAGGATCAAATGTTACGCCCCTGAAAATATCAAGGTGTTTCATTTACAAACAGCTCAACAAAGAGATAGTAATATCTCATAAGTATGCTGCCATAAAGATACAACCCCGTAGCCAACTTTCATGATGTTTTTCCCCTTTTTGTAATTTTTAATCTCCTCCAGTGAAAAGATGATCTTTAACTATCAATTTTTAGCAATGATAGCAACCCAAATCTGGAGAGTCCTTGACAGATTCTTGAAGTACATTTTTTAAGCCTCAAATAGCTTAGGGGTGTGTCACATTACTGTTTCATTTTACTGTGATACGGAATTATGAGATGACAAATTTGAAACCATTTTTGAGTGCAACTAGGTGTAAGATATGTTTTGAAGACAAAAGATTCCAGTGAAAGAGATATTGATACTGCTCTCAAGGTGCTTCATATTAATCTTTGTGACAAACAAATATATGGATGTCCAGGAGATAGTTCAATCTATTTGGGAGTCATAGAATATAGATGGTAATTAATGTCGGCCAGATGCTATAGGGAAAATGTAGCCCAATGAGAAGAAGGCTGAGATCAGAACATTAGAGAACATTCACATTATGGAAAAGAAAGAAGAGGAGTTCATGGAAGTACGAGGAAGAAATAACCAAATGGAGAAGTTAACAGGAAGAATTACCGAAAAGAAAAACATAACAAAAATAACAATAAAACAGAGACTTTCAGGGGAAAATTACTTAATTTATTTAAGCTGCAATTTTTTCATTTGAAGATGTTATAGTAAGAGTTTTGAGAAAAAATTGTGAAAATGCGGTAAATTTTAAGATTTACAATTGTCATTATTTTTCTCACCATTATTCTCATTAAGAGAATTCATTGGGTAGGAAACAAAAAGAAAAGTTTGCTTTGAAGAAAAGGAGAATAAAGTTATCATTTAAGACTAGAGAAAAATTAATGTTCAGATTTATATTGAGCTACAGAGGGTCCATTTGGGAGGTTGATGGTCTAATGGCCTCAATATTTCCCATAAAGTAGAGCAACAAGGAAACATCATTATAGTATAAGACAAGTGTAGAAGTGAATTTAAATGCCACATGTGTTTTGTTTTTATACTTAAAAAATATCATGTCCAAGATGGGCATTCTTGTATCAAAGGGAGAACCTACAATGTTATTAACTCTACCTGTTTCCTCTTACAAGGACATAATAGTCAAAATAAAGTGGAGGTCTTATGACTGATTTTGGCTATGTTTTTTTTATATATGTTTTTGAAAATTTATTAAGATTTTAACTTTTTACAACACTTTCAGAGTTGCAGCAAAATTGAGGGATAGGTCCAGAGGTTTCCCATATACCCCCTACACATGCATAACCTTCCTAATTACCAACATCTCCCAACAGAGCAGTACATTCGTTAGAACTGATGAAGCTGCACTGACAAGTCCTAATCACCCGAAGTCCATAGTTTAGATGATGGTTCATTCTGTGGAGCTGGACAAACGCATGATGCCGGCATTCATCATTCTGGCAGCACACAGAGCGGCTTCACTGCCGTAAGGACCCTCCGTGCCCACCTGTTCATCGCTCCACCGCCGTCGTCCAGGCCCGCCGGACAACTGCTGGAAACCACTGATTCCTTTTACTGTCTCCATAGTTTTGGCTTTTCCAGAAGGTCATATAGTTGAAATGACAGTAAATAGCCTTTTCAGATTGGCTTGTTTCATTTAGTAATATGCATTTAAGTTTCCTCCATGTCTTTTCATGGCTTGCCAGCTCACTTCCTTTTAGAACTGAATAATATTCCATTCTTTGGATGTACCACAGTTTATTTATCCATTTACCTACTGAAGGGCATCTCGGTTGCTTCCAAGTTTTGGTCATTATGTATACAGTGGCAACGAACATTCACGTGCAGATTTGTGTGTGGACATAAGTTTTTATCTCCTTTGTCTGCATACCAAAGAAAGTGATTGCTGGCCCCTACGGTAAGAGCATGTTTAGCTTTATAAGAAACCGCTAACCTGTCTTCCAAAGTATCTGTGCCCCCTAGTATTCTCACTGGCAATGAAGGAGAGCTCTTTCTTTTAAACGAGGGTATGCGAGTTCTTGTTTCACAGCCTCACCAGCATGCAGTGTTGTCAGTGTTACAGATTTTAGCCCTTCTAGCAGGTGTGTGGCAGTCTCTCGTCGTTTTGATTTGTGTGTCCCTGATAACATATGATGCGGAGTATCAGAAAGTGCTTATAGCTGCTGAAAACAATATGCTAAGAAAACTAAATTTGTAGAGCTACTGAAGCAAAACTGGGGAAAATGGATTATAAAATAAATTTTTATTTTATTTAAATCCATTGCATTGTGTGTATTTCTCCTCTACCCCTCATTGTAAACATCATTTGAAACATCTGTAGAGAAATAAAATGAAAATAAAAAGGAAAACAAATAAAAGAAAGCTTTCTCCAAGAACTTTCTCATTTCATGTTCTCATAGTGCAATACTATTTCTACATCAAAGAAAAGTCATGTCCTGTCACACTTTTATCTTATCTGACGAGCTGTAAACTATCCCTTAAAAAGAGAAAAAGAAGTATAAATGTCAAATTGTCTTCTTAACAACTTGAATGGGAGGCAGTGCCCATAATGGTGAAATCCTGTCCTGAAATGATGAAGAGCTTATTCTGTGAATAATGTGGAAGTCTCATTCCCGCTAACCTGCTTTGCTTAGAAATCTTATAGGATTGCATGCATATTTCATAAGAGTACAGAGTAGGAGAGCTGAATGACATTTAAGTAACTCGAAGTGAACCTTTCAAAGAGAACAGTACTCCACCAACAGGTCAGGGTTTTAAATATGCAGCATCACATATTTCTTCCTGTGACATGCTTGGCATGAGTGTTTAGTTAAAAGGAAGTAGTTTTCTGAATAAAGGGTTTGCAAACATGCTCACTTTGTCTGGAGGATATGATTTTGGCTATATTTTATTAAAATTCATATCTATATCTTGCTATTTCATTTCCTCTCAATTCTACACAACAATAAAATAGATATAGCTCTTACCGAAATCAAAAGTCTTACTAGCTTTGACTTGATAAATTTGTCCTAAAAATAAATATGCCTTAAAGTCAAAAATTTATTACGTCTCAATTGAAGCAAGGTTAACCCTACTACATGGAATTTAATCCCGACTTGGAGGACCCTTGTCTTTCAAGTAAGGCTGTGTGGTGACATGTTTATATGTGATTTTAAAAATAAGTCTTTTCATTGGCTCTCTACACAAATTCATTTACTTTATTTTCTTTTGGTTGGATAATTTAGTCTAGTCAAGACAGACTATTATAAGATCCAGCACCCTAAAAAAGTGAAATCACAATGTATGCTATCTAACCAAAATTACCAGGCATAAAAAAAGAAGGAAAACAGGACCTGGAATTAAGAGAAATATGAGTCAGTATTAGCAGACTCAGAAGTGACAGACATTATAGAATTAGAAAATGAGGATATTAAAATCCTTATTGTAATGATGTTTGATATGTTTAAGTAAATAAAAGCATGAACATGTTTGAAAAATATAATGCTGAGGTGAAACGCACACAGCATGGAATTAATAACATGTTTAAAAAAATGATAAGGGGACTTGGATTGTTACTAACACAGGCAAGGTGGAATTATTATAATAGCATGGGAGTAGGAATCTAATAAACTGAATATTCATTTGTTTTTCTCTTACAGTTTGCGAATGTGTAATTTGGAATAAGTAACTTAATTCTGATTGATGTTGCATTCTTTATCTGGATGTAATAATACCTGATTCAGCAGGATTGTGTAAAGATTTAATAATTGGTTGTAGCAAAGCCTTCAGCCCCTAAGCACAGAAAGTGAAAGGCATTCTGGTTGCCATGTTTAAGCATTTGCTCTATGTCGGTGTTGATTTTATAGGTGCCTTGTATTTGATATTGCATTTCATTCTTCCAGCAACTCCTGTAGGATGTCACCACATAAGATAAAAGGGTAAGAGTAGGTTGAAACATTGGGAAAACAGTATATCTATGTAAGGATATCTCCTTGAGTGGTAGGCCGTTGATCAGCTATTTAAAATCTCATACTTGCATCAAGCCTGTTCCAAAAGAAAACCACAAAGCAATGTTAATTGTCAGGCCTAATTTCACTAATGGTGACTGATTAACAGCACATCTGCCTTTAAAAAACATATGTGGTTTAAAACCACACTGCATTTGATTCTTTATAAATAAAATTCACTGTGGTCACAAAGAGTGAGTTGAGGTATTAATAAATATGTACATACACATTATATTTTGGAATAAACTACATAGTTATTAATATTAGAGGAAGAACCTACTGAAGTGTAGAGGAGAGGAATACACAAATGGTTGTTCTTAGGTATTGAATCTGAGAAATAAAAGGCAAAATTAGCTGAGACTGGAGGAGGGGCACAACCAAGAGTTCCCGTTTGGATTTGCTAAATTTCAGCCCCTTTACATGCCAAACTGTGTAAACTGGAGGCTCTAAAGGCAGTTCAGGAGAGCGCGGGCAGACATGCAGCTCAGCATTCTACCACCTCTCCTTCCCTCTCACTTTCTTGCCCCAGCCTCAGAGCCGTGGTGCTCTCCTGCTGCTCCCTTCCAGTGTCTTTGGTTCCAAAAGTTGCTCTGTCTGTTCTGTGCACCCCTCTGTGGAAGGGAGATTGGCCTTTAGTTTTGACTGATTTTCTCAGAAAGAGAAGTCCTGTATCCATTATTTTTGTTGAATAAAACTTGCCATCTCATAAAAATTGTGATACCCTGCAATTTGTAGATTTTAGTTGCCAATATTTACAACCATTGTATAGCTGAGATTTTCTTTTTAGCCTCTTGCTAAAAGTGAATTAGCTTTCCTTATAAATGTGATTAAGACAATATTTTGCCTAGTGGTCTAGGGATTTTATGTAAACTGCATGGATTAGACTTTCTTTTAGTACAGAATATTTCACAATTAAACGAGATTGTGTAGGTGATTTTCTTGCCATTTGAATAGCCATCAGCTATGTCGTGAACTGCTTTCTTCCATAACCATTGTTGCAGAAGATTATAAAATAACACTGTATGTTTTTTAGTTAAAAATATTGAGAGACTGATGCCTGGCCAGCATAGCTCAGCGGTTGAGCATTGGCCTATGATACAGGAGATGACAGCTGGATTCTCTGTCAGGGCACATGCCTGGGTTGCGGGTTCCATCCCCAGTCCGGGGCATGAAGGAGGCAGCCGATTAACAACACTCTCATCATTGATGTTTCTCTCTCTCTCTCTCTCTCTCTCTCTCTCTCTCACTCTCTCTCTCTCTCCATTCCTCTCTCTGAAATCAATCAAGACATATTTAAAAATATATAGATTGAGAGACTGAAAAATGTATCACAAGTGTTGTGAAAAATAAACACAAGTGTTGGCATATAATAGTTGCAAAAAAATGTTAATGAGAATCAAAATAAATATCGTTGCCATGTGTTCAGTTGTGTCCCTCCCTAAAGATATGTTGAAGTTCTAACTCCTCACACCTCAGAAATTGATCTGACTTGGAAATACGGGTGCTCGCAGATGTACTTAGATAAGACAAGGTTACCAGGTGTAAGGCGTGTGTCCTTAGTTTATATGACTGTTGTCTCTATAGGAAGAGACAGAGGGAGAAGACGGCTTTGTGACAACAGAGACAGAGATTGCAGTGATGCATTTACAGACCAGGGAATGCCGGGATTGCCCGAAACTCGGACGAGGCAAAACCAAACTGTACCCTAGAGCTGTCACAGAGAGCAAGGCTCCTCTGGTGTTTCTTAGCCACCAGTTTTGGTGCTTTGTTTTGGCAGTGCTAGGAAATGAATGCAATGGGATATCCGGCATATGCTTCATAGAGCAATTTATTGTGCATGGAAAGGTATTGTTTTTTTTTTTACTTTTATGATATTTTAACAGAGAGAACAAATTAGAGAACAATCACCTAGCCCAGGGAATATCATTACTGCTGTGTTACAGCAATTGATCATTGATCTCGGGTGTGTGTTGCTCCGGCAACACTACTTGATTGGCTTCTCCTCTTGTTGGCTTTGTCCTGGGGAGAGGGCACAGAAGGCTTCTCAGCAAGCCTGCAGATAAAAGAGAAAACATTCCTTTCACCAGGCTGCAGTCATTGCTGATGCCGTTATGCTTTCCTGCTCTGAATGATATTCTTACCTATTCCTTGTGTCTGACCAACTCTTCACAAGTACACTTTGGTTACCCCCTGCTTGGTCTCCACCAAATGGCAGTCAGGCTTTTCTGGGCTCCTGAGCTCTGCTTGTCCCAAAGCTTGAACAAGCACTAAAAAGCGGAGTATGCGCCCTGTATCAGCTTCTCCTGAGGGTGGGCTGACCACAGTGGACTCTCTTGCCCAATGGTCATTTAAAAGATCTAGCCTTTGCTTACCTCTCTCTACCCTGTAGAAAAAAATGGCCCCTTGCCTTTGATTTTGAGATGGTTGCAGATTCTGAGACTTGAGTACTGTCCTCATCACAAAGGTCTTGTTTTAAATCACATATCTCTCTGTCTAAGTTTGGATAAGTTTTTACTTGACCTGACAAAGTTTCCTTGACCACAAACCATGCCTTGGTTAAAATCATTCACATTTAAAAGCTTTACTAAAATTACTCTTAAGTAGTTATAGAATCACATTCTACTTTAGAATAAGTTGCTGCTGTGTCTACTACTTCCTTCTTAGCTCTGGCTTTTATTTCCCACCTGAAATTACTGCGCTAGTTTCCCAAAGATCTTGTTTATGGTCTGTCAATACTGCCCCTCGCCCGACTTGCCCAACTGCTGCTTGAGTAATAGGCCTCAATAACACATCCAAGGTCATCACTGCTTTGTCAAATGATATTCTGATTGATAATGGTCAGCTTTTATATCCATCTTTATAACTAGATAATAAGCTGTTAACACTGGAGACTCTGGCTTAATTATATTTATATTCCAGTGCTATCTCACACATGCTCACCAGCCATGGGCCACAAATATCCGATGACTGAATGAACACCAATTTCAGCTGCACCCCTATTTCCTAAAGTAGTATCAGAAGAAAGAGAATTTATGTCCAATTGTTTCTTTCCACTCTTTTAAAGAATGCCTTATTTCCATGTCTTTAAATTTCATGGCCAAACTAATTATATACACCAACTTATGGATTTTTCTTGTATGTACTTCAGATTCCTCAGAAACTTTGAAAAAATAATGAAAAAATAATTCTATAAATTTATAGTCTTTTTTTTCAACTTGTCACTTCTCATTTGAGATTCAGTTGTGCATCTCAGCCACTTGGCTTTGAATTCAAATGTTATTCACTTTCAAAATTAACATAGCCAAATTATCTTTAACCTTCCCTACATAAACCAAGCAAAACATAGGCTCATAAAAAATTCCCTGGAAAACCAAAAACAACAAACCCCAAAACCCCAACCCCAAGAAACAGTGAGACAACAGGGGAATATTGTTTCTTTTCTGAAGGGATATTTGCTAAGCACTCTTATGCGGTAATTCAGGCCTGAGAACTTGCATCATTTCTTTTCTTCCCCTTCTTTCATTTCATCTTTTATCCGATCCATCCTTAAATCTACTGATTCCTTTTCTTAGGTCTTTTCTATTTCTTTTGTCTTTCTACCACTAGCCCACCTCACTTCACATGCCCCTTTTCTTAAATACAGCATGCACATTTTGTCCGTATTTGTCTCTCCTAAATAATATTTTTAATATATCTTTCCTTGATCAATGATATTCAGCTATTACCTAATGCCTAGGGAGTAAGTTCAGACTCTTTGCCTTGACAAGAATGGGGCTGCAATTTGAATGATATATGCAGGTGTATTTAAAAACAATTGAAATCTCTTGGAATAATTTCGGCTTTGAATTGTAGAACTGCTTTATTTTGTAGTAGAATACTTAATCTTTTATGGAATTTGTAATAATGTTGTTTGATACAAAATTTTTATAAGTATTTGCTTACTTTTAAAAGTATGTAACATTTCCTGATCTTCTTGTTAAAATTATCAGACCAAAAAAAAAAAAATATATCAGACCACTGTTCCTTATGCTCATTGCTCGTCACAGTCCCAAGGTAAAGTTTCTCAAGCTTTATTGTGTTACGAATCAAATAGGGACCTTATTCAAATACAGATTTTGATTGAATAGGTCTGGGTGGGGCTTCAGACTCTCAATTTCTAACAAGTTCTCAGATGGTGTTTTTGCTGCTGCTCCAAAGATCACATTTTGGAAAGACATGGTTTAAACCATATCCAGCACACACTTAATGCTAGACATCCTGTAATCACAATTGTATATAACTTTAATCACGGACATTGATGGAGTATGTCTTAAAATAGTCTCACCAATTCTATGAAGTGGTTATGTATTATTACAATACCTGTTTGTCCATGAGAAAATTGAAGTTTAGAAAAGATTGGAAATAGTTCAAGGTCATGAAACAAGTAGTTGTTCCAACCAGGATACAAACACCAGGGTTCCCATCGTGAAAGCCCTCCTCTAACCACAGCAGCACAGAAGTTTTCTTTTAGAAACATTTAGATGAATGAATGCACTTTAGGAGAGCTGTAGTGCTCAAACTGTTTGGCTTCAGGTTTGATGGCTTCATTTTATGGATTCTTGTTTTAACTCTCACCACTGAAATTTCTGGAGAACAAAAAATGTCATTAGATGCAGCTTACCTCTGTCATCTGTCCTGTGCTTAGTACTATCTTCTCAATGGGTATGGGTATGGGGCTGGGTATGCGCCTGGGTATGCGCCTGGGTATGCGGCTGGGTATCCGGCTGGGTATGCGGCTGGGTATGGGGCTGGGTATTGCCCTGGGTATGAGGATCGATATGGATACTGTTCATCTCCTCCCTGAAAAGATAGAATTGCAGAGAATTGAGACAATGATAGTGTTAAAATTTCACGATAATTCCCATTAGAAACTTAGGCTGTTAAAGTTTGTAGGAATTTGTTGACCATCTACAGGTTTGATTTCTCAGATCTTTAGGTAGGTTTTCACTCTTTTATAAGAAAATGTTTAAAGGAAGAGAAAAATAAGAAAACATTTACAGTTATTGTATATGTTGACAATTTTGTTGTTTTATAATACAGGTGGAGCCATCAATTATAGCCAACCACTCACAGAAGTTTTAAATATTCTTTAAAACATTACCTCCATGGGGATGCAAGGCTGGTATAATATTCTCAAATCAACAAATGTGATACACCACATAAAATATTATCTCCAAGCTCTTACTTTGCCCATCTTTGAATTTTCCAGGGAGAAGGAATTTGCTAATTCCAGGTTAGGTGGAATTGCTAAGTCTTACTCTTGACCTATAATGACCTTACTATCTCTTCAAGCTCTTACTTTCTTTAATATTCTCTCATGTTAAATTCAATATCCTTCATCTCTCCATATTTTAATTTGGTGCCACATTAAAACTAACCCATTTAATATATTAGTAAGAATTTTTGAGACTTTATCATATTGATATGGCATGTGAAAATAATATATCAAGATTACATTTCATAAAAATGTTAAATAAATGAAATTTTCTATCTTGTTTAACAAAGTCAACTTCACTTAAACTATGACTGCATCATCCTCCACAAGAATCAAGGGGTGAAAACTTCCTTCATCATGTGTGTTATTAGCGGCCTCTATGCTCTATTATGCATAAATTATATTTAATAGATTTAGAATTTCAACTATTCTTTAGGCCAAGGCAATTATTTACCAAACAAAGATACTTACATTCTGTGAAAATAATTGTTTTCTTCAGGGTAGCATTATAAGTTTCTATCTAAATGCTACCAGGGCACAATCCTTGGGTCCTTTATCAGTATATAATAAATAAATATACTCAATGTATACTTTAACCATTCACTAAACAAATATGTATCAGAGATAAGTATTGATTGTTCTACTATAATAAATTCTCAGACAAGAAAATGTATTTTATTATACCACATTATCTGAGGAATACCTACAGCAATTCTGTCTCTTTGGTGAGGGTGTTCCTCTTAAAAGAAAGAATGAATTAAAATTATTATTCAAATTTACTCATCAAGTTTCTGAGTACATGAATATGTCTTACCTCTTCAGATGAAGAATCAGCAGTCTTGAAAAAAAGAAAAGGAAATAATGAACATCTCAGTTTTATAATTCTAGATTGAGTGCCAATACCCACTTGGCTGCCACAATTATGATTAAAGAAAGTGGAGGCAAAGCCTCAGGTAACTTATACACTAAGCTAGTTGTTTCATGTTTAGTGACGGAATGAAGACTAGGCTGAGGCTATAATTAATTTGCTACATTCCCATATCAATTCACTCAGGTCCAAATTTCTTTTGTGTGATAAGAAGAAAATCTTTCACTGTGACCAAGAGAGTGAAATTGAAAAGTTAAAATTTGGATTGGCTCAGGGCCTCAAGTGTTTTCAGTTGCTGTACATGGACATGTTAATGATAAAGGTACAGTTCTGGTGCGATGACTATGTTTTTCTCTGATCTTCTTGGGTTTTTATTTTTTTCACTTGCACCTCTGTATGTGCTTAGTGTCTCTGTGTGTCTACTCGAGATTTATTCTAGGTCCTAATGTACTGAAGCAGGTTAATTCAAGGAAAATGTCCATACAAAACCATTGGAATTGATAACGCCATGTTCGGACAATGCAAATGTGGTCGAGAACAGAAGAAATAAGAAGCAATCTCTGCATAATTCCCGGGGAACTATTCTTCACAATTTTCTGATATACTTACAATCATGGCAACCATGAGAGCCATGATAAGGGCGAAGACAAAGATCCTCATGTTTGCTGAGTCCTGTGAAAGCACATGTGACAGATGAGAAACACATTCATTCCTGCACTTGCGCATCATTTATTGACCTGAGCAGGAGCCACAGCTTTGTGAAGCAGACCAGATACAAAGAGTATTAAAACACATTTCCCGACCTCATGGACCTTAGCGACCTGGAGGGGACATTGCCAAGTAAAGATAAGTGCTGTGGCACAGAAATAATAGAGCATCATTCAAGCAGACAGAGTGGACATCTTAAACAGGCCTAGAGAATGGGTGTCAGGAATACTAAAGTAAAGAAAAGGGTAAAGCTTGTGTTAGAGTAAACAGAATAAATAAAGAGAGGTTTGGGGAACCTGCAAAGAAACAAACATGAGAGAGAGATAGCATATAGGAAATGAAATAATTCACCAGGTAAGAAGAACCAAAATGGACACTGGCTGACCATTTAGATGGTTGTGTTAATAATATAGGGCCTTACATAATGACATATGGGGTAATGGTTCAGGTAGAGTTTAAAGAAGTGATTAAAAGTTAGAATTCAAGCAACAGAGACAGGTTTTATAATGGAGGTAGAAAAATCAGTCAGGTTTCTGGCTTGAGATTTGTGGAGGTGTTGTAGCCCTAGTATTAGAAAATTAATGATAATGGGTAGAGAAAATTCAAATTAAGGAAGCTTCAGGGGAAATATTTTCAGATACATTGAGAAATTGAATTAGTAAAAATTATTTAATCTCAAAATAATCTTTTTCAAGGAAATGACCCTAATCGGGGTCTCTGGAAGGTTTTTGTCATTCAGTACATACACATGAACTCAGTTTTTTTGCTGTTGTATAGAAAATAAAGCAGATTATTTCTCAGTTATAGACTTCTAAGTAAAAACATAATGCAAACTGTAAGGTAAATAGTGAGTGAAAGCTTTTTTCCCCTGATCGATTTTGCCCCTCAGTTTTGATGAAACAGTAGAGTAGCACCTTTTCCTGGTGATAAAAAAAAGATTCTTCTGCCAATAACTAAATCGCTAACATGTGAAGTACATGCTGTGACTGATTGTATTTCCCTTGTTGCTTATCTGCTGATTTTGCCTCATTGGTTTAAACCCAGGACTGTGTTTTGTAAAAACTGAGAAAATTATATATTTCTTGATGAAGACTTTGATACCCTCTACTACTTACCAAACATTCAGTCATGTTATGATATAAGCAAGGATGCACCTTAGTGTTGTTCATATTTCAGATTTCATTGAGAGTACAGGATTAAGGGAAATTCACAGAAACTGGTCTTCGACAGATAGATAGATGCCCAGGTGGATAGCTTAGTATCTTTGAAAGAATATTATCCGAAGGACATAATAACAAAAGCTTGATATGCTATAAACACTGTCTCCAACCAAACCACAGGTGAAATAAAAGTATATTGAAGAAAATTAATAAAACAAAATAGCCTATTATACATTACTAATTATGCAGAAAATCAGAAACTATTTTTATGATAAAAAGAACAATAAAAGATAGTGGAAAATGAATTAGTGGTGGTAATACAGTAATGTTGATGAAGATTAATTAAACCTTTGAAGTAATACAAATATTTTCAAAAATAGATGGTATGCTACTCAAGACATGTTTTTCCTATAAAAGATAACCTTGCCCTTTAAGTTAAAGTTAAATATTAACACAGTGGCTATTTTATATTGAGTCAAGAAAATAAAAGGTTATCTAGGATATCCCATTTATGGAGAACATGAACATAACTCCCCCTTGTTCCAAATCCTTATTTCTATATAGTGCCTGTTGTAAATTTAGGGGCATTGTGATCCCATCCTCAACTTCAAATCCGAACAGAGACTCATCACTTCTTTAAATTGTTTCTTTATGCAAAACTTACAATAGATAATGTACATTTTAAAAATGGTTTATAACTTATTCTAGCAAAGAAATATCGGAACAAGGTGCCATATTAGATTGTCCATGAATATATTACCTTTTACCCAAGATGAGATGCGAGAGTTCGAGAAATTGAAATTGTGAAGGTCTGTGTGCCTTTCTAGAGGACTGATGTACTTATATACCCTGAAGTCTTCTATTTGTTTTTCTAAGTCATGTCAATTATGAGATCATGTTATATAACTAAAAATAATGCCCAAAATCTGTCCGCACAGAGAGACTTAAATTTTACAACAGAAGATTGTGAAGCAGAGTGACCAGGAAACAATTGTACCCATCACGTGTTCATCCCAGTGTTTGTCTAGCTATGCACGAATAGACCCAGAGAAAAGTATGCTAGGGAAAAGTAAGCATAGAAATGAATTGAAGTGGTAAAAGTGTTTCTGTAGAACACCATCTGCCCTATTTGAACAAACGTATGTCCAAGATGGAAAAACCCTTGGCCCAAATGATACCATCTTATCAAAACTTTACTGGTTCTGTAATATATGGTGGCAAATGTTATAATGCAATTGGAGTAATCATTTATTTCCAATGTGTCACGTATAAATGATTACAATGTACCTTTATTCTACTGACTTGAGAATATTTCAAGTCTTAAAGTATATTCAAATGTTGCCAAAATGCAGTAATCTATTGAACATTAGATAATAAAACGGTTTTTAGTATTAAAGTCTAATGAGCACAGTAGCTCAGTCCTCTATGTCTCACATAGTAAATGGATACTTATCTTTTGGTATTGAATTTACTTCCTTTGAGTCTTTTTTTTTAATTTTTAAATTTTATTTTTGTTTAAAATATTACAGATGTCCCTTTTTCTCCCCACTGACCCGTTCCACCCAGTCCCACCCCCCTCCCCAGCCCCTCTCCCCACCATTGTCCGTGTCCTTGGGTTGTGCATATATGCATATAAATTTTTTGGTGACTCTCTCCCCCTCCACCCACCTGCCCTCCTCCATCCCTCTGATATTCATCAGTCTGATCCATGCTTCCATGTCATTGAATCTATTCTGTTCATCAGTTTATTAAGTTCTTTAGATTCCACGTGTAAGCGAGATCATGTGATATTTGTCTTTCTCTGCCTGGCTTATTTCACTTAGCATAATTTTCTCCAGGTCCATCCACACTGTCCCAAAGGGTACAAGCTTCTTCTTCTTTACAGCTGCATAGCATACCATGGCGTAGATGTCCCATAGCTTTTTTATCCACTCAGCTACTGATGGGCACTGGGGCTGTTTCCAGATCTTAGCTATTGCAAGCTGTGCTGCTATGAACATCGGGGTGAATATATTCTTTCTGATTAGTGTTTCAGGATTCTTAGGATACATTCCTAGGAGTGAAATCCCTGGGTCAAAAGGCAGCTCCATTTTCAATGTTTTGAGGAACCTCCACACTGTTTTCCATAGTGGCTGCCCCAGTCTGCATCCCCACCAGCAGTGTACTAGGTTCCGCTTTCCCCACACCCTCGCCAGCACATGTCGTTTGTTGATTTGTTGATGGAGCCATTCTGACAGGTGTAAAGTGATACCTCATTGTGGTTTTAATTTGCATGTCTCTGATGATGAGCGACTTTGAGCATTTTCTAATGTATCTCTTGGCCATCTGTATGTCCTCTTTGGAGAAGTGTCTATTCCGGTCCTTTGCCCATTTCTTAATTGGGTTGTTTGTCTTCCTCTTGCTGAGTAATATGAGTTCTTTGTACACTTTGGAAATTAGCCTCTGATCAGATATATCCTTGGCAAATCTGTTTTCCCAGACTGTGGGTTTCCTTTGTATTTTGAGGCTGTTTTCTTTTGCTGTGCAGGAAAAATAGATAAAGAATGCTGTACCTTTGAGTTTTTATGGGCTCATGTTCCTTACTGGGAACCATGTTTTGACATGATTCAACCACATAGGAGGAGAAATTATTTTTCACTAAGTCCCTAGGCAAATTTGTGTAAAAATTGAACTCTTTGCTACTGGTTGGATAATGTAACGTACTCAGAGCTGAATATGCAAAAAGCCATTTTTAAGCTTTAGGTATATTTTGTGTCCGAGTGCATTGTTACTCAAAATGTTGTTCATGTGACCATCAAGATTCAGCATCACCTGAGAGCTTGATGGAAATGCAAATTCATAGGCCCTCTTTCCAGGAATGTTGAATCAGAATCTAGGAGATGCAATAGCAACTTAATGTTATCAATATCTCCAGGTGATTCTTTGTTTACAATAAACTTAGAGAATCCACATAGTTGACTCATAAGTGAATTATGTGTCTATAGGTGTGACCCTATAAATAGAATTTAAGGTTTCATTCTTTATCGGGTGTTATAAGGAAATATTTGTTAAGTGAACCTTCCATGCTCTATTTGAACAACTGCATTAGATGTTGTTATTTTATAAGTGATAAACAGAACATTATTAATGATTTATTAAACCAAATAAAGTCCAATTCAATTTAAACAATTCTTATTCTTTTTTATTGATTTCTACAGGTTTTAGATATAGAGTTGATTTCTCAATGCAAAACAAATGCAAAGTCTAGTATATTCTCAATGGGAGAAAGTTACATCAGGCTCATTAAGTATGAAATGAAGTATGATTTAAAAAAAATCCTGCTTTATATATTTTGGGAATATCAAGTGATTTTCTTTCTTCCTTTCTCTTTTTTCTCTCTCTCTCTTGCTTACCTCAGCTCCTTTCTAGTCCCATTTATTTCTGCAGTGGCTTCCCTTAAGTCATGTCACTAGGCACTATTCCAATAGATTTATGATATTCACAGCCTACTGAACAAAATGTGAACTAGAGATCCAAAGGCACTACTGAACTACAACATCAGAAAGAAAGAAAAAGACACACCTGCCAGGTAATAAGAAGTAACAGATGCTAATACACACAATTAAAACCTACCATTAACTAAACTCTCCCATATTTGGGGTTGGGACACCAAAATGTAGGCAGTATTTTACATCCTTTTGTGCTTCAAGGTGATAGGAAGTGTGGGGATTGTGTGTGATAGAAGAATACAAGAACAGTGGACTCTAAATATAGGAGTAGCCTTTGTGTGATGCTTATGGTTTCATCTTCCAGGAATAGTAGGTCATTTTAGAATATTGATGAGCCAGAACTTGTCCTGTTATTTCATAATTAAGGAAAAAAGGTATCATATATGCCTTTCAAGTAGCACGCTGTTTGAAAATGTCAGTGTCTTTCATAGAAGGGAAAAAGCAATGAAGAGTGACTGCTGTATCTCAGGCGTGGCATTAAGCTGGTGGCCTAAAGATGCAACCTCTAAATGGGTGCTTATGATGACATTTATTGTGGATTTCCATTCTCCTTGTCTTCCTCCTCCCCTTCCCCTTTTCTCCCCTCTTTCTCTTGTCCTTCTTTTACTTGTCCTACAATGAAAATATGCTCTACAGTTTATGACAAAACCCATGGTTTATTTAACTAAAAAAGCAGTTTGTGTTATATTGCTATAGAATCATAAGAGAAGTTGGCAGCTTTGATGACAGCAAGGGAGTGTAGAAAAGAAATTGAGAAGACCATGAGAATGCCAAGGAGTGGAAAGAACAGCATAAAAGAGAATAATTTCCAAGCAATTTTTGAATTGTGGAAGCCAAGAAGGTGAAAGTTCAGGAAGGAAGCTTAATATTCATGTACAAAGGTTACAGTGACCTTGGAGACTGCTTAATCTCCTTAAACTATAATTTCCTTATCTAGAATAAATATAATATACAATAAAGTGGGAACTGTATTAAATAAGAAGGTATATAAATCACATTTCAGAGAGAAATTGTTTTAATATAAACATTAAGTATTATTTTTATATATCATCATAATGGTCATTGGAAAGAGCATCCTAATTTTAAAAACTTCACTCAGGATGATGACGGAAATTAAAACAAAACCACAATGATAAAACATCTTTAAAAATTATGCGTCACTGAAACTTGGATAAATTCCTAGAAACAGAGCAAGCTTCCAAAACTGAATCAGGGAGTCAGAAATTCTGAATAGACCAATTACAGCTAGTGAAATTGAAACAGTAATAAAAAATCCCCCCCACACAGAAGTCCTGTACTGGATAGATTTACAGGTGAATTTTACCAAACATTCAAAGAGAACTAACACCTATCCTTATCAAACTATTCCAAAAAATTCACTAGGATGGAAGACACTCAAGCACAGTTTACATGACCAGCAAAACCCTAGTTCCAAAACCAGATAAAGACAGTACAAAGAAAGGAAATTATAGGCCAATATCCCTGATGCACATAGATGCAAAAGCTGCAATAAACATTAGCTACAAGATCCAGCAATAAATTTATAGAATCATAAACAATGATAAAGTGGGATTTATTCTGAGGATGCAAGATTGGTATAATATGTGCAAATTATGAAACATGATATAGCAAATAAATAAATAAATAATAAAAATCACATGATCATGTTAATAGATGCAGAAAAATTATTTTATAAAATCCAACACCTATTAATGAGAAAAACTGTCAGCATTGTAAGAAAGCAGGGAACAAGCCTCAGCATAATAATGGCCACATATGACAAACACATAGCCAATATCATACTCAACAGGGAAAAACTACAAGTGTTTCCTTTAAGACCAGGAACAAGACAGAGATGTCTGCCTTCACCACTCTTATTCAACATAGTACTGGATGTCCTAGCTACCCAGCCATCAGACATGAAAGGGAAATAGAAGGCATGCAAATTGGAAAGGAAGAAGTAAAACTGTCATTATTTGCTGATGACATGATATTGTATATAGAGGACCATAAAGATTCCACCAAAAACTATTAGAACTGACCAATGAATTCAGCAAAGTAGCAGGATACATAATAAACATTCAGGAATCAGTTGCACCTATATACACCAATAATGAACTATCAGAAAGGGAAACTAAGAAGACAATTCTGTCCACAACTGCATTTAAAAAAACCCACATAGGAGTAAATTTAACCAAGGATGTAAAAGACCTTTACTCAGAAAGTTAACTAAAGAAAGAAATTAAGGAAGATACAAATAAGTGGAAGTATATACCATACTCATGGATAGGGAGAATTAGCATAGTTAAAATGTCCACACAGCCCCTAACAATGTACAGATTCAATGCAATTCCACTTAGGATATCAATGGAGTATTTCACAGAACTAGAATATTTGTATTTATATAGAACAGTGAAAGACCCCAAATAGCCACAGCAATATTGAGAAAAAAGAACAAAATGGAGGAATCATTCTACCTTATATGAGACTACATGACAAGGCCATAGCAATCAAAACAGCATGACACTGGCAGAAAAACAGACATAAGGATGAATGAAACAGAATGGAGAGCCCAGAAATAAACCCACACCTTTATGATCATTTAATAGTTGATAAAGGACATAAGAAATGGAGTACAAACAGCCCATTCAATAAATGGTGTTGGGAAAATTGGAAAGATAGGCACAAGAAATGAAACTAGACCACCTTCTTTTACGTCATACACAAGAATAAGCTCAAAATGTATTAAAGACAAACATAAATCTCAAAATCATAAAAATCTTGGAAGAAAACATAGTAAAATCTTGGACATTTCTCATAGCAATATTTTTTCCGGTATATCGCCTCAGGCAAGAGAAACAAAAGAAAAAATAAATAAATAAAACTACATCAAACTAAAAAGTTTTTGCACAGCACAAGAATCCAACAAGAAAATGAAAAGACAAGCCACTGAATGAAAGAACATATTCACCAGTGACATATCTAATAAGGGATTAATATATAAAATTTATAAAGAACTTAAACAATGCAACACCAAAAAATCAAGCAACCCAATTAAAAAATGGTTGAAGGCCTTGGCGGGTGTTGTTCAATGGTTAGAGCATCGGCCCACACACCAAAGGCTCAGAGATTTGATTCCTGTTCAAAGGCATGTAGTTGGGTTACAGGTTTGATACCAGCCCTGAGACAAATAATCGATGTGTCCATAATGCTGCCATGAACATAGTGGTGTATGCATTCTTTGGAACCAGTGTTTTGGGTTTCTTGAAATATATTCTCAGAAGTGGAATAGCTGAGTCATATGGCATGTGCATTTTTAATTTCTTGAGGAAACTCCATACTGTTTTCTACAGTGACTGCACCAATCTAAATTCCCTTCACTGAGGGTTAATATTTTCAAAAACTACTAAACACTTTTCTAGGGTAGCATTTGGGAGTCATTTGACATTCTTGTTTGCAATAGATGAGATTTCCTGTTGCTCTACTTCCTAATCAACACTTAATTTTTTAGTCATTTTGACTTTGGCTTTTCTAGCATGTGTATCTCATATTGCTTTTAAATTGTATTTTCCTGATGACTAAAGAGGTTCAGCACTGATATCTACATCTTTTAGAATTAATTTCTTAAAAGCCACTTGCCTCTGATGCTTTAATTGTACTATTTCTGTAAAAAATTTTGCATCTTTTGTTTAGTGTAGTTATTATTCATCTATTTATTTTATTAGTAAGAAGAGATTTTTGAAGTTCTGGTATATTGCTATTTCATACTAAAGTGTTATAATATATCTAAGTTACATGTCATTAAAAAAAGGTTACAAGAAATGAAATTTAGAAGTATTTTTTGCATTATGCTATGGTATTTATTACAGTCAATTTAAACAATTAACATCTAAAAATACATGCTAGACATACAGTATCACAAATGTCATTAGAATCCTAAATTAGGCATATACAATACTTAATAATATAAGAAGCTCAAAGTTTCTTCAGATTAACCCATTCATTTTCAGATGCAAATGATGCATAAATGAAGACAAATGGATACTCAAAGTTGGAATTTTGCTGTATGCTGATTCTGAAGATAAAATAAATGCTAAGAGAAAAGTATCTTTAGATAATACAAGCTTATATAGTCTATTCTTCTTAGAGAAGGCTTACAAGGTAATAGGTTCCACTATAATAATGTACTATTGAAATAAAGCAGAAACATTTGAAAAATAGATTATGAATAGTTCCTGTGGATAAATATATTTCACCTTTCTAGATGAATCAGTAGCCATACAGGAAAATCAAAAAAAGAGAGAGAGAGAGAAAGAGAGAGAGAGAGATTAATTTTATAACATGGTTGAGAGTAAAATTACAATTGATCCTTATGCCACTATTATGATTAAACAGAGAATTGATGTAGATCATTGGGTAATTGTATATTAACCTACCCATTTCTATTTAAAGATGTAATATACAACTAGTAGTGAACAGAGGTTAAAATAAAGTTGTTTCCTAAGTCATAGGAACAAGAGTTTCTTAATTCAAATGTTAGCTTTGCTGATTAGTACATTATTGTGTTTTTTTCTTCTTTTCTGTTATGTTCCAAGCTTCTTTTCCATGTCATATGAGACGGCAAACTATGGGTTTATAATTCATTTGTAATTTTAAACTCAGAGTAGAGCATATGTTAATATTTGGGGTATTGCCACTAATTATGTATAACTTTCCCAGTAAGTAGATACAAGGAATATCCAAGGTGGAAGTTACTCTAGTTTTACCAGGAGCGGAAAAGAGATCCAACGATGTCATGTGATGGGTCTAAGGACACAACTGGACTCAGGCCAGGAAATACTGACTTTTAGTCTAGTGATTTTTACATTTAAGAGCACTCTGTCATCCCACTTCTGTAGTGAGTAATCTTTTTCAATTTAGATTTTGAGTCAAGCACAGCTCAGTGTCTGTGTGTATGTGGAAGTATATTTGGTTACCTGAAGGAAATTCTGTAAGCTAATTTTAGAAAAATATCTACCTAAAAATTATAATTTAATAAAAAACATATAAGTAAATACGAACATGGCTTAGGACACACATATATTATATACTGTTAATGTAACTAATAAGAAGTTATCCTCTAATTTTCTCCTGTACTTATAAACATGGCACCCACCAAAACAAGCATAAAGATAATGAATAGAACTTGATTTTGAGCCCTGCTAAAGTTGCTATAATAAAATAGTAACTTGTTCAATACTTTGCCCAACATGTACGGATCACCCTGGCCCATGTGGCTCAGTTGGTTGGAGTGTCATCCCTTACTTCAAAAAGTAGGGGGTTCGATTCCTGGTCAGGGCACATACCCAGGTTGTGGGTTTGAACCTCGGCCAGGGCATGTGTGGGAGGCAACCAATTGATGTTTTTCTCTCTCTCATCCTTCCTCTCTCTAAAATCAATTGGAAAACATTTTTTTAAAAGTATCGATCATTATATGTGCTAAAGCACTGTGACACTAGGAATAAAAAGAAAATTAAGATTAAGATCCCTGATTTCAAGGAGCTTACTTTCTGATAAACTTATACAAAAGATAAGTCAATCAAGATACTGTTGTGGGTATATACTAAGAGTCAAAATGTTATGAGATACTAAAAATATTTATATTTCCCAAATGAATAAGCAGGCGTATTTATGTAAAGATCAGAGTAAGTGTTGTGCCAGATCCTGCAGTATGTGGAGAGTTACAGAAACAAGGAAGTGAGAAAATGTAAGGTTTTGGAAGCCTGAACAGACAGGAAAATGTAACAAAGAGTTTGAGTGCAAGAGAAAGAGTGTCAAGAACTGATGGTAAAGGTCTGAAGAGGCTAAGTCAACATATAACATGGGGAGAATTGTATTTTAGATGAACGACCATGGCATCAATATAAAGAAAGATTAAAAGTGGAGCAAAATATCAGACTGGATGATGGTTTAAGAGGGTGTGCAAATAGATTGGTGCATAATTATAAGGGCTCATTTGTAGAAAACTCCATTAAGGGTGACGATTAAGAACAGACTGAAGGGCTTCTGGTCAAATTGACAAAGTATGAAAATGCTGTGCTTGCATCCACCCACAACCACATCAAAATTACAACTAACCTCCAGAACAACCATCATTCAGAATGGCCTGAAATCTAACTGAACAGAAGTCGTATAACTAAGGATATAAAGAAGAAGTCACATCAAGACTGGTAGGAGGAGCAGAGATGCAGAAAAAGCTGGTCCCACACCCATGTGTGGCGGATAAAAATGAGGAGAGATATCTCAGCTGTGGAGGTCCCCCCTGAGGAGCGAGGCATCCCAGCCCCACACCAGGCTACCCAGCGTAGAGTTCCAATCTGGGAAGAGAAATTTGATTATTTCTGCCTGTGAAAACTAGTGGTGATTGTAGATGAGTGAGACGGGGGTTGCTAGAGTCCCAGGCAGTTCCTCTTAAAGGGCCCATGTGCAGACTTACTTGGAGTTGTAACAGCTTGAAAGGTATCAGGAACACATGAGGAGAAACTGAATTGTCCAGCAAGGGCTAGAAGGGCAGCTTTCTCCCAGATGGAAGTGCTAGCAGAGGACATTGTTCCTTTTCTGAGCCCTCCCCCTACAGAGCTGGCAGGTGGGTGCCACATCTGAGTCTCCATAACCCGGCTATCACTATCCACCCAGTCCTGGTGATTCCCTGAGTCCCTACCGCACCCAACTTGCAGACCCATCCAAGCTGTTTCTGGTGACTTTTCTGTACAAAAGGCCTGTCTGGGCTCATGCTTTGGACTACTCTAAAATCTTTCAAATACACAGTATCTGCCCTCTGTGTGCCACATACCTCTTGCTAAGTGACCCAAGGCCTGGTACTAGCGGCAACCAGCCTTTGATTGCAGCTTGGTCTCTCCCAGGCACCTCCAAGGCCAGGACAAGTAGCAGCCATCTTCAGGGTGCTTTGTAACTAACGCCCAGTGGCCCCCGGGGGGGCACAGGTGGCAGCTTAACTTGGCTTGCATCCCTCAGGAGAGTCCAGAGCCAATGCACCCAGTGGCCAGGTTCAGACCATGCCAAAGCATGACCCAGCCATCTCCACAAGTGACACACTCAAGGGACAAACTCAGAGGGCATGAGTGCCCCACTGAAGTGAGTCCTGCTCTGTAGGGTCAGCCCCTGCACAGCAGATCCTCTACAGTTGTTCTTGTCAGTCCTTGCATCCTTTCAGCTTGGGGGTAAATTCCTCTCATTAAGGAGCCAATAGCAATCAAGGCTCAACTAGAACAGGAGGCTGTATACAATCCACACATAGGCTGCACCTGGGGTGCCCAGATAAGGCAACTGGAGAGGCTGTGCCACTGGGCACCATAGGACAGCTGCTACATTAGGCCACTCTACCAAGTCCAGGAGATATACCAACTCTACCAAATCCATAGAAACGTACACATGGAGGCAGCCAAAATGAGGAGACAAAGAAGCATGTCCCAGATGAAAAAACAGAATAAAACTTCAGAAAAGAGCTACGCCAAATAGAGACAAGCAATCTACTAGATGCAGAGTTCAAAACACTGGTTATAAGGATGCTCAATAATCTCAGCGAGAAGAAAACGATAGGAAACATAACAATGGGGGTAGAAGACAAAAAAAAGAACCAGTGAGAAATGAAGAATACACCAACTGAAATGAAGCGTACATTATAGGGAATCAACAATGGAATAAATGAAACAAAGGATCAAGTCAGAGATTTGGAAGATAAGAAAGCAGAAAACAACCAATCAGCACAGCAAAACAAAAAATAAATAAATAAATAATCTCCCCTAAATCAGATAGGGTAAGGAGCCCCTGGTACAACCTCAGGTGTACCAACATTAGCGTCATGGTGGTACCATAAGGGGAAGAGAGCAGTAAATTGAAAATCTTTTTGACAAAATAATGACAGAAAACTTCCCTAAGAAGATGTGGTGCATATATATGATGGGTGAGCCAAAAAAGAATAAAATCTTGGCCCCTGTAACAACCTGGATAGACCTAGAGGGCACTGTGCTAAGTGGAATAAATCAGACAGAGAAATACAACTGCTAGATGATTGCACTCTTACGTAAAATCTAAAAAACAAAATAAAACAAGCAAGACAGAAATAGACTCATATATACAGAGAACATTTTGACGGTTGCCACATGGAAGGGAGTGTAGGGGCTGGGTGAAAGAGGTGAAGGGATTAGAAATACAAACTGGTAGTTACAGAATAGTCAAGGGGATGTAAAGTATAGCATAGGGAATATAGCCAATAATATTGTAATAACCCTGTGGTGTCAGAGGGCACTAGGCTTATCAGGTGATTGTTTCCTAAGTTACATAAATGGCTAATCACTGGGTTGTACACCTGAAACTGATATGATATTGTACATCAACTGTAACTGAAAAGTAAAAAGAAATATTTTAAAGTAACATTTAAAAAATCAACACCTCAAAAAAGAAAAAGAAAAAGAAAAGAAACCGATTGAAGAAATATTTCAAAGAAGTGACAGAATATTAATTAACCAATAAAAAATACAGACCTTTTTTGTGTCTACCGTGAGAAATAGAGTTGGAAAAAGTTATTAAATTCTACACACTATTTTATTAAAAATAAAAGTTTTATCTGGCACCATTTGTTATAGTTCCTCAGGTTAATTGTATGCAAATGAATTTAGAGCCAGTGCAGGTGAAAAGGACCCATATTTGAATCACACAAATAAAAATTAAAATATATCGTGAAGACTATTTAATAATTACGGAATTTACAAAGCTCATATTTTATCTAATTGAAATATATAAGAAAATAATAAATGATTTTCTCCTGAAATTTTTAATGTCAGTAATGATAAAATATTACAGGACCACACTGCCCCTGAAAAATAGAAATATTACATTTTGTAAAAAATTTTTAACAGTTGTTTCTTTTTTGTTGAGGTATTTACATAAAGTGTACAAATTGTAAGTATACAGCTGGCAAGCTTTTACATCTATATGTACTCCTGTAAATATTACTCAGGTTAAAATACAGGACATTTTGAGTAACCCCAGAAGGCTCACTTTTGCCTCCCCTTATCAATATTCCATCCAAAATGGTACTGCCATATCATCTAAACCAGGTTAGTGTCACCTAACTTGAGCTTCATATAAATGGCATTATACAGTATATATTCTTTTGTGTTTGGCTTCTTTTATGCATGTCTGTGAGAACCATCCAGGTAGTGATAATTTATTTTCATTGTGAGTTATAATCCATTGTATGAGTAAACGATAAATTATTACATATTCTCCCGTTGATAGACATTTCGGTTGTTTGAAATTTTTTGTTGCTTGTTTTTCCTTTTATAAATAATATCTCTACAAACCCCCTTGCACATCTCTCTTAGTGGGCATAATCACTTATTTCTGTTGTATATACAAGTTAACACTTTTAATCATTAAACACAAGAGGTGATAATGCTTCATACGTTATCTTCCTTGGTTCTTGTACACAGTTTTCCTTACCTATTTATATTAAGAACATTGATGTTATTCATACTATGAGGTATTGAGTGTAATTGAATTTTCCCACCGTGTAAGCACTGTACAGAATTTCAACCATGTCATGATGCAAGAAAAGATGCAGTCGTAGTGTTACTGTTCCTCGGTTTTATATAAGGAAGAGGCCTACAGAAAGTGGTGTTTATCTGCCAAAAATCATACTTGCTGGCTTTGGAAAAACATATCCAAAGGGTACAATTAAAAATGTTTGAAAAAATGAAATTTTTTCCTTTTTAAAAAATTAAGATGTTAAATACAATGACTGAGTAAAACATTTAAATGGTTGGTGTGTGCTATTAATTATGCAAAACAAAGAACACTTTAATGACAAATAAAAATATAAAGAGAATGCATAACTGAGATATGGAGATAAAATGACTTAAGAAAGCTCGTGTCAAACTTTGAAACAGTAAATGACTTTGCAGAATGATCATTTTTTTCTTTTTTCTCTGTTTATTGTTGAGAGTATTACAGATGCCACCCATTTTCCTCCCATTACCCTCCTCCACCCAGTTCTCACCCCATCCCAGGCCTTCACTACCCCATTGCCTGTGTCCATGGGCTATGCATTTATGCATGTAAGTACTTTAGTTAGGATTAAGCAAAAAAATCATTTTGCTAGCCAAGAGATAAACATATATGCAATTTCTGAATTTACCTTCATGTTAAAAGTATAATTATAACAACATGCCTATTAAACAGTCAGACAGTAAATAAGCTTCTAAGTACTCACAGCAATTAATTAGTAACCCATTCTCCCCGTTGGAAATTGTCCTTTTTCTTTGTATTGCCAGAAAATGAATAAAATTATTTGATTGAGACAAGTAAATCAAATACATTCTTTTGGCATTTGATTTCTAAATATTGTAACTATGTAGGCTTCCTCTAAATAACGATTGGAGTGAGGATGATTTTAAAATATGCCGTCATGTTCAAGGTTTATTCTAACATGTTTGATTATATTCTTTCTTTCCAGTTTTTCTCCGTCTCTCCCTCCGTTCTTTGTCCCAGCCTTTCTTCTTGTTTTTCTTTCCATATTCTTTCAAACTACATATATTAAGTACTATTTTAAGCGCTGAGTTCACATTACTATGTAGATTTTTTAAAAAGCAATATATGGATTAAGTGAATATAAGAAATTTGGAGTTAAAATTCAAATGATACTACTTTAACATAAACAAAAATGATTATAAGCCACAGTGAAATTTAACACACCCAATATTTTAGGCTGGAACACAAAATGATAGTGTTTGTATTCAACAAGATATATTCAAAGTATATTCAACAAGATAAGACATATTGTGGATTATGATTGACCTTCAGAAAGAAGAACTGCCAACTCTAAGCCAAGGAATGGCATTCTTACTTTATCTATAATTTTGTTTTCCATGACAGGTGGGTAACTTTAGAAAATGAATAAACCAGTACTTGTATTGCTATCTTTATATAATGAAGAATAAATTATTGTTCCCCAGGATCAAATGTTACGCCCCTGAAAATATCAAGGTGTTTCATTTACAAACAGCTCAACAAAGAGATAGTAATATCTCATAAGTATGCTGCCATAAAGATACAACCCCGTAGCCAACTTTCATGATGTTTTTCCCCTTTTTGTAATTTTTAATCTCCTCCAGTGAAAAGATGATCTTTAACTATCAATTTTTAGCAATGATAGCAACCCAAATCTGGAGAGTCCTTGACAGATTCTTGAAGTACATTTTTTAAGCCTCAAATAGCTTAGGGGTGTGTCACATTACTGTTTCATTTTACTGTGATACGGAATTATGAGATGACAAATTTGAAACCATTTTTGAGTGCAACTAGGTGTAAGATATGTTTTGAAGACAAAAGATTCCAGTGAAAGAGATATTGATACTGCTCTCAAGGTGCTTCATATTAATCTTTGTGACAAACAAATATATGGATGTCCAGGAGATAGTTCAATCTATTTGGGAGTCATAGAATATAGATGGTAATTAATGTCGGCCAGATGCTATAGGGAAAATGTAGCCCAATGAGAAGAAGGCTGAGATCAGAACATTAGAGAACATTCACATTATGGAAAAGAAAGAAGAGGAGTTCATGGAAGTACGAGGAAGAAATAACCAAATGGAGAAGTTAACAGGAAGAATTACCGAAAAGAAAAACATAACAAAAATAACAATAAAACAGAGACTTTCAGGGGAAAATTACTTAATTTATTTAAGCAGCAATTGTTTCATTTGAAGATGTTATAGTAATAGTTTTGAGAAAAAATTGTGAAAATGCGGTAAATTTTAAGATTTACAATTGTCATTATTTTTCTCACCATTATTCTCATTAAGAGAATTCATTGGGTAGGAAACAAAAAGAAAAGTTTGCTTTGAAGAAAAGGAGAATAAAGTTATCATTTAAGACTAGAGAAAAATTAATGTTCAGATTTATATTGAGCTACAGAGGGTCCATTTGGGAGGTTGATGGTCTAATGGCCTCAATATTTCCCATAAAGTAGAGCCACAAGGAAACATCATTATAGTATAAGACAAGTGTAGAAGTGAATTTAAATGCCACATGTGTTTTGTTTTTATACTTAAAAAATATCATGTCCAAGATGGGCATTCTTGTATCAAAGGGAGAACCTACAATGTTATTAACTCTACCTGTTTCCTCTTACAAGGACATAATAGTCAAAATAAAGTGGAGGTCTTATGACTGATTTTGGCTATGTTTTTTTTATATATGTTTTTGAAAATTTATTAAGATTTTAACTTTTTACAACACTTTCAGAGTTGCAGCAAAATTGAGGGATAGGTCCAGAGGTTTCCCATATACCCCCTACACATGCATAACCTTCCTAATTACCAACATCTCCCAACAGAGCAGTACATTCGTTAGAACTGATGAAGCTGCACTGACAAGTCCTAATCACCCAAAGTCCATAGTTTAGATGATGGTTCATTCTGTGGAGCTGGACAAACGCATGATGCCGGCATTCATCATTCTGGCAGCACACAGAGCGGCTTCACTGCCGTAAGGACCCTCCGTGCCCACCTGTTCATCTCTCCACCGCCCTCGTCCAGGCCCGCCGGACAACTGCTGGAAACCACTGATTCCTTTTACTGTCTCCATAGTTTTGGCTTTTCCAGAAGGTCATATAGTTGAAATGACAGTAAATAGCCTTTTCAGATTGGCTTGTTTCATTTAGTAATATGCATTTAAGTTTCCTCCATGTCTTTTCATGGCTTGCCAGCTCACTTCCTTTTAGAACTGAATAATATTCCATTCTTTGGATGTACCACAGTTTATTTATCCATTTACCTACTGAAGGGCATCTCGGTTGCTTCCAAGTTTTGGTCATTATGTATACAGTGGCAACGAACATTCACGTGCAGATTTGTGTGTGGACATAAGTTTTTATCTCCTTTGTCTGCATACCAAAGAAAGTGATTGCTGGCCCCTACGGTAAGAGCATGTTTAGCTTTATAAGAAACCGCTAACCTGTCTTCCAAAGTATCTGTGCCCTCTAGTATTCTCACTGGCAATGAAGGAGAGCTCTTTCTTTTAAACGAGGGTATGCGAGTTCTTGTTTCACAGCCTCACCAGCATGCAGTGTTGTCAGTGTTACAGATTTTAGCCCTTCTAGCAGGTGTGTGGCAGTCTCTCGTCGTTTTGATTTGTGTGTCCCTGATAACATATGATGTGGAGTATCAGAAAGTGCTTATAGCTGCTGAAAACAATATGCTAAGAAAACTAAATTTGTAGAGCTACTGAAGCAAAACTGGGGAAAATGGATTATAAAATAAATTTTTATTTTATTTAAATCCATTGCATTGTGTGTATTTCTCCTCTACCCCTCATTGTAAACATCATTTGAAACATCTGTAGAAAAATAAAATGAAAATAAAAAGGAAAACAAATAAAAGAAAGCTTTCTCCAAGAACTTTCTCATTTCATGTTCTCATAGTGCAATACTATTTCTACATCAAAGAAAAGTCATGTCCTGTCACACTTTTATCTTATCTGACGAGCTGTAAACTATCCCTTAAAAAGAGAAAAAGAAGTATAAATGTCAAATTGTCTTCTTAACAACTTGAATGGGAGGCAGTGCCCGTAATGGTGAAATCCTGTCCTGAAATGATGAAGAGCTTATTCTGTGAATAATGTGGAAGTCTCATTCCCGCTAACCTGCTTTGCTTAGAAATCTTATAGGATTGCATGCATATTTCATAAGAGTACAGAGTAGGAGAGCTGAATGACATTTAAGTAACTCGAAGTGAACCTTTCAAAGAGAACAGTACTCCACCAACAGGTCAGGGTTTTAAATATGCAGCATCACATATTTCTTCCTGTGACATGCTTGGCATGAGTGTTTAGTTAAAAGGAAGTAGTTTTCTGAATAAAGGGTTTGCAAACATGCTCACTTTGTCTGGAGGATATGATTTTGGCTATATTTTATTAAAATTCATATCTATATCTTGCTATTTCATTTCCTCTCAATTCTACACAACAATAAAATAGATATAGCTCTTACCGAAATCAAAAGTCTTACTAGCTTTGACTTGATAAATTTGTCCTAAAAATAAATATGCCTTAAAGTCAAAAATTTATTACGTCTCAATTGAAGCAAGGTTAACCCTACTACATGGAATTTAATCCCGACTTGGAGGACCCTTGTCTTTCAAGTAAGGCTGTGTGGTGACATGTTTATATGTGATTTTAAAAATAAGTCTTTTCATTGGCTCTCTACACAAATTCATTTACTTTATTTTCTTTTGGTTGGATAATTTAGTCTAGTCAAGACAGACTATTATAAGATCCAGCACCCTAAAAAAGTGAAATCACAATGTATGCTATCTAACCAAAATTACCAGGCATAAAAAAAGAAGGAAAACAGGACCTGGAATTAAGAGAAATATGAGTCAGTATTAGCAGACTCAGAAGTGACAGACATTATAGAATTAGAAAATGAGGATATTAAAATCCTTATTGTAATGATGTTTGATATGTTTAAGTAAATAAAAGCATGAACATGTTTGAAAAATATAATGCTGAGGTGAAACGCACACAGCATGGAATTAATAACATGTTTAAAAAAATGATAAGGGGACTTGGATTGTTACTAACACAGGCAAGGTGGAATTATTATAATAGCATGGGAGTAGGAATCTAATAAACTGAATATTCATTTATTTTTCTCTTACAGTTTGCGAATGTGTAATTTGGAATAAGTAACTTAATTCTGATTGATGTTGCATTCTTTATCTGGATGTAATAATACCTGATTCAGCAGGATTGTGTAAAGATTTAATAATTGGTTGTAGCAAAGCCTTCAGCCCCTAAGCACAGAAAGTGAAAGGCATTCTGGTTGCCATGTTTAAGCATTTGCTCTATGTTGGTGTTGATTTTATAGGTGCCTTGTATTTGATATTGCATTTCATTCTTCCAGCAACTCCTGTAGGATGTCACCACATAAGATAAAAGGGTAAGAGTAGGTTGAAACATTGGGAAAACAGTATATCTATGTAAGGATATCTCCTTGAGTGGTAGGCCGTTGATCAGCTATTTAAAATCTCATACTTGCATCAAGCCTGTTCCAAAAGAAAACCACAAAGCAATGTTAATTGTCAGGCCTAATTTCACTAATGGTGACTGATTAACAGCACATCTGCCTTTAAAAAACATATGTGGTTTAAAACCACACTGCATTTGATTCTTTATAAATAAAATTCACTGTGGTCACAAAGAGTGAGTTGAGGTATTAATAAATATGTACATACACATTATATTTTGGAATAAACTACATAGTTATTAATATTAGAGGAAGAACCTACTGAAGTGTAGAGGAGAGGAATACACAAATGGTTGTTCTTAGGTATTGAATCTGAGAAATAAAAGGCAAAATTAGCTGAGACTGGAGGAGGGGCACAACCAAGAGTTCCCGTTTGGATTTGCTAAATTTCAGCCCCTTTACATGCCAAACTGTGTAAACTGGAGGCTCTAAAGGCAGTTCAGGAGAGCGCGGGCAGACATGCAGCTCAGCATTCTACCACCTCTCCTTCCCTCTCACTTTCTTGCCCCAGCCTCAGAGCCGTGGTGCTCTCCTGCTGCTCCCTTCCAGTGTCTTTGGTTCCAAAAGTTGCTCTGTCTGTTCTGTGCACCCCTCTGTGGAAGGGAGATTGGCCTTTAGTTTTGACTGATTTTCTCAGAAAGAGAAGTCCTGTATCCATTATTTTTGTTGAATAAAACTTGCCATCTCATAAAAATTGTGATACCCTGCAATTTGTAGATTTTAGTTGCCAATATTTACAACCATTGTATAGCTGAGATTTTCTTTTTAGCCTCTTGCTAAAAGTGAATTAGCTTTCCTTATAAATGTGATTAAGACAATATTTTGCCTAGTGGTCTAGGGATTTTATGTAAACTGCATGGATTAGACTTTCTTTTAGTACAGAATATTTCACAATTAAACGAGATTGTGTAGGTGATTTTCTTGCCATTTGAATAGCCATCAGCTATGTCGTGAACTGCTTTCTTCCATAACCATTGTTGCAGAAGATTATAAAATAACACTGTATGTTTTTTAGTTAAAAATATTGAGAGACTGATGCCTGGCCAGCATAGCTCAGCGGTTGAGCATTGGCCTATGATACAGGAGATGACAGCTGGATTCTCTGTCAGGGCACATGCCTGGGTTGCGGGTTCCATCCCCAGTCCGGGGCATGAAGGAGGCAGCCGATTAACAACACTCTCATCATTGATGTTTCTCTCTCTCTCTCTCTCTCTCTCTCTCTCTCTCACTCTCTCTCTCTCTCCATTCCTCTCTCTGAAATCAATCAAGACATATTTAAAAATATATAGATTGAGAGACTGAAAAATGTATCACAAGTGTTGTGAAAAATAAACACAAGTGTTGGCATATAATAGTTGCAAAAAAATGTTAATGAGAATCAAAATAAATATCGTTGCCATGTGTTCAGTTGTGTCCCTCCCTAAAGATATGTTGAAGTTCTAACTCCTCACACCTCAGAAATTGATCTGACTTGGAAATACGGGTGCTCGCAGATGTACTTAGATAAGACAAGGTTACCAGGTGTAAGGCGTGTGTCCTTAGTTTATATGACTGTTGTCTCTATAGGAAGAGACAGAGGGAGAAGACGGCTTTGTGACAACAGAGACAGAGATTGCAGTGATGCATTTACAGACCAGGGAATGCCGGGATTGCCCGAAACTCGGACGAGGCAAAACCAAACTGTACCCTAGAGCTGTCACAGAGAGCAAGGCTCCTCTGGTGTTTCTTAGCCACCAGTTTTGGTGCTTTGTTTTGGCAGTGCTAGGAAATGAATGCAATGGGATATCCGGCATATGCTTCATAGAGCAATTTATTGTGCATGGAAAGGTATTGTTTTTTTTTTTACTTTTATGATATTTTAACAGAGAGAACAAATTAGAGAACAATCACCTAGCCCAGGGAATATCATTACTGCTGTGTTACAGCAATTGATCATTGATCTCGGGTGTGTGTTGCTCCGGCAACACTACTTGATTGGCTTCTCCTCTTGTTGGCTTTGTCCTGGGGAGAGGGCACAGAAGGCTTCTCAGCAAGCCTGCAGATAAAAGAGAAAACATTCCTTTCACCAGGCTGCAGTCATTGCTGATGCCGTTATGCTTTCCTGCTCTGAATGATATTCTTACCTATTCCTTGTGTCTGACCAACTCTTCACAAGTACACTTTGGTTACCCCCTGCTTGGTCTCCACCAAATGGCAGTCAGGCTTTTCTGGGCTCCTGAGCTCTGCTTGTCCCAAAGCTTGAACAAGCACTAAAAAGCGGAGTATGCGCCCTGTATCAGCTTCTCCTGAGGGTGGGCTGACCACAGTGGACTCTCTTGCCCAATGGTCATTTAAAAGATCTAGCCTTTGCTTACCTCTCTCTACCCTGTAGAAAAAAATGGCCCCTTGCCTTTGATTTTGAGATGGTTGCAGATTCTGAGACTTGAGTACTGTCCTCATCACAAAGGTCTTGTTTTAAATCACATATCTCTCTGTCTAAGTTTGGATAAGTTTTTACTTGACCTGACAAAGTTTCCTTGACCACAAACCATGCCTTGGTTAAAATCATTCACATTTAAAAGCTTTACTAAAATTACTCTTAAGTAGTTATAGAATCACATTCTACTTTAGAATAAGTTGCTGCTGTGTCTACTACTTCCTTCTTAGCTCTGGCTTTTATTTCCCACCTGAAATTACTGCGCTAGTTTCCCAAAGATCTTGTTTATGGTCTGTCAATACTGCCCCTCGCCCGACTTGCCCAACTGCTGCTTGAGTAATAGGCCTCAATAACACATCCAAGGTCATCACTGCTTTGTCAAATGATATTCTGATTGATAATGGTCAGCTTTTATATCCATCTTTATAACTAGATAATAAGCTGTTAACACTGGAGACTCTGGCTTAATTATATTTATATTCCAGTGCTATCTCACACATGCTCACCAGCCATGGGCCACAAATATCCGATGACTGAATGAACACCAATTTCAGCTGCACCCCTATTTCCTAAAGTAGTATCAGAAGAAAGAGAATTTATGTCCAATTGTTTCTTTCCACTCTTTTAAAGAATGCCTTATTTCCATGTCTTTAAATTTCATGGCCAAACTAATTATATACACCAACTTATGGATTTTTCTTGTATGTACTTCAGATTCCTCAGAAACTTTGAAAAAATAATGAAAAAATAATTCTATAAATTTATAGTCTTTTTTTTCAACTTGTCACTTCTCATTTGAGATTCAGTTGTGCATCTCAGCCACTTGGCTTTGAATTCAAATGTTATTCACTTTCAAAATTAACATAGCCAAATTATCTTTAACCTTCCCTACATAAACCAAGCAAAACATAGGCTCATAAAAAATTCCCTGGAAAACCAAAAACAACAAACCCCAAAACCCCAACCCCAAGAAACAGTGAGACAACAGGGGAATATTGTTTCTTTTCTGAAGGGATATTTGCTAAGCACTCTTATGCGGTAATTCAGGCCTGAGAACTTGCATCATTTCTTTTCTTCCCCTTCTTTCATTTCATCTTTTATCCGATCCATCCTTAAATCTACTGATTCCTTTTCTTAGGTCTTTTCTATTTCTTTTGTCTTTCTACCACTAGCCCACCTCACTTCACATGCCCCTTTTCTTAAATACAGCATGCACATTTTGTCCGTATTTGTCTCTCCTAAATAATATTTTTAATATATCTTTCCTTGATCAATGATATTCAGCTATTACCTAATGCCTAGGGAGTAAGTTCAGACTCTTTGCCTTGACAAGAATGGGGCTGCAATTTGAATGATATATGCAGGTGTATTTAAAAACAATTGAAATCTCTTGGAATAATTTCGGCTTTGAATTGTAGAACTGCTTTATTTTGTAGTAGAATACTTAATCTTTTATGGAATTTGTAATAATGTTGTTTGATACAAAATTTTTATAAGTATTTGCTTACTTTTAAAAGTATGTAACATTTCCTGATCTTCTTGTTAAAATTATCAGACCAAAAAAAAAAAAATATATCAGACCACTGTTCCTTATGCTCATTGCTCGTCACAGTCCCAAGGTAAAGTTTCTCAAGCTTTATTGTGTTACGAATCAAATAGGGACCTTATTCAAATACAGATTTTGATTGAATAGGTCTGGGTGGGGCTTCAGACTCTCAATTTCTAACAAGTTCTCAGATGGTGTTTTTGCTGCTGCTCCAAAGATCACATTTTGGAAAGACATGGTTTAAACCATATCCAGCACACACTTAATGCTAGACATCCTGTAATCACAATTGTATATAACTTTAATCACGGACATTGATGGAGTATGTCTTAAAATAGTCTCACCAATTCTATGAAGTGGTTATGTATTATTACAATACCTGTTTGTCCATGAGAAAATTGAAGTTTAGAAAAGATTGGAAATAGTTCAAGGTCATGAAACAAGTAGTTGTTCCAACCAGGATACAAACACCAGGGTTCCCATCGTGAAAGCCCTCCTCTAACCACAGCAGCACAGAAGTTTTCTTTTAGAAACATTTAGATGAATGAATGCACTTTAGGAGAGCTGTAGTGCTCAAACTGTTTGGCTTCAGGTTTGATGGCTTCATTTTATGGATTCTTGTTTTAACTCTCACCACTGAAATTTCTGGAGAACAAAAAATGTCATTAGATGCAGCTTACCTCTGTCATCTGTCCTGTGCTTAGTACTATCTTCTCAATGGGTATGGGTATGGGGCTGGGTATGCGCCTGGGTATGCGCCTGGGTATGCGGCTGGGTATCCGGCTGGGTATGCGGCTGGGTATGGGGCTGGGTATTGCCCTGGGTATGAGGATCGATATGGATACTGTTCATCTCCTCCCTGAAAAGATAGAATTGCAGAGAATTGAGACAATGATAGTGTTAAAATTTCACGATAATTCCCATTAGAAACTTAGGCTGTTAAAGTTTGTAGGAATTTGTTGACCATCTACAGGTTTGATTTCTCAGATCTTTAGGTAGGTTTTCACTCTTTTATAAGAAAATGTTTAAAGGAAGAGAAAAATAAGAAAACATTTACAGTTATTGTATATGTTGACAATTTTGTTGTTTTATAATACAGGTGGAGCCATCAATTATAGCCAACCACTCACAGAAGTTTTAAATATTCTTTAAAACATTACCTCCATGGGGATGCAAGGCTGGTATAATATTCTCAAATCAACAAATGTGATACACCACATAAAATATTATCTCCAAGCTCTTACTTTGCCCATCTTTGAATTTTCCAGGGAGAAGGAATTTGCTAATTCCAGGTTAGGTGGAATTGCTAAGTCTTACTCTTGACCTATAATGACCTTACTATCTCTTCAAGCTCTTACTTTCTTTAATATTCTCTCATGTTAAATTCAATATCCTTCATCTCTCCATATTTTAATTTGGTGCCACATTAAAACTAACCCATTTAATATATTAGTAAGAATTTTTGAGACTTTATCATATTGATATGGCATGTGAAAATAATATATCAAGATTACATTTCATAAAAATGTTAAATAAATGAAATTTTCTATCTTGTTTAACAAAGTCAACTTCACTTAAACTATGACTGCATCATCCTCCACAAGAATCAAGGGGTGAAAACTTCCTTCATCATGTGTGTTATTAGCGGCCTCTATGCTCTATTATGCATAAATTATATTTAATAGATTTAGAATTTCAACTATTCTTTAGGCCAAGGCAATTATTTACCAAACAAAGATACTTACATTCTGTGAAAATAATTGTTTTCTTCAGGGTAGCATTATAAGTTTCTATCTAAATGCTACCAGGGCACAATCTTTGGGTCCTTTATCAGTATATAATAAATAAATATACTCAATGTATACTTTAACCATTCACTAAACAAATATGTATCAGAGATAAGTATTGATTGTTCTACTATAATAAATTCTCAGACAAGAAAATGTATTTTATTATACCACATTATCTGAGGAATACCTACAGCAATTCTGTCTCTTTGGTGAGGGTGTTCCTCTTAAAAGAAAGAATGAATTAAAATTATTATTCAAATTTACTCATCAAGTTTCTGAGTACATGAATATGTCTTACCTCTTCAGATGAAGAATCAGCAGTCTTGAAAAAAAGAAAAGGAAATAATGAACATCTCAGTTTTATAATTCTAGATTGAGTGCCAATACCCACTTGGCTGCCACAATTATGATTAAAGAAAGTGGAGGCAAAGCCTCAGGTAACTTATACACTAAGCTAGTTGTTTCATGTTTAGTGACGGAATGAAGACTAGGCTGAGGCTATAATTAATTTGCTACATTCCCATATCAATTCACTCAGGTCCAAATTTCTTTTGTGTGATAAGAAGAAAATCTTTCACTGTGACCAAGAGAGTGAAATTGAAAAGTTAAAATTTGGATTGGCTCAGGGCCTCAAGTGTTTTCAGTTGCTGTACATGGACATGTTAATGATAAAGGTACAGTTCTGGTGCGATGACTATGTTTTTCTCTGATCTTCTTGGGTTTTTATTTTTTTCACTTGCACCTCTGTATGTGCTTAGTGTCTCTGTGTGTCTACTCGAGATTTATTCTAGGTCCTAATGTACTGAAGCAGGTTAATTCAAGGAAAATGTCCATACAAAACCATTGGAATTGATAACGCCATGTTCGGACAATGCAAATGTGGTCGAGAACAGAAGAAATAAGAAGCAATCTCTGCATAATTCCCGGGGAACTATTCTTCACAATTTTCTGATATACTTACAATCATGGCAACCATGAGAGCCATGATAAGGGCGAAGACAAAGATCCTCATGTTTGCTGAGTCCTGTGAAAGCACATGTGACAGATGAGAAACACATTCATTCCTGCACTTGCGCATCATTTATTGACCTGAGCAGGAGCCACAGCTTTGTGAAGCAGACCAGATACAAAGAGTATTAAAACACATTTCCCGACCTCATGGACCTTAGCGACCTGGAGGGGACATTGCCAAGTAAAGATAAGTGCTGTGGCACAGAAATAATAGAGCATCATTCAAGCAGACAGAGTGGACATCTTAAACAGGCCTAGAGAATGGGTGTCAGGAATACTAAAGTAAAGAAAAGGGTAAAGCTTGTGTTAGAGTAAACAGAATAAATAAAGAGAGGTTTGGGGAACCTGCAAAGAAACAAACATGAGAGAGAGATAGCATATAGGAAATGAAATAATTCACCAGGTAAGAAGAACCAAAATGGACACTGGCTGACCATTTAGATGGTTGTGTTAATAATATAGGGCCTTACATAATGACATATGGGGTAATGGTTCAGGTAGAGTTTAAAGAAGTGATTAAAAGTTAGAATTCAAGCAACAGAGACAGGTTTTATAATGGAGGTAGAAAAATCAGTCAGGTTTCTGGCTTGAGATTTGTGGAGGTGTTGTAGCCCTAGTATTAGAAAATTAATGATAATGGGTAGAGAAAATTCAAATTAAGGAAGCTTCAGGGGAAATATTTTCAGATACATTGAGAAATTGAATTAGTAAAAATTATTTAATCTCAAAATAATCTTTTTCAAGGAAATGACCCTAATCGGGGTCTCTGGAAGGTTTTTGTCATTCAGTACATACACATGAACTCAGTTTTTTTGCTGTTGTATAGAAAATAAAGCAGATTATTTCTCAGTTATAGACTTCTAAGTAAAAACATAATGCAAACTGTAAGGTAAATAGTGAGTGAAAGCTTTTTTCCCCTGATCGATTTTGCCCCTCAGTTTTGATGAAACAGTAGAGTAGCACCTTTTCCTGGTGATAAAAAAAAGATTCTTCTGCCAATAACTAAATCGCTAACATGTGAAGTACATGTTGTGACTGATTGTATTTCCCTTGTTGCTTATCTGCTGATTTTGCCTCATTGGTTTAAACCCAGGACTGTGTTTTGTAAAAACTGAGAAAATTATATATTTCTTGATGAAGACTTTGATACCCTCTACTACTTACCAAACATTCAGTCATGTTATGATATAAGCAAGGATGCACCTTAGTGTTGTTCATATTTCAGATTTCATTGAGAGTACAGGATTAAGGGAAATTCACAGAAACTGGTCTTCGACAGATAGATAGATACCCAGGTGGATAGCTTAGTATCTTTGAAAGAATATTATCCGAAGGACATAATAACAAAAGCTTGATATGCTATAAACACTGTCTCCAACCAAACCACAGGTGAAATAAAAGTATATTGAAGAAAATTAATAAAACAAAATAGCCTATTATACATTACTAATTATGCAGAAAATCAGAAACTATTTTTATGATAAAAAGAACAATAAAAGATAGTGGAAAATGAATTAGTGGTGGTAATACAGTAATGTTGATGAAGATTAATTAAACCTTTGAAGTAATACAAATATTTTCAAAAATAGATGGTATGCTACTCAAGACATGTTTTTCCTATAAAAGATAACCTTGCCCTTTAAGTTAAAGTTAAATATTAACACAGTGGCTATTATATATTGAGTCAAGAAAATAAAAGGATATCTAGGATATCCCATTTATGGAGAACATGAACATAACTCCCCCTTGTTCCAAATCCTTATTTCTATATAGTGCCTGTTGTAAATTTAGGGGCATTGTGATCCCATCCTCAACTTCAAATCCGAACAGAGACTCATCACTTCTTTAAATTGTTTCTTTATGCAAAACTTACAATAGATAATGTACATTTTAAAAATGGTTTATAACTTATTCTAGCAAAGAAATATCGGAACAAGGTGCCATATTAGATTGTCCATGAATATATTACCTTTTACCCAAGATGAGATGCGAGAGTTCGAGAAATTGAAATTGTGAAGGTCTGTGTGCCTTTCTAGAGGACTGATGTACTTATATACCCTGAAGTCTTCTATTTGTTTTTCTAAGTCATGTCAATTATGAGATCATGTTATATAACTAAAAATAATGCCCAAAATCTGTCCGCACAGAGAGACTTAAATTTTACAACAGAAGATTGTGAAGCAGAGTGACCAGGAAACAATTGTACCCATCACGTGTTCATCCCAGTGTTTGTCTAGCTATGCACGAATAGACCCAGAGAAAAGTATGCTAGGGAAAAGTAAGCATAGAAATGAATTGAAGTGGTAAAAGTGTTTCTGTAGAACACCATCTGCCCTATTTGAACAAACGTATGTCCAAGATGGAAAAACCCTTGGCCCAAATGATACCATCTTATCAAAACTTTACTGGTTCTGTAATATATGGTGGCAAATGTTATAATGCAATTGGAGTAATCATTTATTTCCAATGTGTCACGTATAAATGATTACAATGTACCTTTATTCTACTGACTTGAGAATATTTCAAGTCTTAAAGTATATTCAAATGTTGCCAAAATGCAGTAATCTATTGAACATTAGATAATAAAACGGTTTTTAGTATTAAAGTCTAATGAGCACAGTAGCTCAGTCCTCTATGTCTCACATAGTAAATGGATACTTATCTTTTGGTATTGAATTTACTTCCTTTGAGTCTTTTTTTTTAATTTTTAAATTTTATTTTTGTTTAAAATATTACAGATGTCCCTTTTTCTCCCCACTGACCCGTTCCACCCAGTCCCACCCCCCTCCCCAGCCCCTCTCCCCACCATTGTCCGTGTCCTTGGGTTGTGCATATATGCATATAAATTTTTTGGTGACTCTCTCCCCCTCCACCCACCTGCCCTCCTCCATCCCTCTGATATTCATCAGTCTGATCCATGCTTCCATGTCATTGAATCTATTCTGTTCATCAGTTTATTAAGTTCTTTAGATTCCACGTGTAAGCGAGATCATGTGATATTTGTCTTTCTCTGCCTGGCTTATTTCACTTAGCATAATTTTCTCCAGGTCCATCCACACTGTCCCAAAGGGTACAAGCTTCTTCTTCTTTACAGCTGCATAGCATACCATGGCGTAGATGTCCCATAGCTTTTTTATCCACTCAGCTACTGATGGGCACTGGGGCTGTTTCTAGATCTTAGCTATTGCAAGCTGTGCTGCTATGAACATCGGGGTGAATATATTCTTTCTGATTAGTGTTTCAGGATTCTTAGGATACATTCCTAGGAGTGAAATCCCTGGGTCAAAAGGCAGCTCCATTTTCAATGTTTTGAGGAACCTCCACACTGTTTTCCATAGTGGCTGCACCAGTCTGCATCCCCACCAGCAGTGTACTAGGTTCCGCTTTCCCCACACCCTCGCCAGCACATGTCGTTTGTTGATTTGTTGATGGAGCCATTCTGACAGGTGTAAAGTGATACCTCATTGTGGTTTTAATTTGCATGTCTCTGATGATGAGCGACTTTGAGCATTTTCTAATGTATCTCTTGGCCATCTGTATGTCCTCTTTGGAGAAGTGTCTATTCCGGTCCTTTGCCCATTTCTTAATTGGGTTGTTTGTCTTCCTCTTGCTGAGTAATATGAGTTCTTTGTACACTTTGGAAATTAGCCTCTGATCAGATATATCCTTGGCAAATCTGTTTTCCCAGACTGTGGGTTTCCTTTGTATTTTGAGGCTGTTTTCTTTTGCTGTGCAGGAAAAAAGAGACAAAGAATGCTGTACCTTTGAGATTTTATGGGCTCATGTTCCTTACTGGGAACCATGTTTTGACATGATTCAACCACATAGGAGGAGAAATTATTTTTCACTAAGTCCCTAGGCAAATTTGTGTAAAAATTGAACTCTTTGCTACTGGTTGGATAACGTAACGTACTCAGAGCTGAATATGCAAAAAGCCATTTTTAAGCTTTAGGTATATTTTGTGTCCGAGTGCATTGTTACTCAAAATGTTGTTCATGTGACCATCAAGATTCAGCATCACCTGAGAGCTTGATGGAAATGCAAATTCATAGGCCCTCTTTCCAGGAATGTTGAATCAGAATCTAGGAGATGCAATAGCAACTTAATGTTATCAATATCTCCAGGTGATTCTTTGTTTACAATAAACTTAGAGAATCCACATAGTTGACTCATAAGTGAATTATGTGTCTATAGGTGTGACCCTATAAATAGAATTTAAGGTTTCATTCTTTATCAGGTGTTATAAGGAAATATTTGTTAAGTGAACCTTCCATGCTCTATTTGAACAACTGCATTAGATGTTGTTATTTTATAAGTGATAAACAGAACATTATTAATGATTTATTAAACCAAATAAAGTCCAATTCAATTTAAACAATTCTTATTCTTTTTTATTGATTTCTACAGGTTTTAGATATAGAGTTGATTTCTCAATGCAAAACAAATGCAAAGTCTAGTATATTCTCAATGGGAGAAAGTTACATCAGGCTCATTAAGTATGAAATGAAGTATGATTTAAAAAAAATCCTGCTTTATATATTTTGGGAATATCAAGTGATTTTCTTTCTTCCTTTCTCTTTTTTCTCTCTCTCTCTTGCTTACCTCAGCTCCTTTCTAGTCCCATTTATTTCTGCAGTGGCTTCCCTTAAGTCATGTCACTAGGCACTATTCCAATAGATTTATGATATTCACAGCCTACTGAACAAAATGTGAACTAGAGATCCAAAGGCACTACTGAACTACAACATCAGAAAGAAAGAAAAAGACACACCTGCCAGGTAATAAGAAGTAACAGATGCTAATACACACAATTAAAACCTACCATTAACTAAACTCTCCCATATTTGGGGTTGGGACACCAAAATGTAGGCAGTATTTTACATCCTTTTGTGCTTCAAGGTGATAGGAAGTGTGGGGATTGTGTGTGATAGAAGAATACAAGAACAGTGGACTCTAAATATAGGAGTAGCCTTTGTGTGATGCTTATGGTTTCATCTTCCAGGAACAGTAGGTCATTTTAGAATATTGATGAGCCAGAACTTGTCCTGTTATTTCATAATTAAGGAAAAAAGGTATCATATATGCCTTTCAAGTAGCACGCTGTTTGAAAATGTCAGTGTCTTTCATAGAAGGGAAAAAGCAATGAAGAGTGACTGCTGTATCTCAGGCGTGGCATTAAGCTGGTGGCCTAAAGATGCAACCTCTAAATGGGTGCTTATGATGACATTTATTGTGGATTTCCATTCTCCTTGTCTTCCTCCTCCCCTTCCCCTTTTCTCCCCTCTTTCTCTTGTCCTTCTTTTACTTCTCCTACAATGAAAATATGCTCTACAGTTTATGACAAAACCCATGGTTTATTTAACTAAAAAAGCAGTTTGTGTTATATTGCTATAGAATCATAAGAGAAGTTGGCAGCTTTGATGACAGCAAGGGAGTGTAGAAAAGAAATTGAGAAGACCATGAGAATGCCAAGGAATGGAAAGAACAGCATAAAAGAGAATAATTTCCAAGCAATTTTTGAATTGTGGAAGCCAAGAAGGTGAAAGTTCAGGAAGGAAGCTTAATATTCATGTACAAAGGTTACAGTGACCTTGGAGACTGCTTAATCTCCTTAAACTATAATTTCCTTATCTAGAATAAATATAATATACAATAAAGTGGGAACTGTATTAAATAAGAAGGTATATAAATCACATTTCAGAGAGAAATTGTTTTAATATAAACATTAAGTATTATTTTTATATATCATCATAATGGTCATTGGAAAGAGCATCCTAATTTTAAAAACTTCACTCAGGATGATGACGGAAATTAAAACAAAACCACAATGATAAAACATCTTTAAAAATTATGCGTCACTGAAACTTGGATAAATTCCTAGAAACAGAGCAAGCTTCCAAAACTGAATCAGGGAGTCAGAAATTCTGAATAGACCAATTACAGCTAGTGAAATTGAAACAGTAATAAAAAATCCCCCCCACACAGAAGTCCTGTACTGGATAGATTTACAGGTGAATTTTACCAAACATTCAAAGAGAACTAACACCTATCCTTATCAAACTATTCCAAAAAATTCACTAGGATGGAAGACACTCAAGCACAGTTTACATGACCAGCAAAACCCTAGTTCCAAAACCAGATAAAGACAGTACAAAGAAAGGAAATTATAGGCCAATATCCCTGATGCACATAGATGCAAAAGCTGCAATAAACATTAGCTACAAGATCCAGCAATAAATTTATAGAATCATAAACAATGATAAAGTGGGATTTATTCTGAGGATGCAAGATTGGTATAATATGTGCAAATTATGAAACATGATATAGCAAATAAATAAATAAATAATAAAAATCACATGATCATGTTAATAGATGCAGAAAAATTATTTTATAAAATCCAACACCTATTAATGAGAAAAACTGTCAGTATTGTAAGAAAGCAGGGAACAAGCCTCAGCATAATAATGGCCACATATGACAAACACATAGCCAATATCATACTCAACAGGGAAAAACTACAAGTGTTTCCTTTAAGACCAGGAACAAGACAGAGATGTCTGCCTTCACCACTCTTATTCAACATAGTACTGGATGTCCTAGCCACCCAGCCATCAGACATGAAAGGGAAATAGAAGGCATGCAAATTGGAAAGGAAGAAGTAAAACTGTCATTATTTGCTGATGACATGATATTGTATATAGAGGACCATAAAGATTCCACCAAAAACTATTAGAACTGACCAATGAATTCAGCAAAGTAACAGGATACATAATAAACATCCAGAAATCAGTTGTACCTATATACACCAATAATGAACTATCAGAAAGGGAAACTAAGAAGACAATTCTGTCCACAACTGCATTTAAAAAAACCCACATAGGAGTAAATTTAACCAAGGATGTAAAAGACCTTTACTCAGAAAGTTAACTAAAGAAAGAAATTAAGGAAGATACAAATAAGTGGAAGTATATACCATATTCATGGATAGGGAGAATTAGCATAGTTAAAATGTCCACACAGCCCCTAACAATGTACAGATTCAATGCAATTCCACTTAGGATATCAATGGAGTATTTCACAGAACTGGAATATTTGTATTTATATAGAACAGTGAAAGACCCCAAATAGCCACAGCAATATTGAGAAAAAAGAACAAAATGGAGGAATCATTCTACCTTATATGAGACTACATGACAAGGCCATAGCAATCAAAACAGCATGACACTGGCAGAAAAACAGACATAAGGATGAATGAAACAGAATGGAGAGCCCAGAAATAAACCCACACCTTTATGATCATTTAGTAGTTGATAAAGGACATAAGAAATGGAGTAAAGACAGCCCATTCAATAAATGGTGTTGGGAAAATTGGAAAGATAGGCACAAAAAATGAAACTAGACCACCTTCTTTTATGTCATACACAAGAATAAGCTCAAAATGTATTAAAGACAAACATAAGTCTCAAAATCATAAAAATCTTAGAAGAAAACATAGTAAAATCTTGGACATTTTTCATAGCAATTTTTTTTCCGGTATATCGCCTCAGGCAAGAGAAACAAAAGAAAAAATAAATAAATAAAACTACATCAAACTAAAAAGTTTTTGCACAGCACAAGAATCCAACAAGAAAATGAAAAGACAAGCCACTGAATGAAAGAACATATTCACCAGTGACATATCTAATAAGGGATTAATATACAAAATTTATAAAGAACTTAAACAATTCAACACCAAAAAATCAAGCAACCCAATTAAAAAATGGTTGAAGGCCTTGGTGGGTGTTGTTCAATGGTTAGAGCATCGGCCCACACACCAAAGGCTCAGAGATTTGATTCCTGTTCAAAGGCATGTAGTTGGGTTACAGGTTTGATACCAGCCCTGAGACAAATAATCGATGTGTCCATAATGCTGCCATGAACATAGTGGTGTATGCATTCTTTGGAACCAGTGTTATGGGTTTCTTGAAATATATTCTCAGAAGTGGAATAGCTGAGTCATATGGCATGTGCATTTTTAATTCCTTGAGGAAACTGCATACTGTTTTCTACAGTGACTGCACCAATCTAAATTCCCATCACTGAGGGTTTTCTTTTCCCCACATCCTCACCAACATTTCTTGTTTGTTGATTTATTGATATAGCCATTATTGACAGGTGCGAGGTGAACTCTCATTGTGGTTTTAATTTGTATTTCTCTGAAAATTAGTACCATTGAGCATTTTTTTCATATGGCTATTGTCCATCCTTATGTCCTCTTTGGGGAAGTGCTTATTGAGGCTCATTTTTAAAAATTTTTATTTTTGTTAATCCTTGCCTGAGATATTCATTCCATTTATTATTTATTTATTTATTTATTATTTATTTATTTATTTATTCAGAGACAGTGGAAAATATCGCTGTTTAATAATTTGTCAGAAGTAATCAATTATACATTATACTGTTCAAAAACCTAGATCATTATACAAATTCACATTATTTATTTTACTTTCTCCCCACTCTCTGAAATGTTTTGGAAGTTATTAAACAGTATCTCAAATATTACTCAGGAAACAGAGAATTCTAGTACCAGCCTTATCTCTAAACAGCTGTAGTATCCTGAACAAATAATGTAAATTCTCACACCTTCAGTGTCCTTATCTCTAAAAAGTCTTCAAAACACCATATGGATGATATTTAGTGTGTCTTAACATTCTTATTTTTTAACATTTTTGGTCCCTATATTATACTCTTTAGCCTGGTTTCTTTCTTGAGGTTGTTATTTATATGGCTTCAGCTCTTCCCTTTGTGCTTCACCCAAGTCTCATGCCTGAGCACTTGAGATCTGTCACCCAATATGGGAAAGAGCTTTGGATGACCATATTCTATTTATGATAAATAGTCCCAGAACACCTTGTTTTGATTATTTCTTGCTCCTCACAGTGGGTTGTCCTGTAAAATTTCAATGCATACAATTCTTATTTTACCTTATAAAATGGCTCCTAAGTTATGCATTGGGAATTCTTGGGTTGCCTACAGGGCAATTTTCCACTTACTTGTCATTGTGTGCTGATGCTTCTTACCTGGCCAGTAACACTGGTGTTAACTCTCTGGATTTTCCACTTTTTCTTGGACAGGACTTTTTCTCTAGTGTGTTGTTAGTGATTTTTCTGATCTAGGTTTTTCATGCTTTTCTGACCCAGTAGAGTCAATAAGTATACTGATTAAGGTAATTCAAAACTGATGAAAAAGTGTCATAAAGAAATGCTGTATAAATTGTCCAATATGTAAAGCATTTTGCTGAGAAAATGAAATGGTGCATGGATGGGGCACAAATGGTTTTGTATTTCTTTTCTTAGAAATCACTAAAGTTTTTGCCAGGGACAATGGCAAATCAGAGTAGCCATGGCACTTTCTAAGTGGACGTATGACATTGGGAATAAGTGATTACATCACTTATTTTCATGGCTTCTGCCTTGCTCAGTATGAACATGGTCCAAAAATAAGTATTAACTGAATAGTTGAAACAGACAATAGATATTGACTTGCGTTTTCTAATCAATATAAAACATATATGACAATGAGAAGTATACCCCCCTCTCAAACATCTAAGGTGATAAAAATGCAAGTTATATTACAAAGAAAAATGATTAATTAAAAAATACTTTATTTGCTTTAAAAGAGCATCTATGTATGCTTAAGTCCTGAATGTATCTTTTAAACACAGTGAACAGAAAAAAAGAACATTGTAAAATAGAGCAGTGTCAAACAAAATCAGCCAATTACATTTATGAACATCTCTCACTGAAGAGACAGAAATTTAAAGGCTGCTTTTGTAAATAGGCACACATTAAGTACTTTTGAGGCCTGCTTCAGACTTTATTGTGGACTTTGGGCAAGACCCTGTTCCTCTTTGGGCTTTAAGTTTTCTTTATTCTTTATTCTTAATAATCTTCTGTCTTTCCATGAATATTAACTGATAAACGTTGACTCACTGCAAAAGATATGAGCTCAAACCTGAGAAGTCTCAACTTAATAAATTTGGATCATCATCAATTATTTTTTACAAGCAGTTATTTTCTAGATGTGACTCTTTGTCCTAAAACCCTTCAGAAAATTCCCACCATCTCCAGAATAAAATTCATGTTCCTAAGGAGCACAGCATGCTTTGCTCTTTATTACCTGACCTCTTTCTCTTTCTCTGTTCTCATCTCCATCTACTCCCTTCCTTGTATTTCATGACCCTGATTTCCTACTTGATTTCGTTGTAGTTACTGGTTTCTGATATCCAAAACCTTATTTTTCCTTTCCTTTTGGCCTATAATTCTCTCCCTGTCTCAGGCCAAAACCCTTCATTCGCCTTCAAGATCCTGCTCAGGACTCATGTCTTCATGAAGATCCTCTTTGCCTCTCCTATCCATCAGCTAAAATAAACTAGGTATTTCCTTTGTGCCTATTGCACCTTATTATGGCTTTATTAAAATGTTTATTATATTTTTTAACAAGTAGGCTTCATACTAGTTTATCCTATAGTCTTTGATGTCCTTGGGGACAAGAATTTTGCCTTTTTTACTGTTGCATTTTTGGCAACTAGCAAAATCCTGGCAAACATGGACATTTAATATGAAATATATTTTACTATTGACCTTCAATAGCCTTCATGTTTACCTATTTTCAATATACTGCATGTATGACTATTCTTTTGATATAGTAATTACACAAAAAGTCTCTTCTTTTTTTTTTTAGTCAATCCTCACTCAAGGATATTTTCCACTGATTTTAGATATAGTGGAAGGGAGGGAGAGAGAAAGAGAGAAGCATCGATGTAAGAGAGACACATCAATTGGTTGCCTCTTGCACATGCCTTGACTGTGCAGGGGACATGCCCTTTATGGGAACTGAACCTGAGGCCCTTTGGTGAGTTGAGCTGAGGCCTTCACCACTGAGTGACACCAGCCTGGGCCAGAAATTCTCTTCTTTCTGATGCTGAAATCCCACCTGGTAAAAAACTCTAATCTGTTCTTCTTGACATTGCTCACTCTCATTAGGCCTGGTTTTTGCTTTTTACTTTTTCTATCTCTAGTCATTCAAGCACTTTTGGGTGTTCTGGTTTATTACTCAACTCTTGCCATCTCCTTCCAAGCTCAAGAACACTTCGTGATTGTCATTTTAGCACAAACACATTCAATTCTCTATCCCTACCCCAACAACTCTCTTGATCTATTGATATTATACTGTATCCACCTTGGCATAAATGTACTTGGGTAAAGAAAACAAGCTGACTTCTACTCTCATCTAGGTATTACTGATGTGGTACTTTCCATTCATTTTTATTTTCACGTTAACCAAAAATGTTCCCTCTTTTAAATATCTCAAACTCATATCCACTTGCCTCAGTGTCAGCTGAAAACTGCATCCTGCACCAAACTGGAAAAGTACGACTGTTTAATTTTCACTTTTCTACCCTGTATTTCAAAGTATGTGTTATATTGGTTCATCTTCTACTTTTCTCCATTCTGAGAAAAACTGGTACATTCTGTATATCTCTAAATCTTTTGGCTGTCTCTCTGATCCTCCTGGACTTGCTCCATCAATTATTTCCCCACCTCCTCACATGTTTCAGCCATTTCTCACCATTGGCCTCTTTCTTTCAAGCAAAAAAATCTCTATCCTAATATTACCTTTGTGTGAGTCGTTGTTCCTATTGTCATAGATACCATTCCAGAGGTGTCCTTACTTCTAAAACCTCAGAAGGGTAGTGTTGCTTTTAATTCCTCACACATTATATACTCCTTAACCACTTGGAGTGTTTCTCAATGATTACAGGATAATGACTCCAAATGTCCAAAAGTCTCTTCTCTGTTTGCCCCTTACTCCACGTCTCTGCAGCATTTTCACTTCTGCTTCCACTTGTCTTTTTCTAGCTATTTCTTCCCATTGTTCCAATGACCCTCTATTCTCTTCTCCGTGATACTCTGTATATTTTTTTCTATTTCCTTTTGCTGTACCAGCCTCTGAATAATAGGGTATTGTTGAGTTCTAGTCTTAGATAATTTCTCTTTTCACTTGCTACTATTTCCATAGGAACAGTTATTTATTCCTTTGCAAGAAAATGTTCATTTCTACAACTGTACATATGATTTCTTTGAGTATCTTATTTAATTTACAACACATCTTAGACACCTTCAAACTTAGCATGTGTAAGATTTGACTGAGTACCCCCTTTCTAATATCAGGTTGGTTTCCATCTTAGTTTATAAAATGGATAACTTTTCAATTACCCTTGCATATTCTATTCATTCATTTCCCTGATTACTCATATTTCTCTTATTTTAATGAGAAGTATGCTTCCCGTTGCCTCAGATGCCCAGCACCATTTTCCCAGTTGAGGTCATCATAATGTTTATCCTTGATTACTACAGTAACATGTTTTAACAATCTCTCTTACTAGGTTGCCTGAGATATTGTCATAAATACATATTATCCAATAAATTGTGGAATCCTTCTTTCTTTCAAATCTTGAATATATTCCTCATTTCCAGTGAATTATATTACAATACATGGCTGAAATACAAAAGCATCCATGATCTGACTCCATCAACTCCCTGTGACAATAACTTATACTCTACAGTCTCTGTGTTTCCTAAAATACAGTATGCATTAAACATGGTATATTACTGTTTAAACACCTATATTTCTTTCAGCCAAAAGAACTTATTCCCATGTAACCATGTCTCAAAACAGCACTCTTCTGTTAAGTTACAATAAAATAACAGCTCCTTAAAGATGAACTCTCCCTGCTCACACTCAGCAAAAATGCCCATTCTTCCAATCTAGGCATAATAAATTATGCATATTTAAGCCCAAACGCTACATTAATAGCTAAATCTTATAATAAAATCTTAACAGGTTAAGACATAGGCATTGCATATAATCCAATAGAAACACAAGTACTCAGACAAGTTTGGTTTTAAATGGTATCTTTGCAATTAACAAATAATACTTAATCTATTGGTGTCTCAGTTTCTTCATCCAAGGTATGCAGAGGAGAGCTATCTCATGATGTTGTTGTTACAATCATACTAGATAAATCTGTAAAGGGCCTAATGCCTGTTATAGGGTTGGTACTAAGTAAAAAAATAAAGCTGTTATTGTTATTATGGTTGATTAGATAGAGAGAGGTATACAATATTGATCAGGTAAATAAGTCTCTATGGCAATTTAAACAACCATTATAACAGATTTACCAAGGATTTGTGCCTGTACCGGCCATCCAGATTCCTTTTCTTGCATGTTTCTTTACAGAAAGAAGCTTATTCCTTTTGTGTACAAGATATTGGTTTTATGTAAACAATTTATTGTTCCCAAAGCAGGTGGTCCTGGGAGTGAGCAATTTCATTTACATGACTGAGCTACCACCATGCACTGTTATCTTGTCATTTTCCTCCAATGTGGCATAATACACTAACAATTGCTCTGGTTAGAATGAAATTATGGCCTTTGTGAAGCCCCTGTGTATCTCTGGTGCCTGTATAACATTCTCCCACAACTGAGATCTGGAGGACCCACCAACTGCTGGAGACTGAATTATGCCCTCTTAACTTGAGGTCTGAGCCACAATGTCCCTGTCCTCCAGTGATTTTCTTTAGGTATTAGACAATTTCATTTCCTGCACAAATTTCCTTGATCAGATGTGAATTGCTTGCTTGTTAAAATGCTCCCCGGCAGCATTTCTGGGGACAGAAATTCGGCAGAAATCATTTTCTAATCATGTTGATTTCTTGGAATTGAAACTCACTATTGATTTTTTTCAAAGCACAGAATTAGTATGTCGTTAGACAGAGTATATAAACAGCCACAGAAACAGACAGACCATCATTCACTTGCTCTTTCTTCACTTCTTGTCCTCCACTTTGGAAAAAAGGTAAGAATTTCAGGTATAAATTTTCCCCTTTTTTGCTTTAATTCAAATATAGGAAGAAAATAATTTTTTAAATATAGTCTCTGAAATGAAAGTATTTAAAGTAGCATTGGCATTTTTCCCCCCCAAGATTTATGCTAAAATAGTAAAAGTGCCTATAAAGATTTGGTAAAAATTGTAATGACCACATAAGCTTTATAAGTTCAATAAATGTACTTTTGGTGATTAATATTGTTTTTAGTACAAGGCTAGTTAATAGGCTATACTAAAAGATTTATTTTCTGGCCCTGGCTGGGTTGCTCAGTTGGTTATAGTGTTGTTGTGATACTCCAAGGTTGGGGGTTCAGTCTCAGGTCAGGATACTTACAAGAATCAACCAATGAATGCATAAAAAAATGCAAGAAATTGATGTTTCTCTCTCGATTTCTTCTCTCTCAGATCAATAACTAAATTAAAAAAACACACACAAACAACTTAAACATTTATTATCTGAATTAAATACATTTTCCACTTTTTAAAAACATACCACAGTCTTAAAAGCAAATATATTTAAATGATTGTAAAGGAATATGAATAATTATTAGGAAAGCTTTATTCACCAGGTAGTGGTGGCATATTGAGTCAAGATATTATGGGAGTTGTTTCAAAACATGCTTAAATGGGGTTAAGTGAGAACACTACTTAAATGCTTATGAATAATTTTTTAGAAGAGTGTATTCATCAAACTTTTTTTACAACATGCAACATTCCTTTTTCTTATTCAATTTATAATACTTCAAAATAATATTACAATAAACATATAAAATGCAGAACTCAGTTAAAAAGAAACAAAATTTACTTTATAAGAAAATTCTAGAAGACATAGAAATGACTTGAAAACAAAGATAAAAATAAAAAGAAGAGATTTGGAAGAAAGAATCCCTTAGAATATATTAGTCAATAATAAAATTCTGGCTTAAAAAATGGTATATAAAATGCTAATTATAAAATTTGGAAAATGTAATAATCATAATAATCTCTAATACAGTATAATTTGTTTTGAAACCTGTAAATAAAAAATTATTTGGAAAGTTATGTAGATTTTTAGCAAAGTAAAATTAATACTGCTATTTGTGAGAACATGGTTGGATTTTGAGAATATCATGCTAAGCAAAGTAAGTCTGACAGAAAAATTGAAGAACCATGTAATTTCAGTCACATATGGGATATAAAACTTAAGGGGACAAATCAACGAACAAGACAAAAAGCACTCCTACACACAGACAACAGTGTGGTGGTTAGCACAGGGAAGAGGGATGGGATGGTGTGGAAAGAGTAAAGGAGTAAAATATGTTATGTGGTGATTGGAGGAGATTTGACATTGGCTGGCAAATACACAGTGTAACACACAGATGATGTGTTATAGAATTGTACACTTGAAACATAATTTTCTTAACCAGTCCCCACAATAAAATTAATTAAGAAATAATTATACCACCAACAAGAAAAATCTAGAAAACATGTTTTTATTTTAAAAAGAGAAATATTTCAATCTCTAAATATTGGAAAGAATATATTTTGATGAATTAGAAAATTTTTTCATGAAATATTGCAGTTCAGAAATTTAGTTTATAAATCTGTGATTGAAGGTTATATGTTAAGGTGTACTGGTAGCATGAACATTAATTTTTACAAGAAAGTATAGAGCTGGAACAAAATCAAGCATTGAGTACATTTTGGTCAAAAATGTTAACAAATATTTTATGTTATGCTACAAGAAGGAGTAGTCTTCTGTGGGGACTGGGCAATAGAATCGGATCCTTTGGTAAATCACCAGGAGATGAAAGAAAAAAGAAAGGACACCATGTATGATCTCTATAGTTATATGTCACAAAGGAGAAGAGACATCATTAAGTGTGTGGGAATTAACACTGTGTAGTGGGTACACATAGAGAAAAAAGCAAACTAATTAGTCCAAGAAAACAACTGGATAAATGGAGCAAATAAATCAAACGCTCAAATAAAAATCTCAGCGTTGTTAGAAATAAGAATACATGATTAAGTCAAATATTCATGAAACTGTTTAGCCTAGGAAAGGAAGGTAAATAAATTATGATGTTCTATGTATACATTTTCTTAAATCAGTTTGTTCCCAATAGATATGAAGATTCATCAGGACTGAGACCTCAATATTTTTTTCATTACATTAATCCAAGACCCTAGAGAGAATCGGGCACTTAAGGGTGTTAAGTAAACAGTACTCATTTTGAATAAAATGAATCAATTAATAAAGCTTTATATAAATATTTTAAACTCCTCTCTTTCAAAAAACACACTGCACTGAAAATGAGATTAAAAAGAGTGAGGTAGGGTAGAGCTCGTAGCTGGAAAAGTCTGAAGGGCTGGCCTTGAATTATAAAATTGATATGTAAGACTAAGTTGCATTGTGGATCTTGTCTTGGCTTTATGATAAAATTTCTACTAGTATTCTTTTTAAAATGCAGGTATTTTAACTTCACATTATTTTTGGTTTCTTTAAAAAAGGTAATCCTACCTAAATAAAAAATATATTAGGTTGACAAGTGCAACAGCATCTCCTCCTTCCCCACTCACAGGACTCGAGAGCCATGAAGGTCCTCATCCTGGCCAGCCTGGTGGCCCTCGCTCTTGCGCGGGAGGTAAGACAATCTCTACCTGATTCACATGTAGTGAAATATTATCCCACGTGTCGAGAACAGCATCAGCAACATTTTAAACCCACAAATAAAGCAGAATCTCAACAGCATTTTTTGTTTACTTCTAAGGAAATCTTTTACGTTCACCCATTATTTCAATGGAGTCCTATCGGACCACAAATCTGGGTTAAATGATTTCTACACCACTGTGCAGCCAGTCGCTAAAGAAAAAACAACCAGTAAGCAACAGACAAAACAAGAAGCAAATACAGAAACAACAGAAAAGTAATATCACACAAAGACAGTTGTGTGCATGTGCAACATCGATGAACACATTGGTGATGAGCCTTAGGTGCCTCTTACTATAGGGCATTGGGCCAAGTGCTGCCTGTGTCCACCCAAAGGCATCCAGAGGGTGGAACATCAGGCATTAATCATAATCATAAACATATTTGTAATCGTAATAAAAAGTGTTTGATACAAATTAAAAAATACTTCTTTTCTGTGCCCATCAAAAATTGTTCTTCATTCAGGTAAACTAAAAACATGCCATTAGAGTTATCAAATATAAAAGACATAAAACACAATTGCCTTTAAGGCTCTCAAAAAATATACAACATTTTTTATTTCTTCAGTTTGTGAAGGAGATAGCTCTGCATGAGAAAGGGAAAGAGTAAGTAGGAAATGAGTTAGCTATGGAAACTAAATGCTTTTGTTCTTGTTGTTTTTCTTTACAGAAGGAAGAATTCAGTGTATCCAGGGAGGTAAGATATTTTATTCAGAGGAAATTTTTCCAACCATGAATAGTAACATTCTGCCCCAGATGGGGAGGCTCAGTTGGTTGGAGGGTCATCTCATGCACCAAAAGCTGTGAGTTCAATCCCTGATAGCAGTGGACAGGAGGCAACCGATAGATGTTTCTCTCCCACATCAATGCCTCTCTCTCTTTCTCTCTCTCTCTCCCCCACTCTCTCTCTCCCCTTTTCTCTAAAATCAATTAAAAAAATTATATATATTAAAAAAAAAGTAACATTCTTTGATGATCCAGTTGTTGATTCTGTATTTTTTCTTCACAGACTGTAGAAAGCATTTCCAGCAGTGAGGTAAGAAGACAATGTTCATTCTGAGGCAATTTTCCATTTGAAACAGTAAAATGCTGGACACTCTTTATATTGTGTTATTTTAGGGTATTTAAGTGAATGCAGCCATTCTGATATATAAATTCTGATGTAAATTTCCATTATATGTTCAAGGACAAAATAAATGTCTGCAGAATTCACTATCCCAGCACTTTCCACACTAGCTGCTACTTGAACCTTTGTCACTGTGCCCCACTCCCTTCTTTAAGTGGATTGCACAGTCCTCTTTTGTGTCTTGACCGCTCTCCAGCCTGACCTCATTCACTGTTCTGACATTTATTCAGCACCTTCTGTGGATCAGGCATTGACTAGAGCTGTGGTACAAACTGAAAAGCACATGCCCATAGGAAAGGATGGCAATGTAGCGGTGCAAACATGCAAATGGCCATATTTTGTGATTACAATAGTCACTTTAGATAATAAAAGTCAGTGAGACTTCATATTAGTCTCAAATCTGCCTGGGAGAGTCAGGTAGATATAAACACTTGCACCACTTTTCAGGGCCTGTCATTACCTGCTAACTGGTACCTGGGTGCACTTTATCTCTTCACAAAGGTTATCAGATCCTTAGGGAAAGTATTCAGTTCTTACAATTCATTTGAAACCAGAATATAGCAAATGAGCTAAGAATAATTAACAGGATATATTTATAGTTATTATAATTTCTTATTAATGCATTTTATTGTTTTAGAATCATATGTTGTCTTAGAGATCATTTGTAGTCATAAGAAGGGAATATAGTGAGAGGGAAAAGTTAGCATCTATGAAATGCCTGTTTTTGTACTATGTCTAGTTGTTTTTTTTAAATGTTTTTAAAAATTTTTTATTGATTTCAAAGAGAGGAAAGGAGAGGGAGAAAGAGATAGAGACATCAATGATGAGAGAGAGCCTCCTGCATGCCCTCTTCTGGGGATCTAGCCTGAAACCCAGGTATATGCCCTGACTGGAAACCTCCTGGATTACGGGTTGATACTCAACAGCTGAGCCACACTGGTTGGGCAGTAAAAATTTTTTTCTTGACTGCATTCATCTGTATTTTTTTTATAGAACAGGCTTGTGCAGAACAGTGCAAAAAACATAAGGTTCAGGAATGATCCTATGTTTTTAGCAATATTACCAAGCACGGTGTTCACATTAACCTATTAAATGCCTTCATTTTCTGGTTCATATTGGCAAATAAATTTTTTTAAGAAAATTTAACCAACTTTTATTTTTATTTTCTGAAGGAATCCATTTCACACATCAATAAGGTAAAACTATTTATTTATTTTTGTTAAATTTATTGGAGTGACATTGGTTTATAAGATCAGATAGATTTCAAATGTACATTTCTTTTATACGTGATCTGTATATTTCATTGTGTGTCTGTCACTCGAAGTCAAATCATCTTACGCCACCACATAGTTGGATCCATTTATCTTTAACTACCCCTCAAAACCTCTTCGCTCTGATAACAACCATACTATTGTGTGTTCCTATGAGTTTCAGTTTTTTGTCCCACATAAAGGGGAGTAAAACCCTTATATTGAAATGTACATATTTTCAAAACTTTTTACATTTAATTTTTACAGATTATACAATTTCTTTTCATGTTATTTGTTTTTTAGCAGATACCTGAGAAGTTTGAAAATGACAAACAGCAGCAAAGAGAGGTAATTTGTTCACAATGAGTATATTTAAAAAATTATTATAAAAATAGTACATACAAAGGTGTGTTAATTGACTCTAAAGAATTGTAATAAAATACTGCCATCATAAGAAATAAAACTTTATCACTACATTTTTAAGTTATAACTGCATTTTTAAGCTCATAATCCACTTGCAGAGCATAGACTAAGTACTTAAGAATAATTATTGATTTGCTCTATTTCCTAATGGTGTACCTGTTTTCCATAAACACACACTAGGTGATACATTTCCAGGTTGGGCACTAGGCTCTTTTAGTCTCAAGGTAGATAGGAGATGAAACAAATGGGAAGGAAATATGGCACAGATCCTAACTTGATCGTTGAGTAGCTCTATAACCTTGGGCCAAAGTTTCTCTGTACTTTGATTTCTTCATGTGTAAAGTGAGAATATCCATAATCCCCTAGGGTTGATGAACTGACACACAGCAAATACACAATGATTTACATTAAAATTTTATATGTTTTATATTAGCATTTATGAATATATGCAGCTCATAAAAGAATTTTCATTATAGAGATAAAAGAAATGAGACACAGAACAACTGAGTACACAACTGTGTGACAATATCACAGTTATTCAGTGGCAGAGTTTGCTTAAAAATAAAGATTTTCTTAAAAAAGAAAGAATATTTTGTTTAAATGACACATGTGGTAACATATTTATCTAATTGTAGTATTTCACCTTCCTGTTTTATCAATGCCTTAAGTTTGTTTGGAACTTACACCAAATAGTTTTCTAAGTAAAAGTGAATTTACACAGTGATGTCTCTTTAAAGACACAGTAATGACCATCTACAAGGAAAGTAATGCAAGAAGTCAGCTGGTGTTCAGTAACTCCTTCAATTAAAGCACAAACTAAGATTTACTTTTCATTAACACACACAGAAGTCAACCCTGGAAATACTCCTCTAATTCTTTTTACAATTAGCCTTCATTATACGGAAACAATTTGGTCTGCTTTATCCCATTATGTTGAAAAGTTCATGCCCTCTGAACACCAAGCTCTACAGCTAGCCACAGCTATTGAAGGCAAGTCGGAGAGCAGAAACAGGCTTGAAATCCCCAAACACTGATTTCAGTTTGATCTGGGTCCTCCTATGAAGGGAGTGGGTTAATGAGGAGTCCGTCAAAGAGTATTTAACTCATCTTCACATGGCCCCAAATAATTTCTCAACCAGCATAAGTAAATCCATAAGTGTCTCTCTTTCATTCAGGATTCTTCACTAGAGAGCAGGTTAAATCATCATGAATGACAATTGTAGCTGAATCACGGACACAGATATTCGTTTTCTTTTTTCCCAGGATGAGCGTCTGAACAAAATCCACGCCTTGGTCCAGCCACAGCCACTTCTCTACCCTTACGCTGCGCCCATCCCTTACGCTGTCCTGCCGCAGAGCGCCCTGCCTGGCCCTCAGCCTGAAATCATGGAAATTCCCGGCGCTGAGGACATCTTGCCTAAGCGCAGTGTGCAGATACCATTGCCGAAATCTCCAGTGGTGCCATTGTTTCAGCGTCACATCCCACATCTCACTGATCTCAAAAATTCACAGCTCCCTCTGCCTCTGCTCCAGCCCTTCATGCCCCAAGCTCCCCGGTCTCTGCTTCAGGCTCCCATGCTTCCTCCTCAGGCCATGGTCTCCCTTCCTCAGTCCAAAGCCCTGCCTCTTCCCCAGCAAGTGCTGGCCTTCCCCCCGAGAGCTATGCCCATGCAAGCCCTTCTGCTGAACCAGGAGCTTCTGGTTGACCCTACCTGGGAATTCACCCCTGTGACTCAACCTATTTCCCCAGTTTACAACTTACAACAAGTAAGTCCTAATTTACTAACTCCGCTGTTTCATGCATAATGTGTCTATGATAGCAGAAGGAGAGAGAGATCCAGATAAAAGAATAAATGAATACTGAATGGATATCCTAATGCACAGAGTTTACATCAGGGATTCTCATCACTAGTTACACAATAAAATAACCTATAAAACTTGTTCCCCAAAATCCCAATGCCTAGAGCTACTCACAGAGGTTTAGAAATAATTGTTCTGGTTTTCTATGTAAAAGATAATGTGTATTGAGACAAAATTATTTCAGATAGTTTGATTTAATTAATCTGCTGAAAATATAGATAAAGAGGAATAAAATCTACTAAAGACAGAATTAAATATGGGAATCGGAGTGTAAAATAGAGAAGTTTGGAGATTTCCTCATTTCATTACTCACATTGCTTCTTTCATTACTCACTAAATTTTTATTTATTTATTAATTTTTAAAATTTAATGTAATTTTTTTCAACCACCATTTATCCCCCCCTTCCTTCTTCCACCTCTACCCAGTCTCACAACCACTGAAATTTTAGAAGTGTTCTTGTCAAAAAGTAAAATGTATCTATATATTTTTATTTTTTTAAGGTTTAAGAGGATTTCAAAGATAATGTTTGCCCTTCATATTTGGTAAGCTTTGGGAGTTAGAGATTAGACTGATTACTTTTATAGTTAATACATTTTTACATTACATTTAAAACTCCATCAATATACAAAATATGTATTAATTATCAATGTATTATGGACATCAAAATAGTTGGCTACAATATAATCACCTAAAATGATATATCCTGTATTTCATTAATTATCATTGGTTATTGTCAGATATGAACGGTTTGTTGGCCAGTGCATGAGAATATAAGCATGTCTTTATGCTTGATTGTCATTATTTTTAGAAAGAAGCTGAAAACAGTTTCTTCTATTTTTAAGTAAATATGTATGACCATTTTTAAAAAATCAACTCGCATGCTCATTTCAATCTTAAGTTCCTTAAAATTTAATTTTTTAATCAAATTTAAAATTTATATATTGTCTTTTAATTTATAGGTCAAAATAAAATTATTTAGTCTCTGTGTGAAGATTAAAAGGGGGAGATAATATATCTTTAAAATTCGTAAGATAACAAGGTTTTACTTATTATGGTAAACTAGATATTTCTCTAAACCAATTTCAAGTGATATGCTATTTGGTCTTTGGAGACTTTCATATGCAAGATAAGGCACAACATGATATGAATGGTCCTATCATAAACATAACTAATTCTATAATTGTTCTCTATTCCACAGAATTGACTGAGCCTGGAAACGTGGCATCTTTTCAGTCTTTGTATCAAGCTATCAAAAAAATTAACAATTTTAAAATAATTCTACATGGAGAAAATGAAAATGTATTATTTTTATTTTATGTATTATATAGCATCGTCCACATTTGAATTTGACTCTTAACACCTATTTTGCAAATTTTATTTCAAAAGTATCACAAATTTCAATTTTGACTTGGAAATATTATATCCATATCAATAATATATAGTCAAAAAGCTTCTGGAATGTGCTTATTATTACTATTTCTTAAACAGTCATTTCAATAAATTACTCCTTTATGCATATTAAGTTTTCCTGTCTTTATTATAATCTTTCAAGCATAATTGTCCTCTTTAACGTTAACTTTAGATTATTACTGTTGTTAAAAATAGCCATGAACGATTGAAATTAAGTGAAATGCTTTGAACTGAATATTAAAAGATGTCAAATAGTAGAAGGAAAATATAATCATATGTAACCCTCTTTTCTCCGAGGTCATCAACAACTTTCATCTTGACCAATTGTGTTCATGTTACCCATCCTCTCAGTGCTGTTTGGTAGACTTTATCATCCCTTCCTTTTCCAATATCATACTTCTCTTCATTTTTAAGTCCTAAGCTTATATACTCTCCCTTTCTCTCTTAACTCACTAGCCATTTCTTTGCAGTCTCCCTTCTGATATTTCCTTTCCCAAACCTTTCAGTATTGGGGTACCCTCGGGAGTTGGCCTTACTCTGGCTGACATTATTTAGTTCCATGGCTTTAATCCGTCCACAGTCTGAGAGCATCTAAACTGACTTAGAGCCCCATCTCTAAACTCATACATTCCACTTGCTTTCTTGGTGTCTGCACCTTAGTATCTAATTAATATCACAAACCTGGCATGGCCAAGCCTAACTCTTCTTCTGGATACAGTTCAAACTTGCTTAAATTTAATTGAGCCTAGTTCAGTAAGAAAGACAGTTAATAGCATGTAGGCAATAGATTCACTTGAATGGACACTTCACAAAAGAAGAATATCTTACTGGCCAATAAACATATAAAACGGCACTCGACATCATTAGTACTCAGAAAAATGTAATTTAGAGCTGCAATGTAATATCCTGACACAACCATCAGCATGACTAAAATGGAAAAAAAAATGCCATACCAAGTGTTTGCAAAAACAAACCAAAGGAATGCTAAGCAATGCTGATGTAAATGTCAACTGGCACAAGCACCTTGGAAGCCAGTGTCAGACTTTGTCCAAGAAAAACATTTGCATATTTCATGACTCGTGGTTCCACTCAAGTATATAGCAAGCAGAAATAATATGTATGTGCACTAAATATATATACCCAATGTTCTTAGTGGTATTATTCTTAAGCTCTTAAGCTAAAATCAACACTAATGTGAATCAACAGGATTTTGTATAAATCAGTTCTGATGGACAGTGGAATGGGATAGTATACAGGCACACAGGCAGGTAGGAGCAACCGCCACACAAACCAACATAGATTAATTTCATATAAATATTCCTGAGTGACAGTAAGCAGACACAAAATATAACAGGGTTCACAACCCCATAAATAGGCTCTATTAGAATCTATAACAAATTAGTTCCTGGTGAGTAAGTTAGACTAGCACTTATCGAGGCGAGACAGATCTTGACAGGGAACACGAGGGGGTGCTCCCAGGTCCTAGTGATATTCTTTCCATTAACCTCGTTGACAAATACTTTGTAAGAATTCATTTTGATATGTGAGTTTTTCTCAGTACACGTTTGTTGCTTCATAAATTTAAATGTAAATCATGTTCTTCTTCTGTAGTGTCTAGCCCACCTGCGGCTCCTCCCTCTGTGTGGGCCTCGCCAATGCACAGTCACCTCTTTGCTTTTGACTTGAATACAAGTCAGTCATAGGGCGCAGGACGTGGCTTCCTCAGAGCGTGGAGTGGCTGGGTAATGCTGCTGTGAGATGCATGGTTTTAGCCCTAGCGGGGGGAAATTTGAAAAGGAAGAATCGGACATGGTGGGAGCTCGCAGCCTGGTTCCTGCTTCACTGTCCTCCCTGTGTGTTATTCAGAGGTGCGGCTCTCCTGCGCAGCCCGCGCTAATTTCACAATCACCACCTTAAGTTTCTGCTTGCTGAAGGGATTTGGGGGACTCAAACAGTTCACACCGACAGAACAGCCTACTTACAGACAGTGAACAGAGCACAGCAACATCAGGAGGAGATGCACAAGATTTAATTTTGAACTTCTATAATTATTTGATATATCTTAATATGTAGGAAGAAAAGTTTAATCACTCTTGGATAAAGAATTGAGTATTTGTTGCAGTCCAGAAATATCACGCTACCACAATCCCTTATCCAAAGGGAGACGTCCTTGATCTGAGTATAGCCAATTAGCATTCTTCTCTTGATGCTTGGTCACTCCAGGAAGCTGCACTCTAGTTACTCTGGGATTAGGGCCTGAATGACCATAAATTCTGAGATTTGGGCGAGCAGTCTTTTCTATAACCTGCATCTTCCAAAAGAAAGCTACAAAGCAAAGTTGTTAGGTCTAATTTTATTAATAATGACTAATTAACAGAACATCTACATGACTTCTGCCTATTAAAAACATACATAGTTTGAAACCACGTTGTACTTGAACTTCTTTATAAATGATATTTGCTGTGGTCACAAATAGTTGAGGGGTTAATCAAATATAGATAATTATCAAATATATCTACTTATTAATATTAGAGGCAGAACTAATTGTAAGGCAGAGGAAAAAAACACAAATGGTTGTTTTTAGGTTTTGAATCTGAGAAATATAAGGCAAAAATTATCTGAGACTGGAGGAGGGGCACAACCAAGAGTTCCCGTTTGGATTTGTTAAATTTCAGCCCCTTTACATGCCAAACCGTGTAAACTGGAGGATCTAAAGGCAGTTCAGGAGAGCGCGGGCAGACATGCAGCTCAGCATTCTACCACCTCTCCTTCCCTCTCACTTTCTTGCCCCAGCCTCAGAGCCGTGGTGCTCTCCTGCTGCTCCCTTCCAGTGTCTTTGGTTCCAAAAGTTGCTCTGTCTGTTCTGTGCATCCCTCTGTGGAAGGGAGACTGGCCTTTAGTTTTGACTGATTTTCTCAAGAAGAGACAACCTGTGTCCATGACTTATGGTGAATATAACTTTCAGTTTCATAAAGTTGCAATGCACTGTAATAATATTGAAAGACTGAAAAATATTGTGACTGTTGGCGTATGATAGTTGTAAAAATGTTAATGAAAATCCAAATAACTGTAAGTGCCATGCATTCAGTTGTGTCCCTCACGAAAGATATGTTGAAGTTCTAACTCCCCATACCTCAGAAATTGATCTGACTTGGAAATATGGATAATTGCAGGTGTAAATAGATAGGACAAGGTTATCCAGGTGTAAGGTGTGTGTCCTTAATTTAATATGACTGTTGTCTTTATAAGAAGAGACAGAGGGAGAAGACGACTTTGTGACAACAGAGACAGAGATTGCAGTGATGCATTTACAGACCAAGGAAGGCCGGGATTGCCAATAAATGCCAGAAACTCAGAAGAGGCAAAAACAAAGTATACCCTAGAGCTGTCACAAAGAGCAAGGCTCCTCTGGTGTTTCTTAGCCACCAGTTTTGGTGCTTTGTTTTGGCAGTGCTAGGAAATGAATGCAATGGGATATCCGGCATATGCTTCATAGACCAATTTATTGTGCATAGAAAGGGGTGTGTTTTTTTTTTTTTTTTTACTTTAATGATATTTTAACACAGAGAACAAATTAGAGAACAATCACCTAGTCCAGAGAATATCATTACTACTGTGTTACAATTGATAATTTTTCTCGGGTGTGTGTTGTTCCGGTAACACTACTTGATTGGCTTTTCCTTATGTTGGTTTTTTTTGAAAGCTGAAATTTGTACACAGAAACATTATTTATGAGTCAAATTGTTATTAAATTCCAATGTAATGTCTGATAGAAGAATACTCTACTTTTTGAATTGTTTGTTAAAATATGCTTTTTGAGGCACTTTGGATGTATTTATTGCATGGAGGCTGATAACATGTTGCTAGATGTGTGAAAGGATTTTTGAGTAAGAAGAATCATCATGAGGAGAGAGCAAAGACGACTTCTCCGCAAGCCTGTAGATAAAAAACATTTTTTATTATACTGTAGACTAAGTCACTGCTAACTCCATTATGCTTTCCTGTTTTTGAATTCTATCCAGATCTATTCATTTATGCCTGATCAACTGTTCTCAATTGCACTTTGGCTACCCCCTCCTTGGTCTCCACCAAATGAGTCAGGCTGCTCTGGGTTTCTGATTTCTGCTTTTCCCAAAGTTTCAACAAGCTTTAAAAATTAGAATATGCCACTTTATCAGCTTCTCCTGAGAGTTGGCTGACGATAGTGGACACTGTTTTCTACTGATCATTTCTCAATGCTGGCTTACTTTCCCCTTAAAAGATTATATGAGTATTTGCTTACTGGCATTGATGAAATATGTCTTTAAGTTAGTCTCACCAATTCTATGAAGTTGTTACCTATTATTATAATACCCATTTGTCTATGAGAAATTTGAAATTTAGAAAAGATTAGAACTAGTTCAAGGTCATGAAACAAGTAGTTATCCCAACCAGGATTCAAACACCAGGGTTCCTATCCTAAAAGCCCACCTCTAACCACAGCAGCACAGATCTTCTCTTCTAGAAATATTTAGATGAATAAATTCACTTTAGGGGAGCTACACCTAACTATATTGCTCTTACTGGTCTTTTTAGGGTTTTATGGTTTCCTTTTATTTATTCTTGTTTTAACTCTCACCAATGAAATTTCTGGGCAACAAAAAATATTATTGGATGCTGCTACCTCTGTCATCTGTCCAGTGCTTACTGGTATGGTTGATCTGGGTGCAGGTATGGATATGGAGCCCTGGGTGGAAACTGTGCATATGGGGAAAACTCTCCTTGAAAAGATAAAATTGCAGAGAACTGAGGCAATGTCAGTGTAAATATTTCTCTATAATTCGTATTAGAATCTTAGGTTGTTAAAATTTGTAAGAACTTGCAGATCATCTATATGTTTGATTTTAAAAATTTTTAGATAGATTTTTCACTTTTTAATAAGAAAAATGATTAAAAGAAGAGAAAAAAACATTTACAGTTATTCTGTATGTTGACAATTTTGTTGTTTTGTAATACAGGTAAGGCCATCAATTATAGTCAACCTCTCACAGAAGTTTTAAATATTCTTTAAAATATTACCTCCAAGCTCCTACTTTGTCCATCTTTGAATTTTCCAGGGAGAAAGAATTTGCTAATTCCAGGTTAGGTGAAATGGCTAAATCTCACTCTTGACCTATAATGAATGACCTTACTGTCCCTTCAAACTCCTGTTAAATTCAATATCCTTCATCCTTCCTTCTTCATCTTTTTATTTGGTGCCATAAAAGAATTCACTTATTTAATACATTACTAAGAACATTTTAGATCATATTGATATGGGATGTGAAAATAATTTGAGATGCCAAGACTACTTTATTAAAAAATGCTAAATAAATGAAATTTTCTATCTCATTTAACAAGGTCAACTTAACCTAAAGACTTCATCATCCTCCACAGGAATCAAGGGGTGAAAACTTACCACATCATATGTGTAAATAGCAGCCTCTATGCTCTATTATGCATAAATTATATTTAATAGATTTAGAATTTCAACTATTCTTTAGGCCAAGGCAATTATTTACCAAACAAAGATACATACATTCTGTGAAAATAATTGTCTTCTTCAGGGTAGCATTATAAATTTCTATCTAAATGCCACCAGGACATAAGCTTTCAGTATATCATAAAAAAAATAAACTCAATGTATACTTTAAAGATTCACTATATAGATATGTTTCACAGATAAGTATTGATTCTTTTAATGTAATAAATAGACAAGAAAATGTATTTTATTATATCGTATTATCTGGGGAATACTTACTTCATCTATGCTTCCGTGGTAATAAGGATTCTGTTAAAATAAAAAACAAATTAAAATTGTTATCCATGTTTAATTACCAAGTTTCTCAGTAAATGAAAGTGTCTTACCTCATCAGATGAAGAATCAGCACTCTTGAGAAAAAAAGAAAATAATGGACATCTCAGTTTTATAATTCTAGATTGAGTGCCAATACCCACTTGGCTGCCACAATTATGATTAAAGAAAGTGGAGGCAAAGCCTCAGGTAACTTATACACTAAGCTAGTTGTTTCATGTTTAGTGACGGAATGAAGACTAGGCTGAGGCTATAATTAATTTGCTACATTCCCATATCAGTTCACTCAGGTCCAAATTTCTTTTGTGTGATAAGAAGAAAATCTTTCACTGTGACCAAGAGAGTGAAATTGAAAAGTTAAAATTTGGATTGGCTCAGGGCCTCAAGTGTTTTCAGTTGCTGTACATGGACATGTTAATGATAAAGGTACAGTCTGGTGCGATGACTATGTTTTTCTCTGATCTTCTTGGGTTTTTATTTTTTTCACTTGCACCTCTGTATGTGCTTAGTGTCTCTGTGTGTCTACTCGAGATTTATCCTAGGTCCTAATGTACTGAAGCAGGTTAATTCAAGGAAAATGTCCATACAAAACCATTGGAATTGATAATGCCATGTTCGGACAATGCAAATGTGGTCGAGAATACAAGAAATAAGAGACAATCTCTGCATAATTCCCGGGGAACTATTCTTCACAATTTTCTGATATACTTACAATCATGGCAACCGTGAGAGCCATGATAAGGGCGAAGACAAAGATCCTCATGTTTGCTGAGTCCTGTGAAAGCACATGTGACAGATGAGAAACACATTCATTCCTGCACTTGCGCATCATTTATTGACCTGAGCAGGAGCCACAGCTTTGTGAAGCAGACCAGAAATACAAAGAGTATAACACACATTGCCCGACCTCATGGACCTTAGCGACCTGGAGGGGACATTGCCAAGTAAAGATAAGTGCTGTGGCACAGAAATAATAGAGCATCATTCAAGCAGACAGAGTGGACATCTTAAACAGGCCTAGAGAATGGGTGTCAGGAATACTAAAGTAAAGAAAAGGGTAAAGCTTGTGTTAGAGTAAACAGAATAAATAAAGAGAGGTTTGGGGAACCTGCAAAGAAACAAACATGAGAGAGAGATAGCATATAGGAAATGAAATAATTCACCAGGTAAGAAGAACCAAAATGGACACTGGCTGACCATTTAGATGGTTGTGATATTATAGGGCCTTACATAATGACATATGGGGTAATGGTGAAGAGTTTAAAGGAACATTTAGAAGGCAGACTTTCAAGGAAAAAGGGACAGGCAGGTTTTATAATGGAGGTAGAAAATATCTGTCAGGTCTCCAGCTTGAGAACTGCGGCAGCAGTGTCACCCTATAATTAGAAAATTAATGATAATGGATAGAGAAAAATCAAACTGAATAGAAGTTTTGGGGAAAATATTTGTAGAAATATTGAGAAACTGAATTGGTAATAATGATTTAATTCGAAATAATCTTATTCAACAAAATGACCCTAATCTGGGACTTTTTGATAGGTTTTTCGAATTCTGTTCATATAAGTGAACTCAGTTTTGTTGCTGTTATATAGGAAATAAAGCAGATTATTTGTTTCTCAGTTATAGACTTCTAAATAAAAAAATATTGCAAACTATAAGGTAAATAGTGAGTGAAAGCTCTCCCCCCCCCCGATCATTTTTCCCCCTCAGGTTGGGTAGAACAATAGAGAAGCACCTTTTTCTTGATGATGGAAGAAACCATTCTTCTGCCTAATAACTTGAACTCTCTAACATCTGAAGCACAATTTGTGACTGATGGTATTCCTTTGCTCTTTATATGCTAATTTTGTCTCATTGGCTTAAACTCAGGACTGTGCAATTGGACGAACTGAGAAAATTGTATATATCTTGAAGGTTGATTTTTCTTTTTAAATCATCAGTTACTTACCAAATATTCAGTAATATTATGATGTAAACAAGGATGCAGCTTTAGTGTTGTTCATACATCAAATTTTATTGAAAGTAGAGGATTAAGAAAAATTCACAAAAACTGGTCTTCTACAGATAGGCAGATACCCACATGGATAATTTAGGATCTTTGAAAGAATATTATCCAAAGAACACCATGATCAAAGTTTGATGTAGTATAAAAACTTTCTTTCAACAAAATGACACATGAAATAAAAATACATTAAATATAGTGAATTAAGAAAATAAAGTAGTCTGTTGTATAGTGTTAATTATGCAGAAAATCAGAAACCATTGTTCTTCTATGATAAAAAAAAAATGAAAAGACAATGGAAAATGAATTAGTGACGGTAACAGTAACTTTGGTGAAGGTTAATTAAATCTTTGAATTAATACACACGTGCAAGAACAGAGCTTATGCTGCTTGAGACATCATTTTCTTATAAAAGATAACCTCAGCCTTTAAGTTAGAAGTAAAACTAATTATTAAGGCAGTGAATATTATATATCAAGTCAAGAAAATATAAAGACATCTAGGACATGCCATCAATAGAGAACACAGAGCATATCTCCCCCTTGTTCCATATAATTACTTTGGTACAATGCTTGCTGTCAATTTAGAGGTATTGGAATCCTGTACTCATCTTCAGATCCTGACATAGAATCATCATTTATTTAAATGTGTTTTTTTTTTATGAGAAATTATCAAGAAATAGTATATATTTAGAAAATGGTTTACAACTTATTGTAGCAAACAGAAATCAGAATAAGACATTATATTAGATTGTCCATGAAGATATTACCTTTTACCCAAGATGACAGGCAGGACTTCAAGAAGCTGAAATTGCAAAGCCCTAAGACATGGTGTGCGTTTCTAGAGAACTGATGAACTTATATACCCTGAAATCTTTAATTTGTTTTTCTAAATCATGTCAATTGTGAGATCATATTATAGAACTGAAAATAATGCCCCAAATTTGTCCCTACAGATAGACTTAAATTCTACAGTAGAAAATTTTGAAGGAGAACGACCAGGAAACAATTGTACCCATCACATGTTAATCCCATTGTTTGTCTGGCTATGCATGAATAGACCCAGAATAAAGTAAGCATAGAAATGAATTTAAATGGTTAAAGGTTTTCTGTAGGACACCATCTGCCCTATTTTAACACACCCCTGTCCAAGATGGAAAAACTCTATGCCCAAAATGATTGATACAATCTTATCCAATTTTTAATGGTTCTCCAATGTCATCCAGCATAATAAAATTGGAGTCATCATTTATCTCCCATGTGTCTCCTATAAGTTATTACAATGTGCCTTTATTCTACTGACTTTGGAATCTTTTAAGTTGTAAAGTATGTTGAAATGTTACCAAAATAAAGTAATCCATTGAGTACTAGATAATAAAATAATTCTTAGCATTAAATTCCTATGGCCACTGAAGCTCTGTCCTCAATGTCTCGCATAGTCATTAGATGCATATGTTTTGGTATTGAATTTATTACCTTTAAGTCTTTAGGGGCTCATGTTCTTTACTGGAAACCATGTTTTAAAATGATTACACTCCATAGGAGGAAAAAATAGTTTTCACGAAGTCCCTACGCAAATTTGTACAAAAAATCAGTTCTTTGCTCCTGGTTGGACAGTGTACTCAGAACTGAACATGCAAAAAGTCATCTTTAAGCTTTAGGTATATTTTGAGTCCATGTCAGTTGTTACTCAAAATGTGGTTCATGTGACCATCAGGAGTCAGCATCTCCTGAGAGCTTGAAAGGAATGTAAATTCATAGGCCCTCTTTCCACGCATGTTGAGTCATATTTTAGGAGGTACAGTAGCAACTTATCAATTAATGTTATAAATATCTCCAGGTGATTCTTTGTGTATCATAAAGTTTGAGAAACCACATAATTGACTCATAAGTGCATTATAGACCTGACCTTATAAATAGTATTTAAGGTTTCATTCTTTATCAGGAGATTTAAGGAAATATTTATTAGGTGAAATTTCTGTATTTGAACATTAGAAATTCTTATTCTTTGGATGGTAAAAAAAAATTATAAATGTTTTACTAAGACCAATGAAGTTTAATTCAATATAAATCATTCTTATTCATTTTTATTGATTTCTATGCATTGCGTATATATAGTTGATTTTCAATGTTAAACAAATCCAATCTCCAGTATATTCTCAATGGAAAAATAACTTACACAAGGTTCAATAATATTGAAATAAGTCTGTTTTTAAAAAAATCCTGCTTTCTTCATTTTGGGAATGTCAAATTATTTTCTTCCTTCCATTGCCTTTTTTCTCTCTCTCACTCTTACTTACCTTACTTCCTTTCTTCCCTCACTTATTTCTGCAGTGGTTTCTCTTAAGCCATGTTACTAGGCACTATTCCAATAAATTTATGATATTCACAGCCTGCTGAACAAAATGTGAACTAGAGATCCACAGGCACTACTGAGCTACAACATCAGAAAGAAAAAGAAATGCCCTCCAGGTAATAAAAATTGACAGATGCTAATATACACACTTAAAACCTACTATTAACTTAAGTCACCCATATTTGGGGTTGGGACACCAAAATGTAGGCATTATTCCACACATCATTTTCTACTTCAAGGTGATAGGAAGTGTGGGGATTGCGTGTGATAGAAAGAAAGCAGCACAGTGGACTCTAAACTTAGGAGTAGCCTTTGTGTGATGCTTATGGTTTCATCTTCCAGGAATAGTAGGTCATTTTAGAATATTGATGAGCCAGAACTTGTCCTGTTATTCCATAATTAAGGAAAAAAGGTACCATATATGCTACAACCAAACACCACACTGTTTGAAAATGTCAGTGTCTTTCATAGAAGGGGAAAAGCAGTGAAATGTGACTGCTCTATCTCAGGTGTGGCATTAAGCTGGTGGCCTGAAGATGCAACCTCTAAACGGGTGCTTATGATGACATTCATGCCGGGTCTCCTCCTTCTCTCCCTCTCGTCCCGTTTTTCTTCCTCCTTCCCCACCCCCTTCTCCTCCTTTATTTCCTCTCCCTCTTTTACTTCTCCTACAATGAAAGTATGCTCTACAGTCTATGACAAAACCCATGAAGTTAATTTATTTAACTAAAAAGCAGTTTGTGTTATATTGCTGTAGAATCAGAAGAGAAGATGGCAACTTTGATAATAGCTCGGAAATGAGAAGCCCATGAGACTGTCCTAGAATGAAAAGAGCTGCAGAAGGGAGGACGATTTCCAGACTATTTGTGAACTGTGGAAGCCAAGAATGTGAAAGTTCAAGAAGGAAGCTTAATGTTCATGAACAAAAGTTACAATGACCTTGGAAATTGCTTAATTTCCTTAAACTACAATTTCCTTATCTTGACTAAATATCATAAAGTGGGAATTGGAATAAAGCAGAAGATACATAAATTGTATTTCAGACAGAAATAGTTTAAATGTAAACATTAAGTACTATTTTTACATATCACCATAACTTTCCTGGAAAGAGCATCCTAATTTAAATAAATTCATTCAGGATGATGCAGGAAATAAAAACCAAACCACAGTGATAATATATTTTTAAAAATTATGTGTCACTGAATCTTTATGTCTGGAGAAAGTTAGAGATCTGATCAGACATAAATCAATTTACAGAAGAGTGAGTGTGGGAATCTGAAGGCAGTTATGCTCCTTCAGAGAGAAAAATAGGTGCAATTTTCTCTACAAAATAAGTGATTTTTTTTTTCTGTAATTGACTAATGGGTGTGATGAGTTAGATGATTCAAAAGTTAATGCTATTTTTGGTTAGTTAATTGAAGGGAAATAATTAGAGGTGTATGACTAAAAACAAGAAAAAGATTTTGTAAGCAGTATTGCAGTCTATGTTTAAAAACATAAATAAAACTTTTTAAAAATTTGTATAGTTGAGTGTCCTCGGTAGACTAATACTGTAAGTAAATTTAAGAAATTTCTAGGATTGAGATTTTAACAAGTAGGTATACTTAAAGCAAGAGTTTCATGGAAGTCATTTGAATTATTGTAATATGTACTGAGTGATAAACATGACTTCTTAGATTTTAAAAAATGAAATAAAATGTAAAGTGAACATAGAAAATAAAAGTATATGGAAAGGTCAAGGGGTTGGAGGTTTCTGTAAGATCAAAGTAAAGAGGTATCCTTGCTTCAATTTCAGGCATGAACAAGTCAACTCAAGGAAGTTGGCATCAGTGGTATGGGAGAATGGCTCAGCACAGGGATTCTGTGGCAATTGTCCCTTCAGCTCTCTCCCCAGAGCCTCAAACCCCAGAATCTCCTCATGTGACTCTAGTCCACTTTACCCTCCTTCCACTGTAGGCCAGGGTAAGTGACTGCAAAAACAATTTGTGCATTTGCCGTCTAAGAGTGTGCCTGTGCATTGGCCCTTTAGAGGAAGCAAATTCCCATTTCTCCCTGTTGAACAGAAAGCCTGCAGCTTTTGACAGGCTGATACTATGTAGACATATCTTCATGGCTCTGGTGCTCTGGGCTAAAGAGTTCGGCTTGGGGTTTTGACCCCACACTTTTCAGTGGGAACAGCCTCACATCCCAAAGTATGAAGGAACAAAATCCCAAATAGAATAAATAGCAAGAGCAATTTATTACAAAGAAATATGTACTTAATTACTAATAAATAAAATAAACAAAATAGAAATAGACTCAGATACAGAAAAAAGACTGACAGGTGTCAGAGTGAAGGTGTTGGGTGGTTGGTGAAAAAGGTAAAGGGATTAAGCAAAAAATGAATGAACCCTCATAGACACAGGCCACAGTATGTTGATTACCAGAGAAAAAGGGGATGGGAGTAGGTAGGAAAAGTTAAAAGGGAGGATAAATAGTGTCAAAAAGAGACCTGAGTTGGGTGGTGAACACACAATACAATATACTGATGGTGTATCATAGAATTGTATAATTGAAGCCTATATAAATTTATTAATCAATATATTTAAGAAAACAAGAGTATAAAAAAATAATATTTGACAGGATAATGAGAAGGACATGGGTTTCTTATTCTATGATTCTTGATTAACTTTGTTAATAAATTATAATAGCTACATTTTAGATATTAGATGTTTTTATTATAGTGGAACAGTCTCACAGAGAGAATTAAAAGACTCCATCTACACAAATAATGCAAAATATCTATTTTTAATCTAATAATTTGTTAGAGATAATCAGTTTTATGTTATACTATACAAAACCCTGGATCATTATACAAATTCACACAATATATGTTCATTTTACTTTCTCCACCCCTCTCTGAAATGTTTTGGATATTATTAAACAGTACCTTACATATTACTCAGGAAATGGAGGTGCACTGGCTCTGGGGCCTCCAAGGAGCTGGTGCTAAGATCAAGTGCCACCTGTGCCCTACCCAGGGCCACCAGGTATTAGCTACAAAACAATCTTCAGATGGTTGCTGCTTATTCTAGGCTTGGAGATGCCCAGGAGAGGCCAAGCTGTGAATTAAGCCCAGATGCTGCTTATTTGAGAGATTTTATGAAGTTTAGCCACATGAGCCAATGCAAGTTGTTTGTATGACAAAGCTGGAGTTGGGCCCCCAAGTTGGGGGTTCAGACTCTCATGGATTCACCAGGGTGGGGCTAACAGTGTTAGCAAGGTTGATGGAACTCAGATATGGCACCCACCAGCTGAGGATCTAGAAAATGAACAATGGCCTATGTCAGTATTTCTCTCTGGGAGAAAGCTGCCCTTTAGGCTCTCCCCTCTGATTTCAGACTACTCAGTTCTTCCCCAGTGCTGCAACTCAGAGTCTGAGTGAGTCTCTGCATAGGCTCTTTAAGAGGAATGCCTGGGACTCCCGAAGCCCTCCGTCTCACTCAGACACAATCCCTGCTGGCTTTTACAGCCAGAAGTTATGGGCACTTTTATTTCTGGAACTGGAATGCTGGGCTGCAGGGCCTGGTATGGGGCAAGAACCCTTCTCTCCTCTGGGGAGACCTATGCCTGAGATACGCCTTTGATTTTTATCCAACACAGGTTGGTGTGAAACCTATTCTTCTGTGTCTCCCTCCTCCTATCAGTCTCGATGTGGCTTCTTTATATTCTTAGTTTAGGACTTCTGTTCAGTGAGATTTCAGGTGGTTCTGAATGCTGATTATTCTGTAGTTTGGTTTTAATTTTGATGTGGTTGTGGAAGGATTTGAGTGCCACATTTACCTGTGCTGCCATCTTGACAAGAATCTGACTTAATTTTTTTTTCAACTCTTTCAATCTGGAGAAAAAATCTTTTTCCTATACACATGAGAAAAGTTAGAATCTAGAGTTCCAGGCAAGAATATGAATCCTAAATGTCTATTAAGTTATCTGCAAAAGCAGCTACTTTAAATACTATAATATTGTTTCAGTTTATTATAATAAAAAAGATCAAATGAGCAATTTGGAACAAAATGTTAAGTTCACACAGGTACATTCCATGGACAAGAGACTCCAGTGAAAAGACACTCATCCTGCTAATATTTGTATTTGTGAAATAGAAAAATAAGCAGGAAATTATTGAGCATGTCAGTCTAATTTGAACTACAGAAATTAAAATTTGTGTCTAAATATTTCGGGACCATCAGATTGTAGATGCTAATTAAAAATTTTAAATGGCAAGACGGGAGAGAAAGGTGTGTGATCAGAAGAGAATGAGCCTCAGGTCAGAACCATAGAGAAAATCAGTGTTATGTTTGAGAAAATGGAGTCATTGCAAAATATATAGAAGTGGTCCAAGAAAAACAATTACAAGGAGACTTACTGACCAGTAAGATGTAATCAACACAACCAAAGGCAATAATTCCCATGTGGGCAAGTTTCTGTTGCCTCTACTGCATTGTTATCAACAGTTGTGAGAGATAGTTGAATCAGTGCACGTTAATGACACTGCTCGTGATAGATGCTCAAGTGATATAACACCTAATTTTAGGTGTTATAGTCATTACTACCATTTCCTCCATATCATTCTTATTCCAAAAAGAGTAGCTTTGGTAGGCAGTAAAAAGGAGAAAGAAAAGTTGGCTATCGACTAGAAGATCCATATGTACTAGAAAATTTTTGAATCAACCTAGTGAAAGTCAGTGATCAGATTTAGATCAAGTTACAGAAATGTTGGCTTTGGGGGTTGATGTTTAAGCCGGATGTTTTTAATGTTCTCTCTGGTGGAGAAAGGGAGAGTATTTTCTGATAACTAAATATTTGATAGTCAATAGCCAGATTCCAATTTAAATGAGGAGATATAGACTGAGAGTAGATCTTCCCACAATTTATCATCAGAAAAAATGTTTTCATTCACATTTTTTTTCCTTTTATGGTAGGCACACTTACCAGGGATCGAACCTGCACCCTAGGTATGTGCCCTGACAGGGACTCAAACCCAAAACCATCTGGTGTACACAACGAAGCTCCAACCAACTGAATCACCTGGCCAGGGCTTCTTTTATTTTAATCACATCTATATGGAAAGAGTGATGCTAAATCAAACTATTATACTGTACAACTTAAAATTGTACAGTAATGTATATTGATTATATCTCAATAAAACTGGCAAAAACAATTAGACATACAGAGAAAATAAGAGAAAAATTGAGAATGATGGAATTTTATAAGGGAGAAACTTTACTATTACAATGAAAATATTAGGGGAAAATGTTGGGGATCATGTTAAAAAGCAACTTCACTGTGGCTCAGGGTTGACTTAGGTCTCCATCATGACTCTAAATCTACTGTAGAGCAAATGTACTCTCAGTTGAAGTCTCAGAGGTGGAGAAACAATAACTACAAGTAGGAAAGTAAGCTTTATGTATTTTCAAAAGGAAAGAGTATCCATGAGTTTTTTCCAGAGGAACTGCTCCAAAAAAAGTTCTTATAAAGTAGCTCAAATTATAAATAAAATTCCTGAAAATAGACATCCTCTCCCAAGCAGAAGTGATGATTCTGAGCTTCTTATGCAACCAAAAGATGAAAGGAAAATATTAGGGTCACCAGTGTGGACATTTGTGCTTATGCAGATTTCTGCTCAGTGCCTATATTTCTGACTGTATATGTCCTCATACACAGAGGGCATTTTCAATAGTTTATTTTATTAATATTTACAAAAAACTGTATGCATGCCAATACACAGACAATTGGTTTATGAATTAAAATGTTTGTAGCAAAATTTTAAATATTTCATAAGCCAAACTATGATTATAATGAAATTGAAATAATTCAGTGAAGTGTGTTTTTACTTTGATGTTGTGTTCTTTTTAAAAAATTTATCTCTATTGTTGAAAGTTTTACAGATGTCCCCTTTTCGATATATTCTTAACAGAAGGTTCCAGTTAAACTGTCCATTGCTCAATGTCTAGGCATAAAGGCACTTACCTAACCTTAAGTAGCAGTAGTTAATTAAACAATTTTAAAAGATATTCATAAAAGAAAAAGAAATTTTGATGTGTTAAATTAATAGTGGAACGATTCCGGTGAGAGGGTTGCCTTTAATCTTCTTCTGAGTTTTGTTTTGTTTTGTTTTCCCACAAATAATGTGAGGAAACCCCATGAGACTGGAGACAGAACATTAAAATGGAGTAAATTGTATCATCCCTGGATCTCAAACAGGGTTGAGAACAGACCATGTTACCACAGCCAGAGTGGAAAAAGCTTGTCATCCACATAGTTTGTTACAACGCATTACAAGTTGGTTAAATTTTGCTCTAAATGAAAGAGTAGTCTACCCTGGATTGCATGCCTCTGATGTGCAAAATTGTTTACAAGTAACTTCATTGTGACCCACAACATAAGTCAAATATATATAAAGAAATTTTTAAAAAGATCCAGCACACTAGAAATGGTAAATTGACAATGTAGGCTATCTAATCAAAGTTAAAGATGTATGACAGAAAAAACACAAGGGAGGGAGGGGAAAACCTGGAGGCTATTGTGAGAATCCCTAAAGGGAAGGCTACTATTAGAAAAAAAAGAACAAAAAAGAGAGAAAAGAAAAGCAAGAAGGCAAAACAAAAGATAAGTGTTGGTGAGACTCTGGAGAAATTTAAACCCTGGTGTACTGTGAGAAAGTCAATTGGTGCAGCCAGGATGCAGAACATTACGGAGGTTCCTCAAAAGGTAAAAATAGGCCTACCAGGCATGGAGCAAAGAAAAACAGGACTCACAATGAAGAGAAATGTCAGTCAAAATAAACAGACTCAGAACTGACAGAAATGATAGAATTAGTAAAGAAAAGTGACACCTGCACCCCCATGCTTATTGCAGCGTTATTCACGCTAGTTAAGATGTAGACACAACTTAACTGAGCTTTAATGAATGCAAGGATAAAGAAAATGTGGTATGTACATAAAGTAAAATGTTATTCACCTGCAAAAAGGTGGAAATGTGCCATTTAGAACAGCATGGATGGGCCTTATTTCAATTAAATAAGCCAGACATAGAAAGAAAGATATTTTATTGTCGCATTTATATGTAGATTCTAAACTTGTCACACTGACAGACACAGAGAGGAGAATGGAGGCTGCAGGAGCAGGGTGGGGGGAAAAGGGAATGGTGATGGTCAGAGGGTATAAAGGTTGCAAGGTAAGTTCTAGAGACCTACTATAAAACATATTTCCTATAGCTAACAATATTGCATTCTATACTTAAGATCTACTAAAAGGGTCAATTTTATGTTCAGTGTTATTACTACGTACATTCATATGAAAGATAACAATTATCAGGGGGGCAGGAGGAAACTTTGGGAAAACATGGACATGTCTGTGGCCTTGATGGTGGTGATAGTTTCCTGGGTGTATAGCTATCTCACTCTTACCTCAATACCATGTTTCTAAATTTTTACTAAAATTTTTTGCTACTAGGTCCAGTATTTTGTTATAGCCCAATAGATAATAACACAGGCAATGTGTACAGGCTTTGGAATCTAATAATCTGAATATTGATTTTTTTTTTACAGTTTACTAATATGTAATTTGGAATAACTAACCTAATTCTGATTGATGTTGCATTCTTTATTTGGATGTAATAATTCTTGATTCAACAGGATTGTATAAAGATTTAATAATTGGTTGTGGCAAAGCCTTCAGCCCCTAAGCATAGAAAGTGAAAGGCATTCTGGTTGCCATGTTTAAGCATTTGCTCTATGTCGGATATTAATTTTATAGGTGCCTTGTATTTGATATTGCATTTCTTTCTTCCAGCAACTCCTGTAGGATGTCACCACATAAGATAAAATGGGGATCACATGGGTTAAGAAACTAGGCCAGAATCATGTCACCACAAAGGGAAAGAGTAGGTTGAAACATTTGAAAAAAGTATATGCATGTAAGAAAATCTCCTTCAGTAGCAGGGCATTGATCAGATATTTAACATCTAACACTTGCATCAAGCATCTTCCAAAACAAAACCACAAAGCAAAGTCATTTGTCTCTGCCTCCTTGTATTAATGATGACTAATTAACGGAACATCTGCATGACTTCTGCCTTCTAAAAACGTACATAATTTGAACTTCTTTGTAAATAAAGCTCACTGTAGTCACAAATACTGAGTTGAAGTATTAATAAATATATACATATATACATTATATTTTGGAATCAACTATATAGTTATTAATATTAGAGGCAGAACCTACTGAAGTTCAGAGGAGAAAAAAAAGATTATTCTTAGGTTTTGAATCTGAGAAATACAGGGCAAAATTAACTGAGACTGAAGGAGAGACACAACAAAGATTTCCATTTTGGATTTGTTAAACTTCAGCCCCTTTAAACGCCAACCTGTGTAAAGTGGAGGGCCCAAAGGCGGTTCAGGAGAGAGCACGCGGACATGGAACTCAGCATTCTACCAACTTTCCTTCCCTCTCACTTTCTTGCCTCAGCCTCTGAGCCTTGGTACTTTCCTGCTGTTCCCTTACAGTGGCTTTGGTTCCAAAAGTTGCCTTCTCTGTTCTGTGCAACCCACAGTGGAAAGGAGATTGGCTTTTATTTGGATTGCTTTTCTCTGGAAGAGACATCCTGTGTTCATGACTTTTGGTGAATAAATCTTTCAATCTCCTAAAAATTATAATATATTGCAATTTGTAGATTTTAGCTGCCAGAATTTACAACCATAGTATAGCTGAGGTTTTCTTTCCAGTTACCTGCTAAACGTGAATTAGCTTTCCTTATAAATATGATTAAAAGACAACATTTTGCCTAGTGTTCTATTGATTTTATGTAAACTAGCTTTCCTTTTAGTACAGAATATTTCACAGAATAAACTAAGCATGAACTAGACTTTCTTTTAGTACAGAATATTTCACAATTAAAATGAGATTGCCTAGATGATTTTCTTGCCCTTTGAATAGCCATCAGCTATGTCATGACCTGCTTTCTTCCATAATCATTCTCCCAGCATATTATAAAATTGCATTGCATGTTGTTAAGTTAAAAATACTGACAGACTGAAAAATATTGTGTGTTGGCATATAATAGTTGCAAACAATGTTAATGAGAATAAAAATAAATATCAGTGACATGTGTTCCATTGTGTCCCTCCCCAAGGGTATGTTGAATTTTTAACTCCCCATACCTCAGAAATTAATCTTACTTGTAAATATGGGTACTTGCAGATGTAATTAGTTAAGACAAGGATTTCCAGGAGTAAAGTGTGTGTCCTTAATTTAATATGACTGTTGTCTTTATAGGAAGAGACAGAGGGAGAAGATGGCTTTGTGACAACAGAGACAGAGATTGCAGTGATGCATTTACAGACCAAGGAAGGCCGGGATTGCCAATAAATGCCAGAAACTCAGAAGAGGCAAAAACAAATTGTACCCTAGAGCTGTCACAGAGAGCAAGGCTCCTCTGGTGTTTCTTAGCCACCAGTTTTGGTACTTTGTTTTGGCAGTGCTAGGAAATGAATGCAATGGGATATCCGACATATGCTTCATAGATCAATTTATTGTGCATGGAAAGGTTGTTTTTTGTGTGTGTGTGTGTGTGTTTTTTTTTTTACTTTTATGATATTTTAACAGAGAGAACAAATTAGAGAACAATCACCTAGCCCAGGGAATATCATTACTGCTGTGTTACAGCAATTGATCATTGATCTCGGGTGTGTGTTGCTCCGGCAACACTACTTGATTGGCTTCTCCTCTTGTTGGCTTTGTCCTGGGGAGAGGGCACAGAAGGCTTCTCAGCAAGCCTGCAGATAAAAGAGAAAACATTCCTTTCACCAAGCTGCAGTCATTGCTGATGCTGTTATGCTTTCCTGCTCTGAATGATATTCTTACCTATTCCTATGTCTGACCAACTCTTCACAAGTACACTTTGGTTACCCCCTGCTTGGTCTCCACCAAATGGCAGTCAGGCTTTTCTGGGCTCCTGAGCTCTGCTTGTCCCAAAGCTTGAACAAGCACTAAAAAGCGGAGTATGCGCCCTGTATCAGCTTCTCCTGAGGGTGGGCTGACCACAGTGGACTCTCTTTTCCAATGGTCATTTAAAAGACCTAGTCTTTGCTTACCTCTCTCTACCCTTCTGTAGAGAAAAAAAAGCCCCCTTCTGTTTGATTTTGAGACAGTTGCAGATTCTGAGACTTGAGCACTCTCCTCATGGCAAAGGTCTTTGTTTTAAATAAAGTCTCTCTCTGTCTAAGTTTGGATAAGTTTTTACTTGACATGACAAAGTTTCCTTGACCAAAAACCATGCTTTGGTTAAAATTATTCACGTTTGAAAGCTTTACTAAAATTATTCTTAAGTAGTTATAGAATCACATTCTACTTTAGAATAAATTGCTGCTGTGTCTACTACTTCCTTCTTAGCTCTGGCTTTTATTTCCCACCTGAAATTACTGTGCTAGTTTCCCAATGAGCTTGTTTATGGTCTGTCAATACTCCCCCCCCTCCTACTTGCCCAACTGCTGCTTGAATCATAGGCCTCAATAACACATCCAAGGTCATCACTGCTTTGTCAAATTATATTCTGAGAATGACCAGCTTTTATATCCATCTTTATAACTAGATAATAAGCTATCTCTTGCTTAAAGGTATTGGTATTCCAGTGCTATCTCAGGCATGCTTGCAATGTGGTCCACAAATATCTGGTGACTGAATGAATACCAATTTCAGCTGCACCCTTATTTCCTGAAGTAGTATCACAAAAAATAGCATTTATGCATGAGGAGTAAGTTCAAACTCTTAGCCCTGTGAATAGTTGGAATTCAATTTAAATAAATTATGTATGTGCATTTAAAAATAACTGATATCTCTTGGAATTATTTTAACTTTGAATTGCAGAACTGCTTTATTTTGTAGTGAAAAATTTAATATTTCATTGAATTTGTATTACTTTGAGATAAAATTGACTTTTTAAAAGTATTTTGGTAATATTTCCTCATCTTCTTGGAGTTTTATTAGATCACCTATCCTAATTGCTCATCAGAGTCCCAAGGTAACATTTCTCAAACTTTATTGTGTTACAAATCAAATAGGGACCTTAGTGATATACAGATTCTGATTGAGTAGGTCTGGGTGGGGCTTCAGACTCAATTTCTAACAAAGTCCCAGATGGTGTTTGTGCCTCTGATCCAAAGATTAAATTTTAGAAGGACATGTTTTAAACCAGATCAAACACAGATTTAATCCAGGGAATCATGTAGTCACAATTATATACAACTTTAATCATGAGCATTGATGGAGTATGTCTTAAAATAGTCTCACCAATTCTATAAAGTGCATACATATTTTTATGTACCTGTTTGTCCATGAGAAAATTGAAGTTTAGAAAAGATTAGAAATAGTTCAAGGTCATGAAACAAGTGGTTGTCCCAAACAGGATACAAACTCCAGGGTTCCCATTGTGAAAGCCCTCCTCTAACCACAGCAGCACAGAAATTTTCTTTTAGAAACATTTAGATGAATGAATGCACTTTAGGAGAGCTGTAGTGCTCAAACTGTTTGGCTTTAGATTTGATGGCTTCGTTTTATGGATTCTTGTTTTAACTCTCACCACTGAAATTTCTGGAGAACAAAAAATGTCATTAGATGCAGCTTACCTCTGTCATCTCCTCTGCTCACTACTTTCCTTCATATGAGTATGGGTATGGGTATGGATATGGGTATGGGTATGGATAATTGGGTGGATATGGTGCATATCCTCCCTGAAAAGATAAAATTGCAGAGAATTGAGACAATGACAGTGTAAATATTTTACAATAATTCCCATTACAAACTTAGGTTGTTAAATTTGGTAGGAACTTGTAGACCATCTACAGGTTTCATTTTTCAAATTTTTAGAATGGTTCTCTCTCTTATAGGAAAATGTTTAAAAGAAGAGAAAAATAAGAAAACATTCACTGTTATCCTATATGTTGACAATTTTATTGTTTTATAATACAGCTGGAGGTATCAATTATAGCCAACCACTCATAGAATTTTTAAATATTCCTTAAAATATTACCTCCAAGCTCATACTTTGCACATTCCTGAATTTTCCAGGGGGAAGGGATTTGCTAATTCCAAGTTTGGTGGAATTGCTAAATCTCACTCTTGACCTATAATGACCTTACTGTCTCTTCAAACTCCTCTTAAACTCAATATCTTTCATCCCTCTTTCATCTTTTTATTTGGTGCTATATTATAATCCATCTATTTAATATGTTAGTAAGAATTTTTGAGAACTTATCATATTGATATGGCATGTGAAAATAATATAAGATAACGAGATTCCATTACACTAAAGAATGCTAAATGAATGAAATTTTCTGTCTTATTTAACAAGATCAATTTAACTTAACCTAAAGATTTCATCATCCTCCACAGGAATCAAAGGTTGAAAACTTACCACATCTTGTGTGTCATTAGAAGCCTCTATGCTCTATTACATATATATTTTATTGAATAGATTTAGAATATCAACAATTCTTTAGATGAAGGCAGTTATTTACCAAACAAAGATACTTACATTCTGTGAAAATAATTATCTTCTTCAGGGTAGCATTATAAGTTTCTGTCTAAATGCTACTAGGACATAACCATTGGGTCCTTTATCAGTATATCATAAATAAATAAACTCAATGTATACTTTAGTCACTCACTATATAGATATGTTTCAGCAATAAGTATTGATTCTTCTGATAGAATAAATACTCAGAGAAGAAAATGTGTTTTATTATACCACATTATCTGGGGAATACTTACAAAGTGTCTCTTTCTATAGAAACGATGTTTCTGTTAAAATAAAGAACATATTAAAAATGTTATCAAAGTTTTATTATCAAGTTTCTTAGTACATGAACATATCTTACCTCTTCAGATGAAGAATCAGCACTCTGAAAAAAAAGAAAAGAACACAATGAACATCTCAGTTTTATAATTCTAGATTGAGTGTCAATACCCACTTGGCTGCCACAATTATGATTAAAGAAAATGGAGACAAAGTCTCAGGTAACTGATACACTAAGTTAATCTTTTCATGTTTAGTGAGGGAATGAAGACTAGGCCGAGGCTATAATTAATATGCTATATTCCCATATCAATTCAGTTGGGTTCAAATTTCTTTTGTGTGATAAGGAAGGATCTTTCACTGTGACCAGGAGAGAGATATTGAAAAGTTAAAATTTGCATTAGCTCAGGACCAGGTATGTTTTAGGTTGCTGAAAATTATGTACATTTAAATATTGATTGCATATGTACACTCTGGTGCTATGACTATGTTTTTCTCTGATCTTCTTGGATTTTTATTTTTTTCACTTGCACCTCTGTATGTGCTTAGTGTCTCTGTGTGTCTACTTGAGATTTATTCTAGGTCCTAATGTACTGAAGTAGGTTAATTCAAGGAAAATGTCCATACAAAACCATTGGAATTGATAACGCTATGTTCGGACAATGCAAATGTGGTTGAGAACAGAAGAAATAAGAAGCAATCTCTGCATAATTCCCGGGGAAATATTCTTCACAATTTTCTGATATACTTACAATCATGGCAACCATGAGAGCCATGATAAGGGCGAAGACAAAGATCCTCATGTTTGCTGAGTCCTGTGAAAGCACATGTGACAGATGAGAAACACATTCATTCCTGCACTTGCGCATCATTTATTGACCTGAGCAGGAGCCACAGCTTTGTGAAGCAGACCAGAAATACAAAGAGTATTAAAACACATTGCCCAACCTCATGGACCTTAGAGACCTGGAGGGGATGTTGCCAAGTAAAGATAAGTGCTGTGGCACAGAAATAATAGAGCATCATTCAAGCAGACAGAGTGGACATCTTAAACAGGCCTAGAGAATGGGTGTCAGGAATACTAAAGTAAAGAAAAGGGTAAAGCTTGTGTTAGAGTAAACAGAATAAATAAAGAGAGGTTTGGGGAACCTGCAAAGAAACAGACATGAGAGAGAGATAGCATATAGGAAATGAAATAATTCACCAGGTAAGAAGAACCAAAATGGACACTGGCTGACCATTTAGATGGTTGTGCTAATAATATAGGGCCTTACATAATGAAATATGGGGTAATGGTTCAGGTAGGTTTATAGAAATATTTAGGAATTAGAATTCAAGCAACAGAGACAGGTTTTATAATGGAGGTAGAAAAATCAGTCAGGTTTCTGGCTTAAGAATTGTGGAGGTGTTATAACCTTAGTATTAGAAAATTAATGATCCTGCATAGAGAAAAGTGAAATTAAAAAGAAGTTTGAGAGAAAATATTTGCAAATTCATTGAGAAATGATATTGTTAAAAATGATTTAATATCCAAAAAATCTTTTTCAATGAAATTACCCTAACCTGGGACTCTTTGTTATTTTTTTTTTTTAATTCATTGTTTATAAGTGAATTCAGTTCTGTTGCTATTGTATAGAAAATAAAGCAGATTATTTATTTCTCACTTACAGATTCTAAGTGAAAACATATTGCAAAGTGTATGGTAAATAGTGTGTAAAACTTTTGTTCCTGCTGATCATTTTTGGCTATCACATTTGATAGAAAAATAGAGTAATTTTTTTCCCCCTGATGATAGAAGAACTATTCTTCTGCCCAATATCTCTAAATCTCTAAAATCTGAAGCACAATTTGTGATTGATCATATTTCTCTTTTTCCATAAGCGCTGATTTTGCCTCATTGGTTTAAACTCAGGACTGTGACATTGGAATAACTGAGAGAATTATATATTTCTTGATGTAGTTTATTTTATCATCTACTTCTTAGCAAACATTTTGTCATTTTATAATGTAAACAAGGATGCACTGTTAATGTTGTTTATATATCAAATTTTATTGAAAGTAGAAGATTAAAAGAAATTCAAAGAAACTTCTAGAGATAGATAGATACCCATATGGATAATTAGGATTTTTGAAACAATATTATCTAAAGAACACAATGATAAAAGTTTGACATAGTATTAAAACAAAATCATAAATGAAATAAAATAAATAAAATAATTAAAAAAACAAAAAAGTCTATTATAGAGTGATAAATATGCAGAAAATCAGAAACTATTTTTATGATAAAAAGAACAATGAAAAGATCATGGAAAAAGAATTAGTGATGGTAACACAGTAATTTTGAGGAAGGTTAATTAAACCTTTGAAGTAATGCACAGGTGCAAAAACAGAGGTTATGCTACTCAAGATATCATTTTCTTATAAAAATCAACCTTGACATTTAAAGTAAAGGTAAAACTAAATATTAACACAGGGTATATAATATATTGAGACAAGAAAATAAAAAGACATCTAGGATATTCCATCTATGGAGAACATGAGCATAACTTTGCCTTGTTCCACATCATCATTTCGATATAATGTCTGCTGTAAATTTAGGGGCATTGTGATCCCATCCTCAACTTCAAATCCTGACATAGCATCATCACTTCCTTAAATTGTTTCTTTATGAAAAATTCCCAATAAATAATGTACATTTTAAAAATGGTTTACAACTTATTCTAGCAAATAAATATCAAAATAAGGTATCATATTAGATTGTCCATTGATATATTACCTTTTATCCAAGATGAGACACAAGAGTTCAAGAAGCTGAAATTGCAAAGTCCTAAGTGCCTTTCTAGAGAACTGAAGAGCTTATATACCCTAAAATCCTTTATTTATTTTTTTTTAAATCATGTCAATTGTGAAATCATATTATAGAACTGAAAATCATGCCCAAAATCTGTCTTACAGATACTAAGAATAGACTTAAATTTTACAATAGAAGATTGTGGAGCAGAGTGACCAGGAAAAAATTTAGCCATCATTTGTTAATCCCAATGTTTGTCTAGCTATGCACGAATAGACCCAGAAAAAAGTATGCCACAGTAAGTGTGGAAATGAATTGAAATGGTAAAAGTGTTTCTGTAGGACACTGTATGCCCTATTTGAACCAACGCATGTCCAAGATGGAAAAACTTTATGACCAAATGATATCACCTTATCAAAATTTTACTGGTTTTCTAATATATGTTGGTAACTGTGATAATGTAATTAGAGTCATCATTTATTTCAAATGTATCTCCTACAAATTATTACAATATACCTTTATTCTACTGACTTTAGAATATCTTAAGTCTTAAAGTAAATTCAAATGTTGCCAAAATGAGTTATTAGATGATTCATTGAGTATTAGATAATAAAAGTATTCTTAGTATCAAAGTCCTATGACCACTGAAGCTCAGTCCTCTATGTCTCACATAGTCACTAGATGAACATGTTTTGATATTGAATTTACTTCCTTGGAGTTATTAGGGGCTCATTTTCCTCACTGGGAACCATATTTTAACATGATTGTACTAGATTGGAGGAAAAAATAGTTTTCACTAAGTCCCTAGGAAAATTTATGTAAAAATTCAACTCTGCTACTGGTTGGATAATGTAATGTACTCAGAACTAAATACACAAAAAACTATTTTTAAGCATTAGGTATATCTTGAGTCTGAGTCCATTGTTACTCAAAATATGGTTCATGTGACCATCAGGAGTCAGCATCTCTTGAGAGCTTGTTGGAAATGTATATTTATAGGCCCTCTTTCCAGGCTAATTGAATCAGAATCTAGGAGGTACAGTGGCAACTTAATGTTATCAATATCTCCAAGTGATTTTTTGTGTACCATAAATATTGAAAACCCATATAATCGACTCATAAGTGCATTATGTGCCTATACACCTGAACTTACAAAGAGTATTTAAGGTTTCATTTTTTATTAGATGTTTTAAGGAAATATATATTAGGTAAATCTTCTATGCTATTTTTGAACAACTGAATTAGATATTTTCTCTAAGTGATAACCAAAACGTTATTAATGTTTAATTAAGACAAATAAAGGCCAAGTCAATTTAAATGATTCTTATTCTTTTTTATTGATTTTTACACTTTGTAGTTACACAGTCAATTCTCAGTGCAAAACAAATCCAATATCTAGTATATTATCAATGGACAAAAAGTTATACAAGATTCCATAAGTATAAAAATAAGTATGATTAAAAAAATAGATCCTGATTGATTTTGAGAATGTTAAATGATTTTCTTCCTTCCATTGCCTTTTTTTTTTTTTTCTCTCTCTCTTATTTACCTTACTTCCTTTCTTCCCTGACTTATTTTTGCAGTGGTTTCTTTCAAGCCATGTTACTAGGCACTATTTCAACAGATTTATGATATTCACAGTCTGTGGAACAAAATGTGAACTAGTGATCTAAATGCACTACTGAGCTACAACATCAGAAAGAAAAAAAACACCTGCCAGGTAATAAATATTGATAGATGCTAATACACACAATTAAAACCTACTATTAACTTAACTCTCCCATATTTGGGGTTGGGACACCAAAATGTAGGCATTATTCCACACATCATTTTCTGCTTCAAGGTGATAGGAAGTGTGGGGATTGTGTGATAGAAAGATAGCAGCACAGTGGACTCTAAACTTAGGAGTAGCCTTTGTGTGATGCCTATGGTTTCATCTTCCAGGAACAGTAGGTCATTTTAGAATATCGATGGACCAGAACTCATCCTGTTATTTTATAATTAAAGAAAAGAGGTACCATATATGCTACAATCTAACACCCTACTGTTTGAAAATGTCAGTGTCTTTCATAGAAGGGAAAAAGCAATGAAGAGTGACTGCTCTATCTCAGGTGTGGCATTAAGCTGGTGGCCTGAAGATGTAATCTCTAAACGGGTGCTTATGATGACATTCATGCTGGGTCTCCTTCTCCTTCTCTCCCTCTCATCTTGTTTTTCTCCCCCCTTCTCCACCCCTTTCTCCTCCTTTATTTCCTCTCCCTCTTTTACTTCTCCTACAATGAAAGCGTGCTCTGCAGTCTACGACAAAACCCATGAAACTTATTTGCTTAGCTAAAAAACCAATTTGTGTTATATTGCTGTAGAATCAGAATTGAAGTGGGCAAAGGACAGAACCCTTCGATAACAACAAAGAAATACGGAAGAAAATTTGAGAAGTTTATGAAAATGTCCTAGAATGGAAAGAACAGCAGAAGAGAGTACTATTTCTAGGCAATTTTTGAACTGCAGAAGCCAAGTAGTTGAAATTTTAAGAAGGAAGCTTAACGTTCTTGAACAAAAGTTAGAGCCCAGCCAGAGTGACTCAGTGGTTGAGCGTTGAGCCAGGAACCAAGAGGTCATGGTTCGGTTCCTGGTCAGGGCCTATCCACAGGTTTGGGGCTCAATCCCCAGTAGTGGGTGAGCAGGGGACAGCCGATCAATGACTCTCGCTCATCATTGATGTTTTTATCTCTCTCTCCCTCTCCCTTCCTCTCTCTGATATCAATAAAAACATATATTTTTTAAAAAGTTACAATGACTTTGGAAATTGCTTAATCTCCTTACACTATAATTTTCTTACCTAGGCTAGATATAATAAAGTGGGAACTGGATTAACACAGAAGATATATAAATTGCGTTTCAGATACAAATTGTTTAAATATAAACATTAAGCATTATTTTTATGTATCATCATAATTTACCTGGAAACAGCATCCTAATTTAAATAAATTCACTCAGGATGATGCATGAAATAAAAAGCAAACCACAGTAATAAAATATCTTTAGAAATTATGTGTCATCTGAACCTTTATGACTGGAGAGAGAAAGTTAGAGATCTGATCAGACATAAATCAATTTACAGAAGAGTGAGGATGGGAATCTGAAGGCAGCTGTGACAAATAGGTGCAATTTTATCCACAAAATAGGTGATTTTTTTATGTAATTGGCTAATGGGTGTGATGAGTTAGATGCTTCAGAAATTAATGCTATTTTTGGATGGTTTATTGAAGGGAAAAAATTAGAGGTGTATGACTAAAAACAAGAAAAAGATTTTGTAAGCAGTATTGCAGTCTATGTTTAGAAAATATAAATAAAACTTTTTTTTTTTTCCCCCCCCTGTAGAATTGAGTGTCCTTGGTAGGACAACAATGTAAGTAAATTTAAGGAATTTCTAAGATTGAGATTTTAACAAGTAAGGATTTTTAAAGCCAGAGTTTCACAGAAGTCATTTGAGTTATTGTAATATGTACTAAGTGATAAACATGATATCTTAGATTTTAAAAAAAGAAGAAGAAATAAAATGTACAGCAAACAGAGAAAATAAAAGTACATGGAAAGGTCAAGGGGCTGGAGGTTTCTGTAAGGTCAAAGGAAAGAAGGTATCATTGCTTCAATCCCAAGCATGAACAGGTCAACCCAAGATCGTTGGCATCTGTGGCATGAGAGAATGCCTCATCTGACTCTAGTTGACTTCACCCTCCCTCCACTGTAGCCCAAGGTGAGTGACTGCAAACAAAATTTTGTGCATTGGCCCTTTAAGAGGGTATCTCTCTCTCTAGCAAACTCCCACCTCTCCCTAGTGGACTGAAACCCTGCAGCTTTATGTAGGCATACGTTATGTGGATGCCTCTTCATGGCTCTGGTGCTCGGGGCTAGAGAACCCAGCTTAGGGTTTAGACCGCACACTTCTCAGTGGGAAGCCCCATTCCAACTCCCTGTAGCTGAGATATTTCTCGGGAACTTTGGCTACGGCCCATGGGAGTGGAGCCAACTCTTTTCATGTCTCCACACTTCCTTCCAGTCTTGATATGGCTTCTTCTGTAAATCCCTGATTATAAGACTTCTTTTCAGCTAGTCTTCAGTAGGTTATTCAGGATGATTGTTCTATAATTTAGTTGTTATTTCAGTTTGGTCCTGGGAAAAGGTGAGTGTAGCTTCTACCTACCTTGCCACCATCTTGGATCACAAAGAAATAATTTTGAAATATAATCTTTTTTATATAGTGTATATTTCATTTTTTCATATTGATACCCTAAGAAGACATAATGATTCCTTTAACCACTTCCTTTTTTCAGTTTGGGTAATACTGATTCAACTATATATGAGAGTTTCTATGAGGTCAACTAATTCTAATTTGTTGCATCATAAGTCATATCCTAAAATTATGTAGTCCACAAATATGTGTATATATATATGTATATATATATTCATAACCTCAGCAGAGTTCTTTTGAACTATTTATTTTAACATCTCTGATTTATCCTGGTTCCATTAGCCACAGCACCTATTCTCAACTTTCTCCAGGGTCCTCTTATTTCTTCTAAGTCCATGGAAGTCAGACGATAACCTCTAATGTCACTTCACAGCAACAGGCAAGCAGAAAAACGTAAATGATCTGAGGCCCTCCATTACCGGTGTCCCCAATGACTTTCATTCAACAAATATTTATTGAGTGACTTATTTTTTGAGTGTCTGGCTGTCAAGCACTGCTCTGGTTGCTGAAGACACAGCAGAGAACAAAAGAAACAAAAACCCTGTCCTCATGGAGCTTACATTATAATTGAGAATGGAAAACCAGAAATAAAAAAACCCCACATATATCTCAGGTGGTGATAAGTGCTCTAAAGAAGTAAAAGGCTGTCACTGCAAAGGCACAGAAGACATTTTACATATGAGAGTTCAGAACATCTTCTCTGACAGACTGACATTTAAGAAAAGATAAATTACAGAGATGAGCATGAAGGAACAAAATTCCAAATAGAATCAATAGCAAGAGCAATTTAATTACAAATAAATGTCTATGTGGGATCTAATAAATAAATGAACAAAAAAATATAAATAAACTCACAGATACAGAGAAAAGACTGACAAGTGTCAGGGTGAAAGTTTTGGGGGCTAAGTGAAAAAGGTGAGGGGACTAAGTAAAAAACAAACCAACTTCACAGACACCGACAAGAGTACAATGGTCACCAGAAAAAAAGGGCTCGGTGTTAGGTAGAAAGGTAAATGGGGGATAAATGTGTCAAAAGGAGACTTGAGTTGGGTGGCTAACACACAATACAATATACTGATGATGTGTTATAGAATTGTACAATTAATGCCTGTATAACTTTATTAACAAATACATTTAATAAAATTTTTAAACAAAAATTTAAAAAAATTGACATAGGATTTTTATTCTATGATTCTTGGTTAACTTTTTTTTTTTTTTAATATCTCTTTATTGATTTCAGGGAGAGGAAAGGAGATGGAGAAAGAGATATAGAAACATCAATGATGAGAAAGTCATTCATTGGCTGCAGCCCGCAAACCAGGCATGTGCCCTGACTGGGAATCAAACCCCGATAGCCTGGATACTAGGTCGACGCTCAACTCCTGAGTTACGTCCAGCCCAGCTCATGGTTAACTTCCTTAATAAAATATAATAGCTGTATTTTAGATATGTTTTTATTATATTTGAACAATCTCATGGAAAGAATTAAAATACTCCATTTTTATAAATAATGGAAAAATTTCTATTTTTAATCCAATAATTTCTCAGATAATAAATTATATGTTATACTATACTAAAACATGGATCATTACACAAATTTACACTATATGTTCATTTTACCTTCTCCCTCCTCTCTGAAATGTTTTGGAAGTTATTAAACAATATGTCAAATATTACTCAGGAAACAAGATTTTAGCATTAACCCTATCTTTAAATAGCTATAGTATCCTGAACAAATAATGCAAATTCTCACACCTTCAGTGTCCTTATCTCTAAAAAGTCTTCAAAACACCATATGGATGATATTTAGTGTGTCTTAACATTCTTATTTTTTAACATTTTTGATCCCTATATTATACTCTTTAGCCTGGTTTCTTTCTTGAGGTTGTTATTTATATGGCTTCAGCTCTTCCCTTTGTGCTTCACCCAAGTCTCATGCCTGAGCACTTGAGATCTGTCACCCAATATGGGAAAGAGCTTTGGATGACCATATTCTATTTATGACAAATAGTCCCAGAACACCTTGTTTTGATTATTTCTTGCTCCTCACAGTGGGTTGTCCTGTAAAATTTCAATGCATACAATTCTTATTTTACCTTATAAAATGGCTCCTAAGTTATGCATTGGGAATTCTTGGGTTGCCTACAGGGCAATTTGCCACTTACTTGTCATTGTGTGCTGATGCTTCTTACCTGGCCAATAACACTGGTGTTAACTCTCTGGATTTTCCACTTTTTCTTGCACAGAACTTTTTCTCTAGTGTGTTGTTAGTGATTTTTCTGATCTAGGTTTTTCATGCTTTTCTGACCCAGTAGAGTCAATAAGTATACTGATTAAGGTAATTCAAAATTGATGAAAAAGTGTCATAAAGAAATGCTGTATACATTGTCCAATATGTAATGCATTTTGCTGAGAAAATGAAATGGTGCATGGGTGGGGCACAAATGGTTTTATATTTCTTTTCTTAGAAATCACTCAAGTTTTTCCAGTGGCTTTGCATTTGTTTTCTTAGAATTCATTCAAGTTTTTGCAGGGACAATGGCAAATCAGAGTAGCCATGGCACTTTCTAAGTGGACGTATGACATTGGGATTATTACATCACTTATTTTCATGGCATCTGCCTTGCTCAGTATGAACATGGTCCAAGAAAAAGTATTAGCTGAATAGTTGAAACAGACAATAGATATTGACTTGCGTTTTCTAATCAATATAAAACATATATGACAATGAGAAGTATACCCCTCTCTCAAACATCTAAAGTGATAAAAATGCAAGTTATATTATAAAGAAAAATGATTAATTAAAAAATACTTTATTTACTTGCTTTAAAAGAGCATCTACATATGCTTAAGTCCTGAATGTATCTTTTAAACACAGTGAACAGAAAAAAAGAACATTGTAAAATAGAGCAGTGTCAAACAAAATCAGCCAATTACATTTATGAACATCTATCACTGAAGAGACAGAAATTTAAAGGCTGCTTTTGTAAATAGGCACACATTAAGTACTTTTGAGGCCTGCTTCAGACTTTATTGTGGACTTTGGGCAAGACCCTGTTCCTCTTTGGGCTTTAAGTTTTCTTTATTCTTTATTCTTAATAATCTTCTGTCTTTCCATGAATATTAACTGATGAACGTTGACTCACTGCAAAAGATATGAGCTCAAACCTGAGAAGTCTCAACTTAATAAATTTGGATTATCATCAATTATTTTTTACAAGCAGTTATTTTCTAGATGTGACTCTTTGTCCTAAAACCCTTCAGAAAATTCCCACCATCTCCAGAATAAAATTCATGTTCCTAAGGAGCACAGCATGCTTTGCTCTTTATTACCTGACCTCTTTCTCTTTCTCTGTTCTCACCTCCATCTACTCCCTTCCTTGTATTTCATGACCCTGATTTCCTCCTTGATTTCATTGTAGTTACTGGTTACTGATATCCAAAACCCTATTTTTCCTTTCCTTTTGGCCTATACTTCTCTCCCTGTCTCAGGCCAAAACCCTTCATTTGCCTTCAAGATCCTACTCAGGACTTATGTCTTCATGAAGATCCTCTTTGCCTCTCCTATCCATCAGCTAAAATAAACTAGGTATTTCCTTTGTGCCTATTGCACCTTATTATAGCTTTATTAAAATGTTTATTGTATTTTAACAAGTAGGCTTCATATTAGTTTATCCTATAGGCTTTGATGTCTTTGGGAACAAGAATTTTGCCTTTTTTACTGTTGCATTTTTGGCAACTAGCAAAATCCTGGCAAACATGGACATTTAATATGGAATATAATTTACTATTGACCTTCAATAGCCTTCATGTTTATCTATTTTCAATATACTGCATGTATGACTATTCTTTTGATATAGTAATTATTCAAAAAGTCTCTTCTTTTTTTTTTTAGTCAATCCTCACTCAAGGATATTTTCCACTGATTTTAGATATAGTGGAAGGGAGGGAGAGAGAAAGAGAGAAGCATCGATGTAAGAGAGACACATCAATTGGTTGCCTCTTGCACATGCCTTGACTGTGCAGGGGACATGCCCTTTATGGGAACTGAACCTGAGGCCCTTTGGTGAGTTGAGCTGAGGCCTTCACCACTGAGTGACACCAGCCTGGGCCAGAAATTCTCTTCTTTCTGATGCTGAAATCCCACCTGGTAAAAAACTCTAATCTGTTCTTCTTGACATTGCTCACTCTCATTAGGCCTGGTTTTTGCTTTTTACTTTTTCTATCTCTAGTCATTCAAGCCCTTTTGGGTGTTCTGGTTTACTACTCAACTCTTGCCATCTCCTTCCAAGCTCAAGAACACTTCGTGATTAGTCATTTTGGCACAAACACATTCAATTCCCTATCCCAACCCCAACAATTCTCTTGATCTATTGATATTATACTGTATCCACCTTGGCATAAATGTACTTGGGTAAAGAAAACAAGCTGACTTCTACTCTCATCTAGGTATTAATGATGTGGTACTTTCCATTCATTTTTATTTTCACATTAACCAAAAATGTTCCCTCTTTTAAATATCTCAAACTCATATCCACTTGCCTCAGTGTCAGCTGAAAACTGCATCCTGCACCAAACTGGAAAAGTACGACTGTTTAATTTTCACTTTTCTACCCTGTATTTCAAAGTATGTGTTATATTGGTTCATCTTCTACTTTTCTCCATTCTGAGAAAAACTGGTACATTCTGTATATCTCTAAATCTTTTGGCTGTCTCTCTGATCCTCCTGGACTTGCTCCATCAATTATTTCCCCACCTCCTCACATGCTTCAGCCATTTCTCACCATTGGCCTCTTTCTTTCAAGCAAAAAAATCTCTATCCTAATATTACCTTTGTGTGATTCGTTGTTCCTATTGTCATAGATACCATTCCAGAGGTGTCCTTACTTCTAAAACCTCAGAAGGGTAGTGTTGCTTTTAATTCCTCACACATTATATACTCCTTAACCACTTGGAGTGTTTCTCAATGATTACAGGATAATGACTCCAAATGTCCAAAAGTCTCTTCTCTGTTTGCCCCTTACTCCACGTCTCTGCAGCATTTTCACTTCTGCTTCCACTTGTCTTTTTCTAGCTATTTCTTCCCATTGTTCCAATGACCCTCTATTTTCTTCTCCGTGATACTCTGTATATTTTTTTCTATTTCCTTTTGCTGTACCAGCCTCTGAATAATAGGGTATTGTTGAGTTCTAGTCTTAGATAATTTCTCTTTTCACTTGCTACTATTTCCATAGGGACATTTATTTATTTCTTTGCAAGAGAATCTTCATTTCTACAACTGTACATATGATTTCTTTGAGTGTCTTATTTAATTTACATCTTAGATACCTTCAAACTTACCACGTATAAGATTTAACTGAGTACCCTCTTTCTAATATCAAGTTGGTTTCCATTTTAGTTTATAAAATGGATAATTTTTCAATTACCCTTTCATATTCTATTCATTCATTCCCTGATTACTCATATTTCTCTTATTTTAATGAGTAATTTGCTGCCCATTGCCTATGATGTCCAGCATCATTTCCATAGTTGAGGTCATCATAATGTTTATCCTCAATGACTATAGCAACATGTTATAATAACCTCTCTTACTAGGTTGCCTGAGATATTGTCATAAAGACATATTGTCCAAAAAATTTTGGAATCCTTCTTTCTTTCAAATCTTGAATGTATTCCTTATTTCCAGTGAGTTATACCACAGTATGTATCAAAATTCAAAAGCATCCATGACCTTACTCCATCAATCCCCTGTAATAATAACTTTTATTCTATATTCTCTGTGTTTCCTATACAGAATCCATCAAACATGGTCTATTGCTGTTCAAGCACCTATATTTCCTTCAGCCAAAATAATGTATTGCCATGTAATCACGGCTCAGAAATGTACTCATTCTTTTTAAGTTCCAACCAGAAAAACAGCCCCTTAATGACCTACTCCTCCTGCTCACACTTAGCAAAAGTGCTCATTCCTCCAATCCAGGCATAAAAAATTATGCACATTTAAGCCCAAATGCTACATTGATAGCTAAATTTACAACACAATATTAGAGGGTTAAGACATGGACATTGCATATAATCCAATAGAAACATAATTACTCAGACAGATCTGGTTTTAAATAGTATCTTTGCAATTAACAAAAAATATGGATTTTGCAAGTTACTTAATCTATTGGTTTTTAAATTTCTTCATCCAAAATATGGAGAGGAGAGCTATCTTATGATATTTTTGTTATGGTCATAAAGGATAAGTTAGTAAAGGGCACAATGCATGACATAAGGTTGGTATAAAGTGATATAATAATAAAATAATAATAATAATAATAAAGCTTTTTAGTTATTATGTTTAAATAGAGAGAGACAACCAATATGTTTCAGGTAAATACATCTCCTTGACAATTTAAACAACCTTAATAACATATTTACCAAGTATTTGTGCCTGTATCAGCCATCCAGATTGCTTTTCCTAAATGTTCCTTTAAGAGGGAGGTTTATTCCTCTTGTGTACAAGATATTGGTTTTATGTAAACAATTTATTCTTCCCAAAGCAGGTGGTCCTGGGAGTGAGCAATTCCATTTACATGACTGAGCTACCACCATGCACTGTTATCTTGTCATTTTCCTCCAATGTGGCATAATACACTGACAATTGCTCTGGTTAGCATGAAATTATGGTCTTTGTGAAGCCCACAACTGAGATCTGGAGGACCCACCAACTGCTGGAGACTGAATTATGTCATCTTAACTTGGGGTCTGAGCCACAATGTCCCTGTCCTCCAGTGATTTTCTTTAGGTATTAGACAGTTGCATTTCCTGCACAGATTTCCTTGATTAGATGTGAATTGCTTACTTGTTAAAATGCTCCCTGGCAGCATTTCTGGAGACAGAAATTCGGCAGAAATCATTTTCTAATCATGCTGATTTCTTGGAATTGAAACTCACTATTGATTTTTTTCAAAGCACAGAATTAGTATGTCGTTAGACAGAGTATATAAACAGCCACAGAAACAGACAGACCATCATTCACTTGCTCTTTCTTCACTTCTTGTCCTCCACTTTGGAAAAAAGGTAAGAATTTCAGGTATAAATTTTCCCCTTTTTTGCTTTAATTCAAATATAGGAAGAAAATAATTTTTTAAATATAGTCTTTGATATGAAAGTATTTAAAGTAGCATTGGCATTTTTCCCCCCCAAAATTTATGCTAAAATAGTAAAAGTGCCTATAAAGATTTGGTAGAAATTATAATGACCACATAAGTTTTATAAGTTAAAAAAAATGTACTAATGGTGATTAATATTTTTTTAAGTACAAGGCTAGTTAATAGGCTATTCTAAAAGATCTATTTTCTGGCCTTGGCTGGGTTGCTCAGTTGGTTATAGTGTTGTTGTGATACTCCAAGGTTGCGGGTTCAGTCCCATGTCAGGACACTTACAAGAATCAACCAATGAAAAAACAAACAAACAACGGATCAACCAATGAATGCATAAATAAATGTAGCAACAAACTGATGTTTTTCTCTCTCTCTCAGATAAATAAATTTTAAAAAACAACTTAAAAATTTATTTTCTGAATTAAGTAAGGCTTCCAAGTTTATTAAACATACCACAAAACTAAAAACAAACATATTAAAATTATTATAAGGGAATAGGAATAATTATTGGGAAAGCTTTATTCACTAGGTAGTTATAGAGGTGGCATATTGAGTCAAAATATTATGGGAGTCCTTGCTACTTTAAATACTTTCATTTCAAAGACTATATTTTAAAAAATTATTTTCTTCAAATATTTGAATTAAATGACTTGAAAAGCTTATGAATAATTTTTTTAGAAGAGTGTACTCATTGAACTTGTTTACAACATGCAACATCCCTCTTTATTATTCAATTTATAATATTTTAATATAACATTAAAATAGACATGTAAAATACAGAGTTCAGGTAAAAAGAAATAAAGTTTTACTCTGTAAGAAAATTCTAGAACACATAGAAATGACTTGGAAACAAAAAAAAAAGAGAAAGATTTGAAAGAAAATGTACCTTAGAATATATTAGTCTTAATGAATTTCTGGCTTAAAAATGGTATATAAAATGCTAATTATAAAATTTGGAAAACATAATGATGTCTTTCCTAACCATAATCATCTCTAATACAGTAAAATATTTTTTTTGAAACCAGACAATAATAATAATTTGTAAACTTATGGAGGTCTTAAGCAAAGTAGAATTAATACTGCTATTTGTGAGAACATGGTTGGATTTTGAGAATATCATGCTAAGCAAAATAAGTCTGATAGAAAAATTCAAGAACCATGTAATTTCAGTCACATGTGGGATATAAAACTTAAGGGGACAAATCAACGAACAAGACAAACAAAAGCTCCTAGGCACAAACAGTGTGGTCGCTAGCACAGGGGAAGAGAGATGGGAGCGCATATAGGAAAGAGAAAAGGGAGTCAAATATGTTACATGGTGATTAGAGGAGATTTGACATTGGCTGGCAAATACACAGTGTAACACACAAATGATGTGTTATAGAATTGTACACTTGAAACATATAATTTTCTTAACCAGTCCCCACAATAAAATTAATTAAGAAATAATTATATACCACCAAGAAAAATCTAGAAAACATATTTTTGTTTTAAAAAGAGAAATATTTCAACCTCAAAATATTAGAAAGAACATATTCTGATGAATTAGAAACTTTTTACATAAAATATTTTATTTCAGAAATTTTGTTTATAAATCTGTAATTGAAGATTATATGTCAAGGTGTATTGGTAGCACAAGGATTATTTTTTGTAAGAAATTAGAGATGGAACAAAATGAAGCACTGAGTACATTTTGGTCAAAAATGTTAACAAATATTTTATGTTATGCTACAAGAAGGAGTGGTTTTCACTGGGACTGGGTAATAGAATCTGATTCTTTGGTAAATCACCAGGAGATGAAAGAAAAAAGAAAGGACACCATGTATGATCTCTATAGTTATATGTCACAAAGGAGAAGAGACATTATTAGGTGTGTGGGAATTAACACTGTGTAGTGGGTACACATAGAGAAAAAAGCAAACTAATTAGTCCAAGAAAACAACTGCATAAATGGAGCAAATAAATCAAATGCTCAAATAAAAATCTCAGTGTTGTTAGAAATAAGAATACATGATTAAATCAAATATTCATGAAACTGTTTAGCCTAGGAAAAGAAGGTAAATAAATTATGATGTTCTATGTATACATTTTCTTAAATCAGTTTGTTCCCAATAGATATGAAGATTCATCAGGACTGAGACCTCAATATTTTTTTCATTACATTAATCCAAGACCCTAGAGAGAATCGGGCACTTAAGGGTGTTAAGTAAACAGTACTCATTTTGAATAAAATGAATCAATTAATAAAGCTTTATATAAATATTTTAAACTCCTCTCTTTCAAAAAACACACTGCACTGAAAATGAGATTAAAAAGAGTGAGGTAGGGTAGAGCTCGTAGCTGGAAAAGTCTGAAGGGCTGGCCTTGAATTATAAAATTGATATGTAAGACTAAGTTGCACTGTGGATCTTGTCTTGGCTTTATGATAAAATTTCTACTAGTATTCTTTTTAAAATGCAGGTATTTTAACTTCACATTATTTTTGGTTTCTTTAAAAAAGGTAATCCTACCTAAATAAAAAATATATTAGGTTGACAAGTGCAACAGCATCTCCTCCTTCCCCACTCACAGGACTCGAGAGCCATGAAGGTCCTCATCCTGGCCAGCCTGGTGGCCCTCGCTCTTGCGCGGGAGGTAAGACAATCTCTACCTGATTCACATGTAGTGAAATATTATCCCACGTGTCGAGAACAGCATCAGCAACATTTTAAACCCACAAATAAAGCAGAATCTCAACAGCATTTTTTGTTTACTTCTAAGGAAATCTTTTACGTTCACCCATTATTTCAATGGAGTCCTATCGGACCACAAATCTGGGTTAAATGATTTCTACACCACTGTGCAGCCAGTCGCTAAAGAAAAAACAACCAGTAAGCAACAGACAAAACAAGAAGCAAATACAGAAACAACAGAAAAGTAATATCACACAAAGACAGTTGTGTGCATGCGCAACATCGATGAACACATTGGTGATGAGCCTTAGGTGCCTCTTACTATAGGGCATTGGGCCAAATCCTACCTGTGTCCACCCAAAGGCATCCAGAGGGTGGAACATCAGGCATTAATCATAATCATAAACATATTTGTAATCGTAATAAAAAGTGTTTGATACAAATTAAAAAATACTTCTTTTCTGTGCCCATCAAAAATTGTTCTTCATTCAGGTAAACTAAAAACATGCCATTAGAGTTATCAAATATAAAAGACATAAAACACAATTGCCTTTAAGGCTCTCAAAAAATATACAACATTTTTTATTTCTTCAGTTTGTGAAGGAGATAGCTCTGCATGAGAAAGGGAAAGAGTAAGTAGGAAATGAGTTAGCTATGGAAACTAAATGCTTTTGTTCTTGTTGTTTTTCTTTACCGAAGGAAGAATTCAGTGTATCCAGGGAGGTAAGATATTTTATTCAGAGGAAATTTTTCCAACCATGAATCGTAACATTCTGCCCCAGCTGGGGAGGCTCAGTTGGTTGGAGGGTCATCTCATGCACCAAAAGCTGTGAGTTCAATCCCTGATAGCAGTGGACAGGAGGCAACCGATAGATGTTTCTCTCCCACATCAATTCCTCTCTCTCTCTCTCTCCCCCACTCTCTCTCTCCCCTTTTCTCTAAAATCAATTAAAAAAATTATATATATTAAAAAAAAGTAACATTCTTTGATGATCCAGTTGTTGATTCTGTATTTTTTCTTCACAGACTGTAGAAAGCATTTCCAGCAGTGAGGTAAGAAGACAATGTTCATTCTGAGGCAATTTTCCATTTGAAACAGTAAAATGCTGGACACTCTTTACATTGTGTTATTTTAGGGTATTTAAGTGAATGCAGCCATTCTGATATATAAATTCTGATGTAAATTTCCATTATATGTTTAAGGACAAAATAACTGTCTGCAGAATTCACTATCCCAGCACTTTCCACACTAGCTGCTACTTGAACCTTTGTCACTGTGCCCCACTCCCTTCTTTAAGTGGATTGCACAGTCCTCTTTTGTGTCTTGACCGCTCTCCAGCCTGACCTCATTCACTGTTCTGACATTTATTCAGCACCTTCTGTGGATCAGGCATTGACTAGAGCTGTGGTACAAACTGAAAAGCACATGCCCATAGGAAAGAATGGCAATGTAGCGGTGCAAACATGCAAATGGCCATATTTTGTGATTACAATTGTCACTTTAGTAAATAAAAGGCAGTGAGACTTCATATTAGTCTCAAATCTGCCTGGGAGAGTCAGGTAGATATAAACACTTGCACCACTTTTCAGGGCCTGTCATTACCTGCTAACTGGTACCTGGGTGCACTTTATCTCTTCACAAAGGTTATCAGATCCTTAGGGAAAGTATTCAGTTCTTACAACTCATTTGAAACCAGAATATAGCAAATGAGCTAAGAATAATTAACAGGATCTATTTATAGTTATTATAATTTCTTATTAATGCATTTTATTGTTTTAGAATCATATGTTGTCTTAGAGATCATTTGTAGTCATAAGAAGGGAATATAGTGAGAGGGAAAAGTTAGCATCTATGAAATGCCTGTTTTTGTACTATGTCTAGTTGTTTTTTTTAAATGTTTTTAAAAATTTTTTATTGATTTCAAAGAGAGGAAAGGAGAGGAGAAAGAGATAGAGGCATCAATGATGAGAGAGAGCCTCCTGCATGCCCTCTTCTGGGGATCTAGCCTGAAACCCAGGTATATGCCCTGACTGGAAACCTCCTGGATTACGGGTTGATACTCAACAGCTGAGCCACACTGGTTGGGCAGTAAAAATTTTTTTCTTGACTGCATTCATCTGTATTTTTTTTGTAGAACAGGCTTGTGCAGAACAGTGCAAAAAACATAAGTTTCAGGAATGATCCTATGTTTTTAGCAATATTACCAAGCACGGTGTTCACATTAACCTATTAAATGCCTTCATTTTCTGGTTCATATTGGCAAATAAATTTTTTTAAGAAAATTTAACCAACTTTTATTTTTATTTTCTGAAGGAATCCATTTCACACATCAATAAGGTAAAACTATTTATTTATTTTTGTTAAATTTATTGGAGTGACATTGGTTTATAAGATCAGATAGATTTCAAATGTACATTTCTTTTATACGTGATCTGTATATTTCATTGTGTGTCTGTCACTCGAAGTCAAATCATCTTACGCCACCACATAGTTGGATCCATTTATCTTTAACTACCCCTCAAAACCTCTTCGCTCTGATAACAACCATACTATTGTGTGTTCCTATGAGTTTCAGTTTTTTGTCCCACATAAAGGGGAGTAAAACCCTTATATTGAAATGTACATATTTTCAAAATTTTTTACATTTAATTTTTACAGATTATACAATTTCTTTTCATGTTATTTGTTTTTTAGCAGATACCTGAGAAGTTTGAAAATGACAAACAGCAGCAAAGAGAGGTAATTTGTTCACAATGAGTATATTTAAAAAATTATTATAAAAATAGTACATACAAAGGTGTGTTAATTGACTCTAAAGAATTGTAATAAAATACTGCCATCATAAGAAATAAAACTTTATCACTATATTTTTAAGTTATAACTGCATTTTTAAGCTCATAATCCACTTGCAGAGCATAGACTAAGTACTTAAGAATAATTATTGATTTGCTCTATTTCCTAATGGTGTACCTGTTTTCCATAAACACACACTAGGTGATACATTTCCAGGTTGGGCACTAGGCTCTTTTAGTCTCAAGGTAGATAGGAGATGAAACAAATGGGAAGGAAATATGGCACAGATCCTAACTTGATCGTTGAGTAGCTCTATAACCTTGGGCCAAAGTTTCTCTGTACTTTGATTTCTTCATGTGTAAACTGAGAATATCCATAATCCCCTAGGGTTGATGAACTGACACACAGCAAATACACAATGATTTACATTAAAATTTTATATGTTTTATATTAGCATTTATGAATATATGCAGCTCATAAAAGAATTTTCATTATAGAGATAAAAGAAATGAGACACAGAACAATTGAGTACACAACTGTGTGACAATATCACAGTTATTCAGTGGCAGAGCTTGCTTAAAAATAAAGATTTTCTTAAAAAAGAAAGAATATTTTGTTTAAATGACACATGTGGTAACATATTTATCTAATTGTAGTATTTCACCTTCCTGTTTTATCAATGCCTTAAGTTTGTTTGGAACTTACACCAAATAGTTTTCTAAGTAAAAGTGAATTTACACAGTGATGTCTCTTTAAAGACACAGTAATGACCATCTACCAAGGAAAGTAATGCAAGAAGTCAGCTGGTGTTCAGTAACTCCTTCAATTAAAGCACAAACTAAGATTTACTTTTCATTAACACACACAGAAGTCAACCCTGGAAATACTCCTCTAATTCTTTTTACAATTAGCCTTCATTATACGGAAACAATTTGGTCTGCTTTATCCCATTATGTTGAAAAGTTCATGCCCTCTGAACACCAAGCTCTACAGCTAGCCACAGCTATTGAAGGCAAGTCGGAGAGCAGAAACAGGCTTGAAATCCCCAAACACTGATTTCAGTTTGATCTGAGTGCTCCTATGAAGGGAGTGGGTTAATGAGGAGTCCGTCAAAGAGTATTTAACTCATCTTCACATGGCCCCAAATAATTTCTCAACCAGCATAAGTAAATCCATAAGTGTCTCTCTTTCATTCAGGATTCTTCACTAGAGAGCAGGTTAAATCATCATGAATGACAATTGTAGCTGAATCACGGACACAGATATTCGTTTTCTTTTTTCCCAGGATGAGCGTCTGAACAAAATCCACGCCTTGGTCCAGCCACAGCCGCTTCTCTACCCTTACGCTGCGCCCATCCCTTACCCTGTCCTGCCGCAGAGCGCCCTGCCTGTCGCTCAGCCCGCTGTGGTGCTGCCTGGCCCTCAGCCTGAAATAGTGGAAGTTCCCAATACTAAGGAGAATGTTTTTTCTGAGCATGTGATGCCATTTCTTAAATTTCCAAGAATGCCAATTTTTGAGCCCCAAATCCCAGATCTCACTGATCTCAAAAATTCACAGCTCCCTCTGCCTCTGCTCCAGCCCTTCATGCCCCAAGCTCCCCGGTCTCTGCTCCAGGCTCCCATGCTTCCTCCTCAGGCCATGGTCTCCCTTCCTCAGTCCAAAGCCCTGCCTCTTCCCCAGCAAGTGCTGGCCTTCCCCCCGAGAGCTATGCCCTTCCCCCCGAGAGCTATGCCCATGCAAGCCCTTCTGCTGAACCAGGAGCTTCTGGTTGACCCTACCTGGGAATTCACCCCTGTGACTCAACCTATTTCCCCAGTTTACAACTTACAACAAGTAAGTCCTAATTTACTAACTCCGCTGTTTCATGCATAATGTGTCTATGATAGCAGAAGGAGAGAGAGATCCAGATAAAAGAATAAATGAATACTGAATGGATATCCTAATGCACAGAGTTTACATCAGGGATTCTCATCACTAGTTACACAATAAAATAACCTATAAAACTTGTTCCCCAAAATCCCAGTGCCTAGAACTACTCACAGAGTTTTAGAAATAATTATCCTAATTTTCTATCTAGAGGATACTGAGTATTGAGATGAAATTATTTCAGAGATTCTGATTTAAATGATCTGCTGAGAATGCAGATATAAAAGATGAAAACCTACTAAAGTCAGAATTAAATTTGGAAGTCTGAGTGTAGAATCGAGAAGTTTTAATATTTTCTAGTTTTGAAGATTTCCTCATGCACATCTATTCTCTACATGCATTAATGAACATCTTGTTTGTTATATATGTACAGTGAGTGCAAACAATTGTGATGCTTATTTCATTACTTACCAAATTTTTATTCATTATTTAATTTTTTAATTTATTTTTTCCCATCACCATTTATCCCCCCTTACCCTCTTCCACATCCATCCACTCCTTCAACCACTGAATTTTTAGAAAAAATGTTCTTGACAAAAGGTGAATATTTATTTTTATTATTTTCTTTAAGGTTTAAGAGGATTTCAACTATAATGTTTGCCTTTCAATTTTGGTAAGCTTTGAGAGCTGGAAATTAGATTGATTATTTTCATAGCTAATATATTTTTACAACACATTGTCCTGAATAAGCACAGGATAGTGGTAAATTCCATCAATATACAAAATTCGTTATTAATTATCTATGGGTCATGGGCATCAAAGCAGTTGAGTATTATGTACTCACCTGAAATTATATATTGTATTTCATTAATTATAATTGTGTTATTGACAGGTTTGAATGTTTTATTTTCAAATCCCTATGTTCTTATGCTTGAGTATCATTATTTTTAGAAAAAAACTGAAAAGTTTATTTTACTTTTAAGTGAATATGTCTGAGCTTTTTAAAAAATCAAGTTGCATTCTCATTTTCACCTTAGGCTCCATAATATTTAATAGTTTTATCACATTTAAAATATACATATTGTATTCTAATCAAGGGTAAAAATAAAATTATTTAGTCCCATGTGAGAGTTAAAAAGGGGAGGAATATAAATTTGAGATTCTTAAGATACAAATTATTTAGTGATTATGATAAAATAGATATTTCACTAAAACAATTCCAAGTTAAATTTATTTGGTTTTTGGAGATTTTATATGCAAGAAAGGCCCAACATGATGCATTGGTAATAAAATTTCTTTAATGAATTTTATTACAAATGGAGAGAGATGTATACTTATATCATAAAACATAACTAATTCTATATTTGTTCTCTATTCCATAGAATTGACTGCGACTGGAAATCTTGCATCTTTTCAACCTTTATATCATGCTTTTAAAAAATTAACAATTTTTAAATTATTCTACCTGGAAAAAATAAAATGTACTTATTTATTTTATATACTATATAATATTTATATTAATTTGAATTTGACTCTTAACCTCAATTTTCCAAATTCTAATTCAAAAAGTCATACAAATTTCAATTTTGAGTTGGAAATGCCATAACCATATCAATAATATGTATTAAAATTGTTTCTGGAATTGTGCTTATTATTAGTTTCCTAAACAGTCATTTCAATAAATTAATATTGTATGCATATTGAGTTTTCCTGTCTTTATTATAATCTTCCCAGCATAATTGATCTCTTTAATCTTAATTCTAGATTATTACTGTTGTTAAAAATAACAATGGAATGTTTTGAATCTACTATTAAAAGATATCAAAAAGTAGAGGGAAAAGATAATTATATGCTGTGTTTTCTATAGAAAGACTTTGTACCCATAGTCCCAGTTAAACCATTAGACCTATGCTTTTCACCCTCAAAAGTACCCAGCATCAGGTGTCAAATTTTATGGTCACTCTATAAAAAAGTTTCAAAAGTGAAATCTGATTCACAGCTCTGCAACACAACAGCTAAGTCGTGCTTTGAAAGTTACTTGATTTTTTGGAGCTTCAATTTCCACATCTATATAAGAGCCAATTCAAAGGGTTTTATTGAAGTTTGAACGTGATTAGTGCTCTGCACTGTGCATGATAAGTGCCCCTTGTTGCTCTGTGTTACTGGCTTGACACATATCACAGCAGCAAGAGCCAGTACCACAGTCAGAATGAGCTGGGTTATGTGGCTTCAGCTAGTAATGCCCAAGAATCAAAGACCTACAGGAAGCTCTGATATTCATTGTCTCTGACTGTCCAGTAATTGTTTCATTGTGAATTATCCCTCTACCAACTCCTGCACTGTACACTCAAGTCCATCCACATCAGTTTACACAGTGATTCATCTCTAGCCATTCTTCCATCTTTCCTGCATCGTCAGTGTTCTCCAAAACCTCAGGTGCAAACCAATCTTATTCTATCATATCTTCCATATTTAAGGAAAAAATTCCATCTTTAACAGTACAATTTTTTAGGTTACTCTCTGGCAATTATCATAGAGGTATCCATATTGCCATTTCAATGATCTCATATATTAGCCTCTCATCAACCTGCTGTCATTCCATCAAGCTTTTGTCCCTACTGAAACCACTTATTTTTCCAAGGTCATCGACAACTTCCATCTTGATAAATTGTGTTCATGTTACCCATCCTCTCAGTGCTGTTTGGTAAGCTTGAACTATCATACTTCTCTTCTTTTGAAATCCTAAACCTCTTCAACCTCAATTTCTCTCTTAACTCACTAGCCACTTCTTTGCAGTCTCCCATCTGATATTTCCTTTTTCAAACCTTTTAGTGTTGGAATACCCTTGGGAGTTAGCCTACAATGGCTGATATTTTTTAGTTCCATGACTTCAATCCATCCATAGTCTGAGAGCATCTAAATGGATACCTTCCAACTGACTTCTCCTTCTCATCTCCAAACTCATACATCCTACTTGCCTTCTTGGCCTCCACACCTGTGTATCTAATTAATATCACAAACCTGGCATGGCCAAGCCTAACTCTTCATCTGGGCCCAGTCTCTAACTTGCCTAAATTTAACTGAGCATATTTCAGTAAGAAAGACAACTGATAGAATATTATGTAGGCAATAGATTCACTTGAATATGCACTTCACCAAAAGAAAATACATTACTGGCCAATAAACATATGAAAAGGTACTGAACAGAAAAAGGCAAATTAAAGCTGCCATATAATATTGTGACATAACCATCAGAATGACTAAAATGGAAAAAAAATTGCTACACCAAGTATTTGCGAAAGCAAACCAAAGGAATGCTAAGCAATGCTGATGTAAATGTCAACTGGCACAAGCACCTTGGAAGCCAGTGTCAGACTTTGTCCAAGAAAAACATTTGCATATTTCATGACTCGTGGTTCCACTCAGGTATATAGCAAGCAGAAATAATATGTATGTGCACTAAATATATATACCCAATGTTCTTAGTGGTATTATTCTTAAGCTCTTAAGCTAAAATCAACACTAATGTGAATCAACAGGATTTTGTATAAATCAGTTCTGATGGACAATGGAATGGGATAGTATACAGGCACACAGGCAGGTAGGAGCAACCGCCACACAAACCAACATAGATTAATTTCATATAAATATTCCTGAGTGACAGTAAGCAGACACAAAATATAACAGGGTTCACAACCCCATAAATAGACTCTATTAGAATCTATAACAAATTAGTTCCTGGTGAGTAAGTTAGACTAGCACTTATCGAGGCGAGACAGATCTTGACAGGGAACACGAGGGGGTGCTCCCAGGTCCTAGTAATATTCTTTCCATTAACCTCGTTGACAAATACTTTGTAAGAATTCATTTTGATATGTGAGTTTTTCTCAGTACACGATTGTTGCTTTATAAATTTAAATGTAAATCATGTTCTTCTTCTTTAGTGTCTAGCCCACCTGCGGCTCCTCCCTCTGTGTGGGCCTCACCAAAGTGGAATCACTTCTTCACTTTTGGACTTGAACTCAATTCAGAAATAGGGCACAGGACGTGGCTTCCTCAGAGCGTGGAGTGGCTGGGTAATGCTGCTGTGAGATGCATGGTTTTAGCCCTAGCGGGGGGAAATTTGAAAAGGAAGAATCCGGACACGGTGGGAGCTCGCAGCCTGACTCCTGCTTCACTGTCCTCTCGGTGTGTTATTCAGAGGTGCGGCTCTCCTGTGCAGCCCGCGCTAATTTCACAATCACCACCTTAAGTTTCTGCTTGCTGAAGGGATTTGGGGGACTCAAACAGTTCACACCGACAGAACAGCCTACTTACAGACAGTGAACAGAGCACAGCAACATCAGGAGGAGAATATGAGTTAAAAGAGGTGCTGAGATCTCAGGAGCAAACTTATTTATCCTCTCACTACTTGGTAGCCCAGGACATGCTTTATCTCCAGGTCTTAAACCATGAATTGAGGGCCTGCAAAGCACCTAACTCCACAAAGTTCAAAACTACTTGCTGCTTAAAATATGCCTAATCATCCAGACATATTTTACTACACAAGCAACCTTAATGATTTAAAACCACCCTTATTTAATGATGTGATAATATTTATTACAGGTGGCACTTTAAATATGGTTTCAGATAAATTCCTAATACTTTGCGCAATAGCTGGTAACCTGATAAATGTACTTCTTAACACTGACAGAAAGCAAAAGACCTAATGCTAAATGGCTTTCTTTTTATTTTTAAGGCAAAAATTGCATATTTTGGTGTTATGCATATATATTCAGTACGATGGAGAACCACTGCTGACCACCTTGATGGTTTTGGTTATTGTATGAGAGGCCTTGTCACTTGTATGTGCCAACCGGGTGGATACACTGGTACTTAATGAACAGCTGGTTTGAAAAAGAAATCTCAAAAGGGGTTCAAATATGTGGCGACAGAAGTAGATTTGACTGGGTGGTAAACACACAATGCAATCTACAGATGATGTATTATATAATTGTACACTTGAAACCTACATAATTTTATTAAGCAGTGTCACCCCAATAAATTTAATTAAAACATTTTAACTTTATTTTTATTGTTGACATTATTACACATGTTCCCTTTTTCCTCTACACTGCTTTCCCCAGCCAGTCCACGCACCTCCTTCCCTGTGCCATTACCACATTGTTGTCTGTGTCTATGGGTTATGCATATATATTCTTTGGATAATCCTTCCATGTTCTTTCATCCATTATTTTTTAAAGCAACAAAGACAACAAAAGATCTATACGGAGAATACATTTTAAAATATAGTAATAATAATAATAAAAAAGATAAATATCATCTGGGACTTTGTGAATATCAGAGCAAACAGCTATTGTCATTTTGAGAAAGAGCTCCTTGTTTGGCTCTGGAGACTGAACAGCTCACCATTGATACTCAATGATGGTTTGTACAAATATGACTATTTAAATCATTATCTAACCTACCTGCCTATAAACTCAGATCTAATCAAGTAGATTGGGCCCAAACAGGTCCTGATGGCATAAGTCAAATGCACAACCAGGTTGTTCAAATTTCAGTGTACCAACAACTGCCACACTTCTCTTCCTCTATGGGAAATATTTTCATTTCCTCATTGGAAATATTCTATAAAGAAATAACTGCAAATGAAAGATCATAGACACAATTTATAATCTACCAGAGTCAAGCAGAAGGGAGAGTTTAACATTTTTTCATTAAAATATGATTGAAGGTGTCCTAAATAATTTAATGAAAACAAAGGTTACATACATTAAAATCCTTAAAAGGATTATATAAACATTATTGAATGAAATAATGACAGAAATAATGAAAGGAAAACTTTAGGGGCACCAGTGTGGCCATTTGTGCTTGTTCAGATTTCTGCTCAGTGCCTATATTTCTGACTGCATAGGTCCTCATACACAGAGGACATTTTCAATAGTTTATTTTATTAATATTTACAAAAAAACTCATGCATGCCAATACACAGGTAACTGATTTATGAATCAAAATGTTTGTAGCAAAATTTTAAATATTTCATAAGCCAAACTATGATTTAAATGAAATTGAAATAATTCATTGAAGTGTGTTTTTTCTTTGAGTTGTGTCCTTAACTGAAGGTTCCATTTAAATCCTTGCTCAATGTCCAGGCCTAAAGGAACTTACCTAAGCTTAAGTGGCAGCGGTTGATTAAAGAACTTTAAAAGATAGTCATGAAAGAAAAAGAAATTTTGATGTGTTAAATTAACAGTGAAAGGGTTGTGGTGAGAGGGTTACCCTTAATCTTCTTTTGAGTTTCTTTTCACAAATAATGTGAGAAAACCCAGTGAGACTGGGGACAGAACATTAAAAAGAATCAGGTTGCCAGGCTGGCATGGCTCAGCTTTTGAGCCTTGACCTATGATCCAGGATACCTTGGTCTGATTCTTGGTCAGGGCACAGGCCTGGGTTGCTGGCTTGATCCCCAGCAGGGGGTATGCAGGAGGCAGGCAATCAATGACTCTCTCTCATCATTGATGTTTCTTTCTCTCTCTTCCTTTCTCTCTCTGAAATCAATAGTATGTGTGTGTGTGTATATATATATATATAATTTTTAAAGAAGCAGGCTGTATGATCCCTGGATCTCAAACAGGGTTGAGAACAGACCATGTTACCACAGCCAGAGTGGAAAAAGGTTATCGTCCACATGGTTTGTTACAACGCATTACTAGTTGGTTAAATTTTGCTCTAAATGAAAGGGTAGTCTACCCTGAATTGCATGTCTCTAATGTGCAAAATTGTTTACAAGTAACTTCATTGTGACCCACAATGTAAGTCAATAATATATTTTTTGAAACGTTTTTTAAAAGATCCATCACCCTAAAGAAAGTGAAATCACAATGTATGCTATCTAATCAAAATTAGCAGGCATGGAACAAAGAAGAAAAACAGGACTCACAATGAAAAGAAATATCAGTCAATATAAACAGAATGAGAAGTGACAGAAATGATACAATTAGTAAATAAGGACATTAAAATCCTTACTGTAACTATATATTATGTGTTTAGATAAAGGAAAGCATAAACATGTTTGAAAAATGGTCTGATATGAAAAGTACGCAGAATGTAATAACGTTTAGAAAAAATGATAAGGGGACTTGGAAAATTGCTAAAGAAGAAAAGATTAGGAAACTTGAAAATATACCAATAAAACTATCCAGTTTTAACATGGACAAAAAAACTAAAAAAACAGACTAACAAGAAACAGGGCTTCAGTGAGCCGTGGGACAATTTGTGCGTTAATACATATGTAATTGTACTGAAGGTAGGATAAACATTTGAGAAAAAAATGTCTGAGAGGTTTTCACTTATTAGGAAAATTGTAAGCCATAGATTTAGAAGCTCAACAAATGATAAGTGCAAGAACATGGGTGGGTGGGGGGAAATAAAACACATTGTAATAAAATTTCTTGCAGTCATACAAAAAAATAAAAAGGTAGCAACAGGTAAGAAGACATATTATGTACAAAAGAGCAAATATATAAATGACAGAAGAGCAAAGATATGAAAAATATTTCGATAATAGAAAATATCCAAGCTAGAAGATAGTTACAAAACTTTTTTTAAATACTAAAAGAAAAATATCCTGCCAACAAATTCCTTAACCAGTGAAAGTGTACTTCTAGAATGAAGGCAAAATAACTTTTTCAGACTTACAAAGCTGAGCAAATTGATGACCAGACATAGAAAGAAAGATATTTTAAAATCTCATTTACATGTAGATTCTAAAATTGTCACACTCATGGAAGCATAGAGGAGAATGGAGGATTCCAGGGGGTGCAGTTGAGGGGAAAAGAGGATGGTGATGGTCAGAGGATATAAAACTTGACTTGCGCAAGATAAATAAGTTCTAGAGACCTACTGTACAACATATTTCCTATAGCTAACAATATTACATTCTATACTTAAGATTTGCTAAAAGGGTCGATTTTATGTTCAATTTTATTACCACGTACATTCATATGAAAGATAACAATAATCAGAGGGGCGGGAGGAAGCACTGGGAAAACATGGACATGTCTGTGGCCTTGATGGTGGTGACGGTTTTCTGAGTACCTACTTATCTAACTCTTACCTCAGTAGCATGTTTCTAAATTTTTATTAAAATTTTTTGCATTGTATTAAGCTACAAGGTTTCTGGTAATTTGTTACAGCCCCAATAGGCAAGGTGGAATTATTATAATAAAATGGGCTTTGGAATCTAATAAGCTAAATACTGATTTATTTTTCTCTTACAATTTACTGATGTTCAATTGAAATAAGTCACTTAATTCTGATTGAGGTTGCATTCTTTTTTTTTTTTTTTCTTTTTTAAAATATATCTTTATTGATTTCAGAGAGAGGAAGAGAGAGGGAGAGAGAGAGAGAGAAACATCAGTGATGAGAGAGTCATTGATTGGCTGCTGCCCGAACCCTGGGCATGTGCCCTGACTGGGAACCGAACCCTGATGGCCTGGATCCTAGGTTGACACTTAACCGCTGAGCCACGCTCAGCCGGGCGAGGTTGCATTCTTTATCTGGATGTAATAATACCTTATTCAAGAGGATTGTGTAAAGATTTAATAATTGGTTGTGGCAAAGCCTGCAGCCCCTAAGCACAGAAAGTGAAAGGCATTCTGGTTGCCATGTTTAAGCATTTGCTCTATGTCCGGTGTTGATTTTATAGGTGCCTTGTATCTGTTATTGCATTTCATTCCTCCAGCAACTCCTGTAGGATGTCACCACATGAGATAAAACGGGATCAGGTAGGTTAAGTTACTCATCCAGAATCATGTCACCACAAGGGGAAAGAGTCAGTAGAAACATTTGAAAACAAGTATATATACGTAAGAATACCTCTTGAGTGTTAGGTCATTAGTCAGATATTTAAAAGTTAATACTTGCATCTAGCCTCTTCAAGAAAACCACAAAGCCTAGTTAATTGTCAAGGACTAATTTCATTAATATTGACTAATTAACAGACCACCTGCATGACCTCTGCCTTTTAAAGAAATACATATTTTGAAACCATGCTGTACTTGAACTTCTTTATAAATAAAACTCACTGTGGTCACAACTAGTGAGTTGAGGGGTAAAACAAATTATGTATATATATATGTGTGTGTTGTGTGTGTATCAACTATACCTGTTTATTAATATCAAAGGCAGAGCCTATGCAAGGGCAGAGAAGAAAAAACAAATAATTATTCTAAGGTTTCAAATTATAGAACAGAACATATGGGGCAAAAATTAACTGAGACTGGAGGAGGGGCACAACAAGGGGTTTCATTTTGGATTTGCTAAATTTCAGCCCCTTTACATGCCAAACTGTGTAAACTGGAGGATCTAAAGGCAGTTCAGGAGAGCGCGGGCAGACATGCAGCTCAGCATTCTACCACCTCTCCTTCCCTCTCACTTTCTTGTCCCAGCCTCAGAGCCGTGGTGCTCTCCTGCTGCTCCCTTCCAGTGTCTTTGGTTCCAAAAGTTGCTCTGTCTGTTCTGTGCACCCCTCTGTGGAAGGGAGATTGGCCTTTAGTTTTGACTGATTTTCTCAGGAAGACACACCCTGTGTCCATGACTTATGATGAATAAAACCTTTAGTTTCATAAAAGTTGTAATGCACGGTAATAATATTGACAGACTGAAAAATATTGTGACTGTTGGCGTATGATAGTTGTAAAAAATGTTAATGAGAATCCAAATAACTGTAGGTGCCATGTATTCGGTTGTGTCCCTCACGAAAGATATGTTGAAGTTCTAACTCCTCATAACTCAGAAATTAATCTTACTTAGAAATATGGGTGCTTGCAGATGCAATTAGATAAGACAAGGTTATCCAGGTGTAAGGTGTGTGTCCTTAATTTAATATGACTGTTGTCTTTATAGGAAGAGACAGAGGGAGAAGACGGCTTTGTGACAACAGAGACAGAGATTGCAGTGATGCATTTACAGACCAGGGAATGCCGGGATTGCCAATAAATGCCAGAAACTCGGATGAGGCAAAACCAAATTGTACCCTAGAGCTGTCACAGAGAGCAAGGCTCCTCTGGTGCTTTTAGCCACCAGTTTTGGTACTTTGTTTTGGCAGTGCTAGGAAATGAATGCAATGGGATATCCGACATATGCTTCATAGACCAATTTATTGTGCATGGAAAGGTGTTGTGTGTTTTTTTTACTTTTATGATATTTTAACAGAGAGAACAAATTAGAGAACAATCACCTAGCCCAGGGAATATCATTACTGCTGTGTTACAGCAATTGATCATTGATCTCGGGTGTGTGTTGTTCCGGTAACACTACTTGATTGGCTTCTCCTCATGGTGGCTTTTGTAATGGGGAGAGGGCACAGAAGGCTTCTCAGCAAGCCTGCAGATAAAAGAGAAAACATTCCTTTCACCAAGCTGCAGTCATTGCTGATGCTGTTATGCTTTCCTGCTCTGAATGATATTCTTACCTATTCCTATGTCTGACCAACTCTTCACAAGTACACTTTGGTTACCCCCTGCTTGGTCTCCACCAAATGGCAGTCAGGCTTTTCTGGGCTCCTGAGCTCTGCTTGTCCCAAAGCTTGAACAAGCACTAAAAAGCGGAGTATGCGCCCTGTATCAGCTTCTCCTGAGGGTGGGCTGACCACAGTGGACTCTCTTTTCCAATGGTCATTTAAAAGATCTAGTCTTTGCTTACCTCTCTCTACCCTGTAGAAAAAAATGCCCCCTTCTGTTTGATTTTGAGACAGTTGCAGATTCTGAGACTTGAGCACTCTCCTCATGGCAAAGGTCTTTGTTTTAAATAAAGTCCCCCTTTCTCTAAGTGTGGATAAGTTTTTACTTGACATGGCAAAGTTTCCTTGACTCAAACCCGTGCCTTGGTTAAAATCATTTGCATTTAAAAGCTTTACTAAAATTTCTTAAGTAGTTATAGAATCACATTCTACTTTAGAATAAATTGCTGCTGTGTCTACTACTTCCTTCTTAGCTCTGGCTTTTATTTCCCATCTGAAATTACTTTGCTAGTTTCCCAATGAGCTTGTTTATGGTCTGTCAATACTCCCCCTCCTCCTACTTGCCCAACTGCTGCTTGAATCATAGGCCTCAATAACACATCCAAGGTCATCACTGCTTTGTCAAGTGATATTCTGAGAATGGCCAGCTTTTATATCCATCTTTATAACTGGATAATAAGCTATCTCTTGCTTAAAGGTATTTGTATTCCAGTGCTATCTCAGGCATGCTTGCGATGTGGTCCACAAATATCTGGTGACTGAATGAATACCAATTTCAGCTGCACCTTTATTTCCTAAAATAGTATCACAAGCAACAGCATTTATTTCTAATTGTTTCTTTCCAGTCTTTTAAAAAATGCCTCATTTCCATGTTCTTTAAATCTCCTGGCCAAATTAATTGTATACAACATGCTATGCATTTTTCTTTCTACATGCATCAGTGTTTCAAGAAACACCGAACAAATGATTAAACACTTATAGAACAAATTTCCATCTTGATTTTAAAAAAATAATGAGGATGCAATTTGAATGAATTATGCAGGTGTAGTAAAAAATAATGGAAATCTCTTGAAATAATTTCAGCTTTGCATTGTAGAACTGCTATATTTTGAAGTAAAATTATCTTTCATGAAATTTGTAATAGTATTGTTTGAGATAAAATTGACTTTTTAAAAGTAAATTACTAATATTTCCTCATCTTCTTGTTGGGGTTTTATTAGAGCAACTATCTTAATTGCTCATCAGAGTCTCAAGATAAAATTTCTCAAACTTTATTGTGTTGTGAATCAGATAGGCACCTTATTCAAATACAGATTCCAATTGAATAGGTCTGGATGGGGCTTCAGACTCTAAATTTCTAACAAGGTCCCAGATGGTGTTTGTGCCTCTGATCCAGACTACATTTTAGAAGGACATGTTTTAAACCACATCAAACTCAGATTTAATCCAGGGAATCGTGTAGTCACAATTATATACAACTTTAATCATGAGCATTGATGGAATATGTCTTAAAATAGTCTCACCAATTCTATACAGTGGGTACATATTTTTACAATACCTGTTTGTTCATGAGAAAATTGAAGTTTAGAAAAGATTAAAAATAGTTCAAGGTCATGAAACAAGTAATTAACCCAAACAGGATGCAAACCCCAGGGTTCCCATCGTTAAAGCCCACCTCTAACCACACCAGCACAGAACTTTTCTTTTAGAAACATTTAGATGAATAAATTCACTTTAGGAGAGCTACACCATATTGTTTTAACTGGTCCTGTTAGAACCATAATCACCTATAATGACCTTACTGTCTCTTCAAATTCCTACAACTGAAATTCCTGGAGAACAAAAAATGTCACTAGATGTAGCTTACCTCTCTCATCTGTCCTGTGCTTACTACTAATATGAGTGTGGATATGGATATCCCTGTGGACATTTATCATCATGTGAATTATTGGGTACTATTGGTGGATAAGGCAAAGTCTTTTTCTGAAAAGATAAAATTGTAAAGAATTGAGATAATGACAGTGCAAATATTTCACAGTAATTTCCATTAGAAATTTAGGTTGTTAAAGTTGGCAGAAACTTGTAGATCACCTACATGTTTGATTTTTCAAAATTTTAGATAAGTTGAGACTTTTATAAGAAAAATGTTTAAAAGAAGAGAAAAATAAGAAAACATTTACTGTTATTCTGTATGTTGACAATTTTGTTGTTTTAAATAAGATGTAGCCATTGATTATAACCAACTCACAGAAATTTTAAATATCCTTTAAAATATTACTGCAGAGCTCTTACTTTGCTCATCCTTGAATTTTCCAGGGAAAAGGAATTTGCTAACTCCAGGTTAGGTGGAATTGCTAAGTCTCACTTTTGACCTATAATGACCTTACTGTGTCTTCAAACTCCTACTTTTTAGAAACATTCATTCATATTAAATTCAATATATCTCATCCCTCCTTCTTCATCTTTTAATTTGGTGCCATGTCAGAATTCATCAATTTAATATATTAGTAAGAATTTTTCAGAACTTATCATATTGATATTCCAAGTGAAAAAATTTGAGATAATAAAAATTGACAGATGCTAATACACACAATTAAAACCTACTATTAACTCTCCCATATTTGGGGTCGGGACACCAAAATGTAGGCATTATTCCACACATCATTTTCTGCTTCAAGGTGATAGGAAGTGTGGGGATTGTGTGTGATAGAAGGAAACCAGCACAGTGGACTCTAAACTTAGGAGTAGCCTTTGTGTGATGCTTATGGTTTCATCTTCCAGGAACAGTAGGTCATTTTAGAATGTCGATGGACCAGAACTTGTCCTGTTATTTTATAATTAAGGAAAAGAGGTACCATATATACTACAACCCAACAGCCTACTGTTTGAAAATGTCAGTGTCTTTCATAGAAGGGAAAAAGCAATGAAGTGTGACTGCTCTATCTCAGGTGTGGCATTAAGCTGGTGGCCTGAAGATGCAACCTCTAAACGGGCGCTTATGATGACATTCATGCCGGGTCTCCTCCTTCTCTCCCTCTTGTCCTGTTTTTCTCCCTCCTTCCCCACCCCCTTCTCCTCCTTTATTTCCTCTCCCTCTTTTACTTCTCCTACAATGAAAGTATGCTCTACAGTCTACGACAAAACCCATGATATCATATATTTAACTAACATGTTGTATTGTAATCCTGTGTGAATTGCTAAAATGAAAAATACTACCCTGACAAATGCAGAACAACATATGACTGCCTGTTAATAACATAAAACTTCTTGGGCATTGGAAATTCAAAGCAACAATCTCTTATTTCTGCTCTGAAGAGGTTTACCTTACATCATGAACCAGATGTCTGCATCCACTCACAACTCTGTAAATTTATATGTTGAAGCCTACCCACCAATGTGTTGTATTAGGGGGTGGGTCTTTAGTTGTTAGGTTAAATGAGGTCATCAGCTTGGATCCTCATGATGAGATTAAGTGCCATCATGAGAAAAAGTGACACTAAATCTTCTTCATTTCACCATTAAAGAGACTGTGAAAAGGCAGCTTCCACTGGAAGAGCGTCTGCACCAAGAATCCAACTATGCTGGCACCGTGATCCAGAATATTTCAATCTCCAGAACTATGAGAAATAAATGTCTTTTGTTTAAGCCACCCGATGGTATTTTGCTCACAAAGACATCTTGTAATTCTTTAAACAAACACACTTAAAGACAATTTCAGAGGAAACGGTCCAAGAGAGGGTTGAATTTTTAACTTGGGAGAAAAAAGTTCAGACTTGAGCTGATTATTTAGGAGAAATTAAATTATTGTTTGTAGCCCAGCCAGTGTGGCTCAGCGGTTGAGCATTGACCTATGATACTGGAGATCGAGGTTTGATTCCTGGCCAGGGCACATGCCCAGATCAATGAATCTTCATCATTAATGTTTCTGTCTCTCTCTCCCTCTCTTTTTCTCTCTCTGAAATCAATAATGATACATTTAAAAATATTTATTGATTGTAATGAAAACTGAAGAGATCATAGGGAAGAAATTGTGCAGTGCCAGAAGAGAAGTTGGCTAAGGATACAAACCCTTAGATAACAACAAAGTAATGTGCGAGAGAAAATAGAGAAGTTCATGAAAATCTCCTAGAAGGAAAAAACAAACAAAAAACCAGCTGTAGAGAGGACAATTGCCAAACAATTTGTGAATTTTGGAAGCCAAGGGGATAAAATTTCATGAAGGAAGTTTAATTATCATGAGCAAATGTTACAATAATTTAGAGATTGTTTATTCTCTTTAAACTGCAGTTTTCTTATCTATAATAGACATAATAAAGTTGGGACTGTATTAAATGAGAAGGTATATAAATCACATTGCAGATAGAAATTGTCCAAATATAATCATTAAATATTATTTTTATATGTATCATCATAATCTTCATTAGGAAGAACATCTTGACTTTAAAAAACTTCACTCAGTGCCCAGTTTGTGGCTCAGTGATTGAACATTGACCAATGAAGCACCAAACGGTTGTAGGTTCAATTCACGGTGAGGGCACATACCTGGGTTGCAGGCTTTATCCCCAGCAGGGGACATGCAGGAGGCAACCAAAAAAATTCACTCAGGATGAGGCAGGAAATGAAAACCAAAGCAGTGATAAAACATCTTTATACAATATGTGTCACCTGAAATTTTACGACTGGAGGGAGAAAGTTAGAAATCTGATTCGACATAAATCAATTTACAGAAGAGTGAGAGTGGGAACCTGAAGGCAGTTATGCCAAATGGATGCAATTTTCTCTACAAAATAGCTGATTGTTTTCAGTGATTGGCTAATGGGTGCGATGAGTTAGATGCTTCAGAAATTAATGCTATTTTTGTATGGCTTATTGAGGGAAAGGTTTAGAGTTAAGTGACCAAATACAAGAAAAAGATTTTGTAAATTTTAGAAAACATAAAATTTTTCCCCTGTAGAACTGAGTGTCCTTGATAGGACAACAATGTAAGGAAATGTTAGGACTTTCCAGAATTGAGATTTTAGTAAGTAAGATTACTTAAAGCCAGAGTTTCACAGGATTTTGGAGAACTGCCCACTGCCAGTACTGTTGCTTGATTTTGTACTAGAAGGCAATAAATTAACACTAATTATCCAAAATTAAACCATCTCCACAAGTCAGATCAGGTAAACCTGGTATCAAGTAAACCTAACAAAGAATTGCTCATCATGCCCGGCTGGCATGGCTCATGGTTGAGCATCGACCTATGATCCAGGAGATAGTGGTTTGATTCCCGGTCAGGGCACATGCCTGGGTTGGGGGCACTATTCCCAGTCAGGGGCCTGCAGGAGGCAGCTGATCAATGACTCTCTCATCATTGATGTTTCTATATCTCTCTGAAATCAATAAAGATATATTTTTTTAAAAACTAAAAAAAATTGCTCATTATAGAAAAGGCACTAAAATTGTATTTGCACTTATAAAGTGTACTGTAGAATTGAAGAATTTATATAGTTAATTCAGATTTCAGACAAAAAAGTTTACAAACATGAAAATATATTTGCAAGTAGAAAGGAAAGAATTGTTTAAGTACCAAATATATCAATTTTCCATGTTACTTTTCATATGGGGTCTTTAGTTAGATTGACTAAACCAGACTCTCATGATCCTATGTACTGGAACCTATGATCTATCTTAGTAGGATACTTAAGATCAGGTAGTTTTTAGTGGGTGGGTCCCATATTCAGAGTGTTTTGGGCAGAGGCTGGTTCTAAACGAAAAGTTATAGAAGGTGTTTATTGTCTCTGGAAGGATGGTAGTAATGGGTATCACTCTTGGCGCCTTCTCATTGCTCAGAGTTCCTAATTTACATTATATATATCTCATCACATTTAGGCTCCACAAAATTGCCTTGGGATCAACAATAATACTCTTGCTTTACATAAGAGAAAAATTCAGCTTAAAGAGTAATTATTGAGCTTTACACAGATGCTAAGTGATAGAGCTGCAACTGGAAATCTATTTGCAAGACTCCAACACAACTTTTATATTTCAAGGCAGATGAAATAGCCTTGTAGGCTTGAAAGTAGAGTTAAGAGTACTTTTATTAAGTTTATTTTCCCCCGTCCCCTTTTATCCCCTCTATGCCCTCTACCACCTCCCCCCCTCCACCCCACAGTCAGCACGTTGTTGTCTGTGTCCACAGGATCCCTCTCTCTCTTTGTTTAATCCCTCCCCACCCGCAAGCTGTATGCCTCCTCCCTATCTATGAGTCTATCTCTATTTTGCTTGGTAGTTCAGCTTGTTCATGAAATTCCACATATGAGTGAAATCATATGAACATTGTGGAAAGCAGTATGGAGATACTTCAAAAAATTAAAAATGGAGCTGCCTTATGACCCAGTGATTCCTTTTTTGGGAATTTATCAGGAGAAACCTGAAACACTAATTCAAAAGAATATATGCACCCCTATGCTCATTGCAGCATTATTTACAATAGCCAAGATCTGGAAACAGCCCAGGTGTCCATTAGTGGATGAGTGGACAAAAAAACTGTTGTCCATTTACACGATGGAATACTACTCTGCTGTAAAAAGAAGAAAATTTTCCTCTTTGTGAAAGTATGAATGAACCTGGAGAGCATTATGCTAAGTGAAATAAGCCAGGCAGAGAAAGACAAGTTAATAGTTTTTAAATCATGAGACATTAGCCATGTTGCTGGAATAAACATAAATTGGGATAAGCTCACACAACACTGTTGGACTATATTTGCATTTAAATTAGATAATTTCTATTTAAAACAACATTTTTATTGATGTTTGGAATTCATCCAGATTTAACTAGATAATAGGTGAATACCTTATTGTTACTGAAAGACAGACATAATTCTATTTGATAAGGTAAGAGAACTATACCATAGAACAAAACAATTTTTAAGGTGTAATTTATTCTGAAAAAGTGAGTGAAAGGCCACTGGTTATTTGGAAACAGTTGTTAAATCTTTTAGCTGAAATTACAAAGTTGGAAGTGAAATTTATCAGATAATTTGGGTAGTGCGTTCCTTCTTTAGTTGGATGAATTTTCTGTTAAGAACTTGAAAATCCCATGTCATAAAAACACACAAAAAAGTAGTAGGTCATATTAAATCAGTTTTATTTGAATGAACAATAATGATCCCCATGACTATTTCTTGAGTCCTTTGGGAATGAAAACAAGGAACTGCTTCACTTCACTGACATAACAGTATTTGCAACAAAACCTTTTTAAAGTTCTCTTGTCAGTTGCCAGAAACCATGCTCACTCAGATATAAAGGCTTAGCTTATCCAATATAGAGATTTATTAAGAATTATTAATTAATTATTTATTAAGCCTTATTAGAGCCCTCACTCTGGATTGAGAAAAAACACAAGTTTGCAGCACTCCAGGACAATTGAGGGTTGAGTAGCACTGAATGTTCTGCCTGTTACCCTGTGCCTGAATACTGAATTGCTGATAAAGTTCCCTACCTCACTGAAGTCTATGTTCCTCTAGATGGGAAAAAAAAAGCACAAGTCTTAATTTCTCATGTATGTAAACTTAGGTGGCTATAGGCAAAAAAAAATTTCCCAGATCTATTTTCTAATTTTCTTTGAATGTGTATCAGAAAACACTTGGATATGTAATAAAATTGCATCATGATAAAAATAAATGTGCTTCATTGTTAGAATGAATGAAGAACTAAAGCTTGGTAGCCATCTATAAATTATAAAAACTTGTGCACTTGAATAACAAGCCATATAATATAATAAGACTCATATCCATTACTTATTAGCAGTATAGACTGAACAAATAACCTTTGTCTTCAGTTTTTGCATCTGTATGATGGTGACAATAATATATACGTGTATATATATGTGTGTGTGTGTTACTGAAAAGTTTAGACATGTTCATAATAATATATTATTATGTAGACAGAAGATACTAAATCAGAAAATACCAATAGAACAGCTGTAGAGACCAGGTAAGTGATTTAAAGGAATAAGACATAAAAAAGGTTAAATAAAATATGGGATATGACCTTCTGGAGAGTTCAAGCTTTTGCTATGGAAGCATTTGATACGCAGCTAGCTCCAGTCAATTTTTGCCATCAATTTTATTTGTTATTTAGAATCACTGACTAGTTTAAAGTGGTATGTCACATAAATTTATTTTTTTTAATTGTTATTTATTTAGTTTCTAATTTTTTTGACTCCTATCAATTGTATCATTTTCGTCTATGAATGTTTATAACCGCCCTATTAGACACATTATTTTGTATTGATCTATTTAAAAAGCTTTGTCTCAGGACAGGAAATCTGTCTTGCTCATTTTTGCATCCCCACCAATTAGCTTGGGGCTTGATAACCATGTTTATTTCTCTTACTCTTCAGAGAAGCTCTGGGTCAGTCATTTGTCTTGGGTAAATGTGCTTTTAATGCCTCCTCTAAACACATTTATTACCTTTCTATTTCACTTCCTATTCTCTCTACATGTTTATTTCATTTCTGCTGTTCTTTCTCTAGCTTAGTCAAATCCCCAATTTTTTTCACATCCTATATTCTAAAAAATACTATCTCATAATTTTCTGTTCCTTAAGGTAGATCATCAGTTTTCTCTGACCCTTGATCATTAAATGTGAAGAAAAACACACAACCAAGAAAATTTTTATTTGTGGATTCTGCCCATAACTGCTGGATTCAACTAACCTTCTCCTCATTCATGTCACTATCTCTTTCTTGGATAACTGTAATTTGTTTTCTAATTTGCTTTTCTACTTCTAACCTGATATTATAGATGTGACAAGTCATATTCCTGCCCAAAAAAGCTATTTTCATTGCTTCATATTCTATGAGGAATAATGTCCCAGGTATTAACAGAGCATTCAAGGCCACTTCATATCTTTTCTTGGAGCTATTTCTAGCTTCACTTTTGCCCTCTCTATGTCTCATCCACAGCTTTTCTCGAAACATTCTCTAATTTTGTATCTTCTTGAATTTCCTATATACTGCTGACTGAGAATGCATTCCACGTTCTTTAATGAACTCTTACATATTTTCCAAGACCCTGGGCTTAGTCATTGCTTACTTGGTGTGTCCATTAACAGAGTATTTACGCTGATGCTCTATTTTAGTCAATAACATAAGTTCATCTATTCATTCATTCCTTCAACAGTTATTTAAATTATTTAAATGAACATAATTAAATGTATTACATAAACTCTTTATATTTATACCTACTTAAACTAAGCTAAATGCACTACTATAGGCTCTTAGAATGTAGCCTCTATAAAATTTACATTCTTTTTAAGAAATACAGATTTATAAGTATACAGGGTAAAAGAAACACAAACAGTTATTAATAGGTAGCAAAAAAAATCACTATTAAGAACAGTAAAATGTATAATATTTAGATTGTTGATCCTAGAAAAGATTTTATGAATTTGACCTCAAAGGCAAGGGAAGTAAAAGATTATGTTTTTTAATATCAGAGAAATTACAGAATGTTGACAGAAAAGATGTAAAGAGAGGAAAATAGTGATACAATAAAATTTTCTGCGTTGGAAGGAAGGTATGGTTTCTTGTGCATAGTGTAGTGTTTAGCTTTGATAGCAGAAAGAATAGCTCTTTGAAAGTAACAGACAAATAATATGGAAAAATAACTAGATGGTGGAATTAGGTGTTGACATAATTTTGAAAAGCTCATTTCTGCCACTGTTTTCTCAGTAAAATAGGAAGAAAGTCATCTTATGTTGAATGTGTAAATAGGAAAAAGGTGTTGTTGCTTTGAGTATTAAATAATGGTCCAGGAAAGTGTGAGTAAATATATAATGTGACTGCTGGATTTCATTTTAAAGTGAGAACATTTATCATGGTTGAATATTTTTCCTCAGCTACCTTCATAGGGGAAGAAGGTAAAAATTAGATTAACTCAAAAAATTATTAAAAGTCAGTATAGTAAAATCAGAGACAAGTAGGGGATATGAATATATATGTAAAAGTATGATAATAATGCTTATGAAATTCAAAGGGGAAAAAGAGGAACTCATAGACATAAGGAGCTTAGGGGGCATTAAAAATTGACAGGTTCATTGGCAGGTCCTAGGTTCTGGAAGAATCAAATACTTTTTTAACTTCAATATTAAAAGTGATTTATTCAGTAGATAGAAAATGGTTTAGAAGAGTAAGATGGGTGAAATTAAGATTATAGAGTGATAAAAGTATATACATATACAAGTCTAGTTATCTGTCCTTCTATGTTTCTGGTTGGCTTGTTAGCAGGACAATATCATATTTATCTTTGTATCAGTACGCGAACTTTAGCATCATTTACACAGTGGTTCTGAATACGGGATGCTTTGCCGCCCCAGGGGACATTTAGAAATTTTTTGAGAACATTTTGGTTCTACTACTGGCATCTTCTAAGTAAAAGCCAGCTGTGCTGTTAAACATCCTACAATGCACAAGACAACCCCAACAACAAAAAGTTAATTTTCCTCCCAAAATGTCAATAGTACAAAAGTTCAGAAACCCTGGTCTAGCATATAGTGTGTGCTCAACAAATGCATAAGGAACCTGAGGGAAATTTTATTGATGACAGTCATGCACAGAGTAAGGGCTTTTTGTTCAACAAAGGATGGCATATATGACAGTGGTCTCATAAGATTATAATTGAGCAGAAAAATTCCTATCGCCTAGTGACATTATAGCCATTGTAATGTGGTGGTGCAATGCATTACTCACACGTTTGTGGTCTTACTGGTATAAACAAACTTACTATGCTGCCAGTTGTATAAAAATATTGCACAATTATGTATAGTACATAATAGTTGATAATGATAATAAACAACTATGTTACTAGTTTATCTCTTGGTAGCATCATTTTCTCCCTTGCTTAGTTTCATCATGTGTTGTTTTGTATAGTAACATGAAGTACAGGCTTCTGGCTTTGGAGCAATAGGCTATATCATATAGCAGAGGTGTGTAGAAAGCTGTACCATCCAGGTTCCTGTAAGAGTACCCTTTGATGTTTACACAATGATAAATTGCCAAACTATGCATTTTTTAGAATGCATCCTCCTCATTAAGCTGAGCATGACTAAAGTAATTAGGATTAAGAATGTGCTTTATAAATCAGTTCCTTGGGCAGTATGCTTCCATGAGCTCTACCTGTTCAGAGAATATTTTTCTTATTCAGCAATCCTTGATTAACTTTATAAATTAATTTTAATAGCTACATTTCAGATATATGATGTTATTTTATTATATTTGAATAATTTCATGGAAAGAATTAAAATACTCCATCTATATAAATACTGCAAAGACATCTATATTTATCTTATAATTTGTGAGTTAATCAATTTTATGTTATATTGTTCATAAACCTGGATCATTATATAAATCCACACTCTTTATTTATTTTACTTTCTTTCCCATCCCTCCTTATGTTTTGGAAGTTATTAAAAAGTGCCTCAAATATTACTAAAATAACTGAGGTTTTTAGTACCAGCTCTATCTCTAAGTAAAAATATAGAGCAAATAATGCACATTCTCAAGTCCTCAGTTTTTCATCTCTAATCTTTAACACAGCATATGGATGATATTTAGGGCCTCTTACAGTTCCTTTTTTTTTGAACATTTTTGTTCCCTTTACTGTACTCTTTATCTTGCTCTTCTATCTGCTTTCTTTCCTAAAGGTATTTTTTTATGGCTTCAGCTCTAATCATTGCATTTTGCCCAAATTTCATGCCTGAACATTTCAGATCCATCATCCAATATAAAAAAAATGCTTTGGCTGAACAAATTCTGCTTATCACAAATATTCCTAGAACATATTGCACTGATTGTATCTTGTTCCTCATGCAGTGTTGTCTTATAAAGTTTCAATGGATGAAATTCATATATTACAGTATGAAATGGCAATACAAGTTATGCATTGAGAAACCTTGGGTTGCTCACACAGCACTATCTTCCTTATCATTGTGTTCTGATGTGTACCTAGCCTTTGGCACCTCATGTTATGTTAAATCTCTGGCTTTTTTTATTTTTTGACAAGCCTTTGACCAAGGATTTGCATACTTTTCTGGCCCAAGTGAGTCCATAACCTATACAGGTTAATGCAATTCAAAATAAAGAGAGTAACAAGGAAATGCTGTATTTATTGCACAATATATAAAGCATTTGCTGTGGAAATAAAAAGGAAATGTTGAGTGGGTAGGGCATGCTTTTTTCTGTAATTCATTTCTTAGAAATCACACTTTATTTGTCTATGACTTGGCAACAAAGAGTGAATACTTAGGGAACCCTTAGCAGTAACAGCCTTTTCTTATTGGACCCATGACACTGGGGTTACTTTATCATTTCTTTCATGACTTTCTCCAGGATCAATATAAGCATGATTGTAGAATAAATATAAGCTGAATAGTTCAGATAGACAATAGACATAGACTTTTCTAAGCAATATGAAACATATATGACAATTAGAAGTGTTCCCCTCCCTCATACATCTAGCATAATAAGAATAGAAGTTATATTATGAAAGAAAATGATTAATTATACCAATACATTATTTACTTTACTTTAGAGGGGAGGGGGGCATCTACCTGTGCTTAAGTCCTGAATGTACCTATTACATGCAGTGAACAAGAGAAAAAAAACATTGCAAAATTGAACAGTGTCAAACACAATCAGCCAATTACATTTATGAACATCAATCACTAAAGAGAAAGAGAAGTTTAAAGACTACTTTTGAAAATAGAAACATATTAAGTAATTTTGAGGCCTGCTTCAGACTTTATTGTAGACGTTGAGCAAGACCTCTCTGGGCTTCAGTTTCTTTTCTTCTTACTTAATCTTCTGTCCTTCCGCGGACATTAGCTGACAAACATTCACTCTACTACAAGAGATATGAGCTCAAATTGGAGGAAATTCATTTTAAAAATTTTGTATTGTTATAAATTATTTCTTATTTCCAGTGAATTATATCACAATACATGTCAAAATTCAAAAGCATCCATGACCTGGTTCCATCAATCCCCTGTAATAATAACTTACATTCTATAATCTCTGTATTTCCTAAAATACAGAATCCATCAAACATGGTATATTGCTGTTCAAGCACCTATATTTCCTTCAGCCAAAATAATTGATTTCCATGTAATAATGACTCAGAATTGTACTCATTCTTTTAAGTTCAAACTAGAATAACAGCTCCTTAAAGACCAGCCCCTCTGCCCACACTCAGCAAAAGTGCCCATTCTTCCAATCCAGGAATAATAAATTATGCACACTTAAGCCCAAACACTACATTGATAGCTAAATTTATAACAAAATATTAGCGGGTTAAGACATGGACATTGCATCTAATCTAATAGAAACATAAGTACTCAGACAGATCTGGTTTTAATTGATATCTTTGCAGTTAACAAATAATATGGATTTTGCAAGTTACTTAACCTTTTGATGTCTCAATTTCTTCATAAAAAATATGGAGAGGAAAGGTATCTTATGATATTTTTGTTGCAATCATACAAAATAAATCTGTAGAGGGCACAATGCCTGGCATAGGGTTGGTAATAAGTAAAAAAAATATATAAAGCTATTATAGTTATTATGCCTGAATAGAGAGAGGTAACCAATATTTATCAGGTAAATAAGTCTCCCTGACATTTAAAAAAAAATTTATAACAGATTTACCAAGGATTTAACCTAAACCAGCCATCAAGATTCCTCTTCAGAGATGTTCTATTACAAAGGAAAAATTATTTCTCTTGTGTACAAGATGTTGGTTTAGCCCTGGCCACTGTGGCTCAGTTGGCTGGAGCATCGGCCCACATACCAAAAGGTATTGGTTCAATTCTGGTCAGGGCACATACCTAGTTTGCAAATTTGGTCCCCAATCAGGGTACATAAGAGAGACAATTGATCACATTAAGTTTTCTCTCTCCCTTCCTCTTTCTCTAAAAATGTCAATTAAACATATGGTGAAGATTTAAAAAAATTTTTTTAAATATTGGTTTTAAGTTGATTTATTGTTCCAAAATCAAGTGGCCCTGGGAGCTGAACAATTTGACTTATATGACTAAGCTACCATCAAGGACTTCTTATCTTGTCATTTTTCTCTATTATGGCATAAAACACTAACAGCTGCTCAGGTTAGCATGAAATTATGGCCTTTGTGATGCTCCCTGTGTATCTCTGGTGCTCATACAGCATCCTCCACAATTGAGATTTTGAAGGTCCACCAAATGCTAGAGACCTAATGTATCCCTGTAACTTGGGGATTGAGACAGAGGGTCACTGTCCTCCAATGATTGTCTTTAGTTATTAGACAATTGCATTTCCTGGACAGATTTCCTTTATCAGAAGTGAACTGCTCTTTGTTACAATTCTTCCCAGCATTTCTAGGGACAGATATTCAGGAGAAATCTTATTCTAATTATGCTGAATTCTTGGAATTGAAGCTCACAACTGATTTTTTTCAAACCACAAAATTAACATGCTATTGAATACAGTATATAAACCATCACAAAAACAGGCAGACCATCACTCACTTAGCTCCTCTTCCACTTCTTTTCCTCCACTTTGGACAAAAGGTAAGACTTTCAGATATAAATCTGATGTATCTTCTCTTTAGCTTTATTTAAATTAGGTTGAGATATATGAAGAAAATAATTTTTTAAATGAAGTCTTTGAAATAAAGGTATTTGAGGTAGCACTGACATTATTTTCAACATTTAAGTTATAAAAAGTAGAAGTGTCTATGCAGATTTGGTAGAAATTATAAAGACCAAGTAAGCTTAATGAGTCCAAGAAAGTGGAGTAATGGTGTTTAATATAAATATTTTTAGTATAAGACTATTTAACAGGTTATATTAAAAGATCTAATTCCTCAATTAAATAAGCCTTCTAATTTGATTAAACCTATCACAGTCATAAAAGCAAATATATTTAAATTCTTATACGGGAACATGAATAATTATTGGAAACTTTATTCAACAGTTTGTTTATAGAGGTGGCATATTGAATAAAAATATGGGAGTTCTTTGGGAACATGTACACTTGAAATGCTTATGAATAACTATATTTAGAAGAGTGTATTCCTCAAGCTTATTTACAACATGCAACATCCCACTTTATTGTTCAAATAATAATATTTCAAAAAATATTAAAATAGACACATGAAATACAGAATTCAGTTAAAAAGAAACTAAATTTTACTTTGTTAGAAAAATTCTAGAAGAGATAGAAATAACTTGAAAACAAAAACAAAAGAGAGATCTTAAAGAAAGAGTACCTTAGACTATTTTTCAATAATAAAGTTCTGGCTTAAAAATTGACATGTAAAATGCTAATTATAAAATATAGAAAATGCAATTGGACCTTCCCTACTTATAATAATCTCTAATATAGTAACATATTTTTTGAGACCTGACAATAAAAAAATAATTAGAAACTTATGAAGGTCTGAAGCAAGGTAAAATTAATAAAAAATCCGATAGTACCCATGAGAAAATCTAGAAAATATATTTTTGCCTAATAAAGAGAAATGCTTTCAGCATTAAATACTGCACAGAATATTTTGCAGATGAATTAGGGACTTTTTTCATGAAATAATTGTAGTTCAGAAATTTAGTTTATAAGTCAAGGATTGAAGATTGTATGTCAAAGTATATTGGTGGCACCAAGATTATTTTTTACAAAAAATTATACAGGTGGAAAAAAATCATAATACCATATTCTCATTCACAGGACTTGAGAGCCATGAAGGTCCTCATCCTGGCCAGCCTGGTGGCCCTTGCTCTTGCATGGGAGGTAAGACAATCCCTGAATGATTAACATGTAGTGAAATATTCTCCCATGTGTACAGAACAATATCAGCAATATTTTAAATGTACAAATAAAGCAAAATTTTGACAGATTTTTTAATTTTTATTTTTGAAAACCATGTACATTACTCCACAATTTCAACAGTGTCCTGTAGGGCCACAAATCTGGGTTAAATGCTTTCTACATCACTGTGCCACTAGTCCCTAAAGAAAAAACAAACAAGGAAATAAGCAACAGACAAAACAAGTAGACACAAGAATAAAATAAAAGAGTAATATCGCACAAATACAACTGGGTGCAAGTGCAACATAGGTAAACATATCTTATTCCAGTGATGAAACTTCTGTGCCTCTTACCCTAGAGCAATGGCCAAATCCTACCTGTGTCCACCCAAAGACATCCAGAGGGTGGAACATCAGGCATTAATCATAATCATAAACATATTTGTAATCGTAATAAAAAGTGTTTGATACAAATTAAAAAATACTTCTTTTCTGTGCCCATCAAAAATTGTTCTTCATTCAGGTAAACTAAAAACATGCCATTAGAGTTATCAAATATAAAAGACATAAAACACAATTGCCTTTCAAGGCTCTCAAAAAATATACATTTTTTATTTCTTGAATTTGTGAAGGAGATAGCTCTGCATGAGAAAGGGAAAGAGTAAGTAGGAAATGAGTTAGCTATGGAAACTAAATGTTTTTGTTCTTGTTGTTTTTCTTTACAGAAGGAAGAATTCAGTGTATCCAGGGAGGTAAGATATTTTATTCAGAGGAAATATTTCCAACCATGAATAGTAACATTCTGCCCCAGCTGGGGAGGCTCAGTTGGTTGGAGGGTCATCTCATGCACCAAAAGCTGTGAGTTCAATCCCTGATAGCAGTGGACAGGAGGCAACCGATAGATGTTTCTCTCCCACATCAATGCCTCTCTCTCTCTCTCTCTCTCTCTCTTTCTCTCCCTTTCTCTCTAAAATCAATAAAAAAAATTCTAAAAAAAAAAAAGTAACATTCTTTGATGATCCAGTTGTTGATTCTGTATTTTTTCTTCACAGACTGTAGAAAGCATTTCCAGCAGTGAGGTAAGAAGACATTGTTCATTCTGAGGCAATTTTCCATTTGAAACAGTAAAATGCTGGACACTCTTTATATTGTGTTATTTTAGGGTACTTAAGTGAATGCAGCCCTTCTGATATATAAATTCTGATGTAAATTTCCATTATATGTTTAAGGACAAAATAACTGTCTGCAGAATTCACTATCCCAGCACTTTCCACACTAGCTGCTACTTGAACCTTTGTCACTGTGCCCCACTTCCTTCTTTAAGTGGATTGCACAGTCCTCTTTTGTGTCTTGACCGCTCTCCAGCCTGACCTCATTCACTGTTCTGACATTTATTCAGCACCTTCTGTGGATCAGGCATTGACTAGAGCTGTGGTACAAACTGAAAAGCACATGCCCATAGGAAAGGATGGCAATGTAGCGGTGGGCAGACATGCAAATGGCCATATTTTGTGATTACAATAGTCACTTTAGATAATAAAAGGCAGTGAGTCTTCATATTAGTCTCAAATCTGCCTGGGAGAGTCAGGTAGATATAAACACTTGCACTACTTTTCAGGGCCTGTCATTACCTGCTAACTGGTACCTGGGTGCACTTTATCTCTTCACAAAGGTTATCAGATCCTTAGGGAAAGTATTCAGTTCTTACAATTCATTTGAAACCAGAATATAGCAAATGAGCTAAGAATAATTAACAGGATCTATTAATAGTTATTATAATTTCTTATTAATGCATTTTATTGTTTTAAAATCATATAGCATCTTAGACATCATTGTGGTCATAGGAAGGGAACATAGTAAGAGGGAAAAGTTAGCATCTATGAAATGAAATGCCTCTTTTTGTACTATGTTCAGTAATTTTCTTTTCTTTCTTGATTGTGTTAATCTGTATTTTTTTAAACATATCTTTATTGATTTCAGAGAGAGGAAGGGAGAGGGAGAGAGAGATAGAACCATCAATGATGAGAGGGTAGTCATTGATTTACTGCCTCCTGCATGTCCCCCAACTGGGGATAGAGCCTGCAGCCCGGGCATGTGCCCTGATCTGGAATCGAACCACGATCTCCTGGATCCTAGGTCGATGCTCAGTCACTGAGCCATGCCCAGCTGAGCCATCTGTATTTTTTTATAGAACAGGCTTGTGCAGAATAGTGCAACATATAATTTCAGCAATGGTCCTGTGTTTTTAATGATATTATCAAGCAAGGTGTCCACATTAACCTATTAAATGTCATTTTCTGATTCATATTGGCAAATAAAAAATATTTGTGAAAAGTTAACCAAATTTTATTTTTATTTTCTGAAGGAATCCATTTCACACATCAACAAGGTAAAACTATTTATTTATTTATATGAAATTTATTGCAGTGACATTGGTTAATAAAATCATATAGGTTTAAAATGTTCATTTCTATGGTGCATGATCTGTATATTGCACTGTAGGCACATCACCTGAAGTCAAATTATCTTCCATCACCATATATTGGCCTCATTTATTGTTTGCCACCCCTAAACCCTCTTCTCTCTGGTAACCACAATGCTATTGTGTATGTATGAGTTTCAGTTTTATATCTAACATAAGGGGGGTTAAACCATTATCTTTAAATGTTTGTAGTTTCAAAATGAAATTCATTTAATTTTTATAGATTATGCCATTTCTTTTCATCTTACTTGTTTTTCAGCAGAAACCTGAGAAGTTAGAAAATGACAAACAGCAGCAAAAAGAGGTAATTTGTTCATAATGAGTATATTTCAAAAATTATTATAAAATATAATACATACAAAAGATGTGTATTTTTATTCTAAAGAATTGAAATCAAATAAATGCCAGCATAAGAAATAAAACATTGTTAATATATTTTTATGACATAAGTGTACTTTTTAAGCCCATAATCCACTTGTAGGATATGGACTAAGTACTTAAGAATAATTATTGAGCCCAGCCAGTGTGGTTCAGAGGTTGAGCATTGACCTATGACCCAGGAGGCTGCAGTTCCATTCCTGGTCAGAACACATGCCTGGGCTGGGGGTTTGGTTCCCAGCAGGGGGCCTGTAGGAGGTGGCTGATCAATGACTCTCTCTCACCATCGATGTTTATATCTCTCTCTGCCCTTCCCTTAGCTCCTCTCTGAAATCAATAAAAAAATATTTTTTTAATAAAGAAGAAATATTGAGTTGCTCACTAAACTAATGATATGTCTCTTTCCCATGAATTCACATTAGTAGATACATTTCCAGCTTGGGAACTAGGCTCTTTTAGTCTCAAGATAGATAGGTTATGAAACAAATGGAAAGGAAATATGGCACAAATACTAATTTGATTATTAGGTAGCTCTATAACCTTGGGCCAAAGTTTCTCTGTACTTTGATTTCTTCATCTGAAAACTAGAGATTAATTAATCTGAAAACTGAGAATATTAATCATCCTCTAAGGCTGATGAACTGCCTCCAGAAAATACTCAATGATTTATATTAAAATGTTATGTTTTATATTAACATTTATGGATACATGCAGTTCATAAAACAATTTCCATTAAACTTATGAGAGAATTGAGGTACAGACCAAATTGAGAACACAATTGTGTGACAATATCACACAGTTATTAAGTAGTAAAGCTTGCGTAAACATAAGATTTTCTTAGACTACATAAAATTCTTTAATTAAATAATATGTGTGGTAACATTTATCTAATTGTAATATTTCACCTTCCTGTTTTATCCATGGAGTGGGTTTGTTTGGAACTTACACCAAATATTTTTCTAAATCAAAATGAATTTACAAAATGATGCCTCTTTAAAGACTCACGGTAACAACCATCGATCTACCAAGGAAAGTAGTGTTAGTATTTAGCTGGTATGGACTAACATATTCAATTAAACCACAAATTAAGATTTATTTTTCATTAAACACACAGAAGTGAACCTTGGAAATACTCCTCTAAGTCTTTTTACAATTAGCCTTCATTATACGGAAACAATTTGGTCTGCTTTATCCCATTATGTTGAAAAGTTCATGCCCTCTGAACACCAAGCTCTACAGCTAGCCACAGCTATTGAAGGCAAGTCGGAGAGCAGAAACAGGCTTGAAATCCCCAAACACTGATTTCAGTTTGATCTGAGTGCTCCTATGAAGGGAGTGGGTTAATGAGGAGTCCGTCAAAGAGTATTTAACTCATCTTCACATGGCCCCAAATAATTTCTCAACCAGCATAAGTAAATCCATAAGTGTCTCTCTTTCATTCAGGATTCTTCACTAGAGCGCAGGTTAAATCATCATGAATGACAATTGTAGCTGAATCACGGACACAGATATTCGTTTTCTTTTTTCCCAGGATGAGCACCAGGACAAAATCCACGCCTTGGTCCAGCCACAGCCGCTTCTCTACCCTTACGCTGCGCCCATCCCTTACCCTGTCCTGCCGCAGAGCGCCCTGCCTGTCGCTCAGCCCGCTGTGGTGCTGCCTGGCCCTCAGCCTGAAATAGTGGAAGTTCCCAATACTAAGGAGAATGTTTTTTCTGAGCATGTGATGCCATTTCTTAAATTTCCAAGAATGCCAATTTTTGAGCCCCAAATCCCAGATCTCACTGATCTCAAAAATTCACAGCTCCCTCTGCCTCTGCTCCAGCCCTTCATGCCCCAAGCTCCCCGGTCTCTGCTCCAGGCTCCCATGCTTCCTCCTCAGGCCATGGTCTCCCTTCCTCAGTCCAAAGCCCTGCCTCTTCCCCAGCAAGTGCTGGCCTTCCCCCCGAGAGCTATGCCCTTCCCCCCGAGAGCTATGCCCATGCAAGCCCTTCTGCTGAACCAGGAGCTTCTGGTTGACCCTACCTGGGAATTCACCCCTGTGACTCAACCTATTTCCCCAGTTTACAACTTACAAGTAAGTCCTAATTTACTAACTCCGCTGTTTCATTCATGATGTGTATATGATAGTAGAAGCGAGAGATTCAGAATAAAAGAATAAATGAATACTGAATGGATATCCTAGTGCACAGAGTTTACATCAGGGATTCTCAACACTAGTTACAAAATAAAATACCCCTCCACATCCCAATGTCTAGCAGTACTCGCAGAGATTTAGAAAGAATTGTTCTGATTTTCTACATAAAATCCTGAGTATTGGGAAGAAATTATACCACTCTGATTTAATCAATCTGTTGAGAATATAAATCAAGGGAATTAAGGCTTATTAAAACCAGAATTAAATTTGGTAATCTGGGTGTGGAATAAAAACGATTTATTTTATAGTTAGGAAGTTTTTTTGTGCACATTTGTGCTCCACATACTTTAATTCACAACTTGTTTTTGATATATATACATAAGAAGGCAAACAACTGAGATGCTTATTGTATTACTCATAGAATATTTAGAGGTGTTCTTGCCAAAAAGTGAATTTTAATTTATTTATCTTGTTTTGCTTTTTAAGTTTTAAGAGGATTTCAAAGCTAATGTCTGCCCCTCCCTTTCTTTGGGAGGTTGGAGATTAGACTGATTATGTTTATACTTAATACATTTTTACATTTCATTGTTCTGGATAAGCCCAAGGTAGTGAGAAATCCCACCAATATGTGGACTTACTTATTAATTATTAATGTGTCATGGACATCTAAATAGTTGACTACTATGTACTCACCTAAAATTATGTATCCTTTGTATTTCAAATCATTTTAATTTTAATTATGTGTTATGGACAGATGTGAATGGTTTGTTTTCAATGGCTTATGTCCTTATGCTTAATTATCATCATTTTTAGAAAAAAAAGGAGTTTCTTCTACTTTAATATAAATATGTTTGAACTCTCTTTAAAAATCAACTTGCATTCTCATTTATACCTTCTTTTCTATAAAATTGAATTGTCTTATTGCATTTAAATTTACATATTGCCTCTTAATTCATGGGTAAATATAAAATTATTAGTTTCAGTGTGAAGATTAAAAGGGGGGAAATTTCTTAAGATACAATTTTTTTTTAGTGATTATGGTAGACTAGATATTTCATTAAGACAATTCCAAGTTGAATGATATTTGATCTTTGCAGTTTTTATGTGCAAGATAGGGCACAAAATGGTGCATTTGTAACAAAATTTCTCTAATGAATTAGTCATACCGAAATTACAAATGGAGAGAGATGTATGGTTATATCATAAAACATAACTTATTCTATATTTGTTCTCTATTCCATAGAATTGACTGTGACTGGAAATGCGGCACCTTTTCAATCTTTGCATCATGCTATCAATAAACAATTTTTAAATGATTCTACATGAAAAACATGAAAATGTGTTTATTTATTATAAGTATTATATAATATTCATCTTAATTTGAATATGACTCATTACATCTCTTTTCTAAATTTTAATTCAAAAGTACCACAGAATTTTAATTTTAATAATTATACCTAAAATATGTATAAAATAATTTCTGCAGTTGTGCCTATTATTATATTTCCTAACCAGTTATTTCAATAAATTAATATTTTATGCATATTGTTTTCTTGTATTTATTATAATCTTTCAAACATAATTGGCTTGTTCAATGTTAACTTTAGATTATTACTGTTGTTAAAAATAGCACTGGAAGATTGAAATTAAATGGCATGCTTTGAATTGAATATTAAAAGATGTCAAATAGTAGAGGTAAAAGATAATCATATACTGCGTTTGCTCTAGAAAGGCTTGGTTTACACCCATAGTCCCAGTTAAACCATTAGACCTATGCTTTTCACCCTCAAAAGTACCCAGCATCAGGTGTCAAATTTTATGGTCACTCTATAAAAAAGTTTCAAAAGTGAAATCTGATTCACAGCTCTGCAACACAGCAGCTAAGTCGTGCTTTGAAAGTTACTTGATTTTTTGGAGCTTCAGTTTCCACATCTATATAAGAGCCAATTCAAAGGGTTTTATTGAAGTTTGAACGTGATTAGTGCCCTGCACTGTGCATGATAAGTGCCCCTTGTTGCTCTGTGTTACTGGCTTGACACGTATCACAGCAGCAAGAGCCAGTACCACAGTCAGAATGAGCTGGGTTATGTGGCTTCAGCTAGTAATGCCCAAGAATCAAAGACCGACAGGAAGCTCTGATATTCATTGTCTCTGACTGTCCAGTAATTGTTTCATTGTGAATTATCCCTCTACCAACTCCTGCACTGTACACTCAAGTCCGTCCACATCAGTTTACACAGTGATTCATCTCTAGCCATTCTTCCATCTTTCCTGCATCCTCAATGTTTTCCTAACCCTCAGGATCAAGTGCAAACCAATCTTATTCTATCACATTTTCCATCTTCAATGAAAAAATTTTCATCTTTAAAAGTACACCTACAAAGCCATCCCAGTTCTTTAGGTTACTCTCTGGCAATTACCACAGAAGTATCATACTGTCTCTTCAATGACCTCATCAGCCTGTTCCCATCAAGCTTTGTCCCTACTGAAACCACTTATTTTTCCAGATCACCAACACCTTTCATCTTGCTAAATTGTTTTCTGTTACCCATCCTCTCAGTGATATTTCATAGACTTGATCATCTCTTTATTTGAAATATACCTCTCTGCATTTGAAATCCTAAACCTGTTAAACCCGAGGTCTGCCTTTTAACTCACTAGTCACTTCTTTGCAGTCTCCCTTCTGATGTCTTCTTTTCCAAACCTTTCAGGGTTGCAGTGCCCTAGGAATTAGCCTTACTCTGTTTAGTTCCATGGCTTTAACCCATCCATGCTCTGAGAGCATTTAAACATGTATCTTCAAACTGACATTTAGCTTCATCTCTAAACTCATACATTCCACTTGCCTTCTTGGTCTCCACAACTGAGTATCTGATTAACATCGCAAACCTGCCATGGCCAAGCCTAACTCTTCATATTGGCCAGTCTCTAACTAGTGGTTCCACTCAGGTATATAGCAAACACAAATAATATGTATGTGCACTAAATATATGTATCCAATGTTTTTAGCAGTATTATTCTTAAGATCTTAAACTAAATCAACACTAATATGAATCAACAGTATTTTGTATAAATAAATTGTAATACACCATGGAATGGAATAGTATACTGTCACACAAACAGGAATGAGCAACTGCCACCAAACTGATGTGGATGAATTACATATAAATATTATGAAGTGGCCACAACCAGACACACAATATAACAGAGTTCACAACCCCATGTATAAACTTTTTTAAAATCTATAACAAATTAATTTCTGGTGAAAATAAGTTAGACTAGTAGTTATGCGAAGAGAGCTAGATCTTAATAGGGAACATGAGGGGGTGCTCTCAGGTGCTAGTAATATTCTTTCCATTAACTTGGATGATGAATACTTTGTAATAATACACTTTGATATGTGAGTTTTTCTAAGTGCATTTTTGTTGCTTTAAAAATTTAAATGTTTATTGCATTTAAAGTCATGTTCCTTTTCTTCAGTGTGTGGCTATCTGCTCTTTCTGTGCGGGCCTCACCAAAGTGGAATCACTTCTTCACTTTTGGACTTGAACTCAATTCAGAAATAGGGCACAGGACGTGGTTTCCTCAGCAGCGTGGAGTGGCTGGGTAATGCTGCTGTGAGATGCATGGTTTTAGCCCTAGCGGGGGGAAATTTGAAAAGGAAGAATCCGGACACGGTGGGAGCTCGCAGCCTGACTCCTGCTTCACTGTCCTCTCGGTGTGTTATTCAGAGGTGCGGCTCTCCTGTGCAGCCCGCGCTAATTTCACAATCACCACCTTAAGTTTCTGCTTGCTGAAGGGATTTGGGGGACTCAAACAGTTCACACCGACAGAACAGCCTACTTACAGACAGTGAACAGAGCACAGCAACATCAGGAGGAGATGCACAAGATTTAATTTTGAACTTCTACAATTATTTGATATATCTTAATATGTAGGAAGAAAAGTTTAATCACTCTTGGATAAAGAATTGAGTATTTGTTGCAGTCCAGAAATATCACGCTACCACAATCCCTTATCCAAAGGGAGACGTCCTTGATCCGAGTATAGCCAATTAGCATTCTTCTCTTGATGCTTGGTCACTCCAGGAAGCTGCACTCTAGTTACTCTGGGATTAGGACCTGAATGACCATAAAGTTTTGAGATTTGGGCAAGCCATCTTTTCTATAACCTGCAAATTAAGTTAGGCCAAAGAAGAGTTTTGGTGAAAGATGAACAAAGAGTTATTATTGACCACCTTCAAGTTCCTAAATCCAACTGTTTTTTACTCTTAGAATCTTTAGTTACATGAACTAATAAATTCCTTTCTTTTTTTCAGACCTTATATAAGATGTATTTATGTCACTTGTCACCATGAGATTCCTGACAGAATAGAATCAATCCCATGGTTTATGCTAGTGGATCTTTCACTGCTTATGTTCAAACAGCAAAATTTAAAGCAAATTTATTAGGGTGATATTGATTAATAAGATGATGTAAATTTCAAGTGTACATTTCTATGGCACTTTTTGAAGGGGAAAAAATCCAAGACTGAGTGTTTAAATTACATAATTAAATATCTTTTTCAGTTCCGGCTTCCACCACAAACAACCATAGCTTAAAAAAGAAACATTTATTTGTCACAGTTTTGGTGGCTGGGAGTCCAAGATCAAGGTGCAAGCAGATTCTATGGCTGGTGAAGCCTCTCTCTCTGGCTTGCTGATTGCAAAATAGCAGTCTTCTTGCTAGACCCTCACTTGGCAGAGAAAGAGACAGAGAGAGAGAGATCATCTGTCTCATATCTTTTCTCATAAGGACACTAATTCCACTCATGAAGTTTCCACCCATATAACCTAATTATCTCCAAAGGTCCCCTCTTCTGAATACCATCATATTTTTAAAAAATATCTTTTTATTTATTTCAGAGAAAGGAAGGGAGAAGGAGAGAGAGTCGGAAACATCAATGAGAGAGAAACATCAACATTGATAGACTGCCTCCTGCACGCCCCCTGCTGGAAACTGAGCTCACAACCTGGGCATATGCCCTGACGGGGAATCGAACCGTGATCTCTTGGATCATAGGTTGATGCTCAACCCCTGATCTATGACGGCTGGGCTACCATCACATTTTGATCAAACATTTAACATATGAATTTAGAGAGGGACACAACATTCAGTCTATAGCAATTAAAATGACATAAGTTGGTAGGTCTCGTGAAATTTAGGAAAGTAAGGTCCCAATTACTGGGAAAAATTTTAAAATATTGGGAGATATGGAACATTTAGATAACCCCAACTTCTAAATATCCTGAAACTCTTACTGAGTATCTTTTTCATGATAAAAATCATGATTTCTTTGTTTACTGTGGCTAATGGTTGCCTTATTTCCCACTGCTTACTTTTGCTTCACTATAATCAGGATTTAGCCTTGATGTGGACTGGAAGTAAGCATAACTACATTGACTGAGAAATTTAATGGGAGACACGAAGTATTTACAATTTCATTTCTGACCTCAGAAAAGATGGAAAGAGCCTAGTGTCACCAAACCAAGGGATAGCAGGTAAAATCCTGAAGCAAGGTGATAATTAAAATTTTCAGAGATGTAGTGGAGGGAGTAATAATTGTGTGAGATATGATCAAACCAGAAGTGATTGCTGTATGAGGCTAATCATTATAACCATAGACAAAAATTTAATGACAGTCTTATTAGGATGATTTTTAAATTATAAATATAAAATATTCTGGTGAACAGAAATCTAGCTCAAGCTACTGTCAGAGAGAGAATGATGATCCACCCTACCCCCAGTTTCGGAATAAAAATCCATTTATGAATCTAGATGCTTTGTAGAAAGAGTCAAAGTTTTGTTGGAAGGATTATACGGTAACATCATATTACCAACCCTGATCCTTGCCTTCAACCTATGAGTTTTGGGGCATTTACCTGTAGAACGGAAACTATCTGCTCTTCTTACAGACTCTGTGATCCATTATCTGTCTTACTATCCGTTACTTGGAATGGAGAATGTCATGATGATCTGTTCAGACTGGGATTTTTTGAATCAAGTAATAACTGGTGTTGTCATTAGAATTTGCCTTCTTTTAAACCTAGTGATAGTCTAAACCATTCATGATTAGTCTTTAATTCAGAGTGTTTGCTTAAACAGATATATTTAGAAACTGGTCAAATTCCCATATTCCTTCCCTGATGTACGGAGTAAAGAGGTCAAAAAATATAGAATAGAAACTTGTGTCTCCTTCTATAATAATAATTTTGCAGAGCTAGGGGATTTTCAGTGACTGTTTAAAAACACACACACAAAAGATGCAAGGATAGTTAACTATATCACCATACTATTTTTTGGGGGGGGGGTGGGGTTCAATAGCTTCTTAGAGGATAACAATGATTACTAAGAATTTAATGAGGTGGCAATACTTATAGCAGGTAGTATTTTAAATGTAGTATGTGTTGGATAAATTTCTAATACTTGCTTTACAGCTAGCAACTTGACAAATTACATATTTCTTCATTTAACTTTAATACTTAAAAAAATGAGAAAATAATACCAGAAATGGTTTGCTTTCATCTTACAAAATAGAGGTTTCCACCTCATAGGACTGTTTTAAAGACTAGTCTTCTCTAGTCTTGCATCACAGTTTAGTTTGCAGGAAACATAGCTGTCTTATCCTACCTTTCATCATGCATTTATTTAATTGATGACTTTATTCCTGCAGGATTCATGACATTAGAAATATCAAGTACCCTTGATGCCTTGGGGAATAACATGATGACAGAAGCTGAGATACATTTTATAAAGACACAGAGCCCTGCATCCTTCATTAAATTGCTGCAGATCTAGTAGTTTGAGTATGTTGACAAAACTTCTCTAGATTACAAAAACAAATTGTTGTGTGTTGTACTTCTTAACACTGAGAGAAAGCAGAAGACTTATTGTTAAATGGTGTTAAATGGCTTTCTATTTTAAAGACAAAAATTTCATGTTTATGTGTTATGCATATACGTGTATATTTGGTAGGATGTAGAACAACTGATGACCAACTATTTGGTTTAGGCTATGGTACAAGAGGCCTTGTCACTTGTGCGTTAAGGCCTGGAAAATACAGTTTTTAAAGGATCATGAAAGGTTGGGTTGAAAAATAACTCTCATCTGGGGCTTTGAGAATATACAAGCACGTAACTATTTGAAATACAGCTCTTTGTTTGGCTCTGGAGGACAATGCCCACCACAGATACTACATGACCATGTGTGCTGAGATGATCATTTAAATGATTGTTATATAATTTACTTAGTTGTAAACTCAAGTATAATCAAGTGGGTTGGCCTAAACAGGTCCTGATGACAATACCAGGTTGTTCAAATTTCCAGGGCACCCACAATTGCTACACTTCTCTTCCTCTCTGTGAAATAATTTTTTTTCCACATCAGAAATATTCTATAAACAGCAGACTTAAAATAAAAGATCTTGGACCCAGTTTGTAATTTTCCAGCATCAGGCAAAAGTCACATTTTAACATTTTTTCATTAAAATGAGAATGAAAGTGTCATAAATAATTTAATAAAAACAGAATGTTACACACATAGACTCTTAAAAGGATTATATAGATACTGCTAAATGGAATAATGACAGAAAATATGGATTGTGCCTTAGAATGTAATTTATTGAAGAGAAAAAAAATCTGTCATTGCACACAATTACTTGAAATGATGGCATTTACAGAAGAAGCAATTCAAAGATTTTTTTTAAACAAAATTCCCATAGTAGAAACTTAGTAAAGACTTTAATACTCTCTGATTCAGTTGCCTTCATGCTGGCATGATACAACTGAATTTTAGACAGTAAGCTGCTAGGAAAGTTTAGATTAAGGAAAATAATGACATGCTATTTAATATACAGTAGAGAATCAATAAGGAAAATTACCCTCAATTTGGGAGTGTCCTATTCTAAAATAGCAGCCAAAGCCTTTGGGTAGGGAGATTTTACATAGTAGACAGGAGAAATTTAGAGAATGAAATTTTCAGTCACATCTGTAAACAGAAAAATAAGTATGTGGTTATACCACCTACACATTTTTTAGGGTAAGAGACACTTATATGATACATTTAATAGTTCTAGTCTCTTTATCTTAAGATGAAGCTCACAATGTTATATATGCTTTCCTGTTAAAGCTACACTACTCTTAATTTTTCAGTTTTAGAGAGATTTTAGTTTGCTAGGTAAGTATTTTTTTATAGTAAAGCAATTAGAAGAAAGAGCGTCTACATAGTTCAGAGTTTTATCATTTTGCTTAGTTTGATGTGTTCAAAGGGAAGTTTTCACCATTGGGGAGGGAAAACACACCCCCCCAGTTAGATCTTATCTAGGGCATGAAGACAAAACAGACCTGTAGACATTTCAGTCTATTTGCCGGTGACAGAAATTTGGTTTCACTATGTGACTAGCTAAGGATTTCATTGCAGTGATCATAAAGACCAGGACCCCACTGTTGGGTTCATCAGTCTCAAAGTCCCATCTTCATGGAAAATTAGTAACATCCACACTCCTGTACTTGTATAGGAGTTTCCACATTATAAATCATATTAGTTTAAATTATGGAATATTAAGTTGCTATTTAAATATAATAAGATTATGAAACAAAAATTTGCAAATGTACAAGTCAATTTAATTATTATCTAAGTGCTAATATGTTCACACACAGCTAGACTTCAGGAAATAAAATAGAACAAAAACTTTACAGTCTACAATCCTACTTGTACTTATTACTCATATGGAAATAGGATCAATGGTTAGACAAGTAATTTCCAAACTTACCAAAGGCCGTAATTGTGGAGATCCTGAGAATTTACTTAATTTCTCTGAAGGAACAGTTTTAACAAAAATTGTTAAAATTATGTGATGAAAGTACTCAGCAATAAAATTTTACTAAATCAAGAAAAAAATTACTACTACATATGTTTCTATTTTCCCAACGTTATACTTAACAAAGATTATTATATTTACTCTCCTTCAGAGTTATAAAAAATAAACATCATTATATTATTACAAGTAAGAAAAAGTCCAGGATTTGAATGTAGGACTTCCAGATGCCAAAATCTGTGCTCTCTTCCCCTTACTGCATTCTTATGAATATCACGGGCATAACCAAAATGAAGGCATTTAAAGATCAGTAAAAGTGCAAGGGACATAAAGTTGGATTATATATTAGAACTCTTTATATTTTTAATTTGGGGAGAACTTTTTCTTTACCCTTATCAGGATAAATGTTACATATGGAATAGATAGCACTGCTCCACATGTTCCTAAGGGATGGATTAACATTAACCGTGGATGCCAGAAAGCACAGCCAATGTCCATTTCAGAAAACTCTAATACGAGGGTAAGCATGGATTTGCTATGTTTATTCTGAGGATGTTTCTATGGTATGGTAAGTGATTTTCTTTTATATCCTTCAGTAAACATCAATATGCAGTAATTTAAATAAACTTACCACCACTGTGGCATAAGTTTTTTCAGTGTTCGCAGAGGCAATGGGTTGAGTGATGCCGTAGAACGGTGAGGAGGGCATGTGCTGCATGGTCTGTGGGGGATAATACCAAGCGGCAGCGTAGGGAAAGGCAGCAAGCCCCTGGAAAGGCTAGGGGAAAGGACAGTGGACAAGCAAGTGTATGAGCAATAGTTGCTTCACGTCTCTAAAGGTGAATCATTTCATTCGTTTCTGACATGGCTGTTTTAGTATCACAAGACATGACAACTCTGAGGGGAAAAGAGAATTCAGGCTCTTCACTAAGGATGGGTCCTAGTAAAAAAGCTCTTGGATAGGGCTCTTTTAGGGGTCCCGAGAAGCAATGGATAAAGCACTTCTTTAAGGTCATTGAACTCCAAGAGCTGGCATTATTAACACGCGTTCAATTGTCAGAGCTCCAAATTAAGCATTAGTGTGAATTTATAAATTGTGTAATAATTTATAAACTCATAGGCATTTGGAGTGGAAAGAATAATTTTTGCCATTTAGCTCTGTAATTTAATTTTCCACGAAGATACTGAGTTCACAGGAAGAGCCCCTCATCCAGGGTCAATACAGCTGGCTTTCAGAAATGCCAGAAATAGAGAGAAAATAACTCTCTAATTCCTAGCCCAGTGCTTCTTCCAAACACCAGAGTTTAGTAACTAAAATATTACTTTCTTTTTATTTTGAAATAGGTACCTCTGTTGATCTAGCAGGACATATCCCTTGTTTCTATATATTAACATAATTCTCTATATTTTTATGTAGAAGATGTGTGTTCTCTGTTGGAATTAGAAAAAAAATAAAAGCATTTCACGGTTTGCTGTAGTTACCTGACTATGTAAATATTAAAGAAATATGCTAAGATTTTCTCTTTATTAAATTACTTAGATTAAAAAATAAGTATAAAATCAGTAAAAAATAAGAATAAAATCAACTCACCTCAACATAGAAGTAGGCTTGTTCCTTAATAGAGAAGGGGAAAAAAACAAGTTTTGTGACTAAAATCCAATTGAACACCATGATAGAGTAAATTATTACTACCAAATATTGCCATGAAGAAAACAGTATGTATATTGTTATCACAATTTTTTAAAATAATTATGTGAAAGTTGAGGCCAGTGTACTCCTTGGAACTTAAATGAAGTGAATAATTGCCTTTGCCTTTATTTTCCTCTTACTTTGACCAATGAGTAATTAGAGAATTTGAGAAGAAATTGAGGGCAAACTCTGATGTGTACTGAGGAACCATTATCATAAAATTGATTGATAACCTAAATGTTTTAAATCTTGAGGAAAGGTTTTTCTCTCTAATCACATTCATACAGAAAAAGCTCCATGACTTTCATTAATGATTTTTTAAAAATTAGTGTATCGTATATAAGTTGAATCATCAATGGATAAAAGCCACTGAATTGAATGCACAGTTACTGCCTTTAAAAGTGAGGACACACACACAGAAAGAACCGCAAAAACCAGGATATGGGAGGTTGGGGAGGGAATAAATTGCTAGATATGTATTAATTTTTCACAAATGAGAACAGAGAGAGCTCAAAGAAAATATACAAATTGCTTAAGATCCAATGATTAGAAAGTGTCAGACCTGAAATTTAAAACTCAGGTTCTTTCCACTGCACTGTACTATGAAATAATAAAAGGTTAAATTTTGACAACACGAATAGAAAGTTGGGATTGTCCTGACTTAAAAGTTGACCTGAAACTACCTTTACTGAGGGATAGACATAGAATTATTCTTTCATTTGCTTTTGCCAACTTAGATCTGATCTTCCACAGCAGTGGTATAACTGGCACCGGAGAGTCCAATAGTTGGCAACAGCTAAAAAATACTAGCACCCACCAGTTCATGATGCAACTAGTGTAATAGTTTCCCCCCAAAATAGTGACTGCTAATAGACAGTAGTTTGAGGCAGTATTAAAACACACACACGCATACATGAATGCACGCACACTTGTGCACATGCACACACCCTCATTCATGCACACACACTCACACACACACGGATTTACCTGATTCACTATAGGCTCTCTCTGGAAAGAAAAAGAGAATCAGAGTTGCCTTTTAAACTTCAGAGATGGAAGAAGCAGCCTATTTAAAATACTTTTCATGTTAGAGATCTGGGAACTGATACTAATTTTACCAATTATATTACCTGGAGACAATTTATTCTCAGACATATAGAGCAATCTCAACAATCTTTATAAGATTCACTAAACAGCAAGTAGTGGTTGGAGGGCTCCATGGCTGGTATGGAACTGGCCTCACTACTCACAAGAATCAGAATTGTTTTGCCAGTACACATATCATAGTAACTGGTTATTGCCTTAAAATGAAATCAGAAGCCCCAGAAACACTGTGGAATGAATGGAATGTAGGGCAGTACCTGTTATGTATTATCAATAAATTCATTTCACAGACGAGGGGATCACAGAGAGCGAGAGTGTTTTGACAAAGACGTTTAGTAACTTTCCAGATGGTTTCTTCAAAAGAAAAGTGCGTCAGCTAGTAAATCTCCAATATGCCTCACTTAAAGAAGTATAATTATAACTGAGTTTGAGATTTTTAAATATAAGTGAGTGTGAGAATCAAATCTTGGGCATAAAGTTATAAAATTAAGACAAATTTTAAGAGAGAAATTAATGTAACCAAGGTTATAAACACATCACTAGTGCTTATGATTATAAATGTGATGCCCACACAGCTGAGGCAGACAGAACAGAACAGCTCCCATTGTAAAAAGCAGTGACAAGTAGTTCTCATCTCTCCAACTGATAAATACAAATCATTTCAGAATGTTGGGAGCAAGAAATAACTACTTGAGAAGAAGGAAATCTCTTTGAAATTGTGATGGTATTTAAAAACAAGCATATTTAGACTTCAAAATATATTATTATTGTGCAAATTATTAAGTAAAATATTACCAGTTGGATGTGGTTGAATTCATTTTTTCTGGGAAGTTGCTCCTGCATAAAAGGAAATACATTCTAAATTACTTAGACATCTTCTGCTGTAACACATTCATTTGACAACATACAAAGAGTACAACATCATCCATGAAGTTTAGGATAAACTGTATTCTATGCCAAATTATGGAAAAAAATATCAAAAAATGTCTTATTTTCTAACTTTAGAAAACATATTCAACTAAAGGCTAAGCTTAGTATAGTTTGGAACAATGAAGAAATTGTAAGGTTCATACTCTGGGGGAAAATAATAACCTACCAGTTTTCTAGGACTATGTATTTTCTGTTCATGGGTATTAATTAATTATTTATTTAAATTTTATCTCGTATAACTTTTAAGTGAAATATTACCAGATATGGGTAGTAAAACCAATTCTGTGTTGGAATGTATTTCTGTAAAAAAAAAGAAAAGAACACATATTATAAAAAAAAGAGCATTATAGAAAATAATAAAACATTCTAGGTTAAATCAGTAATCTTACCTGGTCCTGGACAGCTTCCTAAGAAATAGAAAACATTTAGCTTTAGGGTATTGATATTATTCATTTATGAATAACAAATATTTGCTAGGTACTTTCATTCATTCCAGCTCTATGCTAAATACTGGGAACACAACTATGAAATACAGTGAGTACTATGAGCAAGGCCAATGTAGTTCTAACACGTGTGGGGGTTTCAGCCAAGCCACATTATAGCTAAGGTTGTAAAATACAGGGTGTCCCCCCAGAATGTGTACACACTTTGAATGATTAGAAACTCAGTGTTTATTAACAAACAGTTCATTTTCAAAATTTAAAAGAATCTACAGAAAAGCGTGTGTACATTTTTGGGGGACACCCTATATATTATTCAGGTAATTTCTAGATCCGTAATGAGGAATTCCAGTGGGGTGCTGATATATTTAAATTCATTTGGACTTTAAGCACAAGCAACTTGGAAACAAAAACAAGAGTATCAAGTGGGGTCCAAATTAAATTCATTATTGACTTTCCTCTTCCTACACTGATAACAGAAAAAAATGTTATTTTGCTGAATTAGAACAAAGCCTTTTCCTTCAAGTCTTAATTAAGTCAAGTTTATTTACTGTAACTAAAAGAAAGGGTTTTTTTGTTTGTTTGTTTTGTTCTCTGAAGTGAAAGACTTTATGATACTCAAAAGACCAAAACTAAATAGTGGCGAGAGGGTTGTGCCGATTGGTATGCTTTTGATCTATCCATACCCTCAGCATGTAAAGAATTTAAATAGTTTAGATGCAGACGCTGATGAAAGACCTTCATAATGTCAGAAATCTGAGTACAGCAGATTTTATAAGTGGGAGCAGGAAAAGGAGGAATGAATATTTTACTGGATTGGTAGTAAACCAGACGAGGCTAGATGAGTAGCTGATTACTCATTCCGTATGCAAAATAAGTGAGGAAGTGAGTCGAGCTATATTTTTATTTCACAACAACATTAGTCTAGGCATAAATAGAAATAGCTTTGACAGTAAATATATAAGCAATTATATGAATAATCTGTCAATTATTGTTAATAATCAAAGCTAGAATATATCATTTCTTGAGAAAGATGAAAACATATTTAGAAGTAGGCCCAATTTAAAAGTTAATATATTTTTGCCCTGCCGGAGGTGGCTCAGCGGTTGAGCGTCGACCTGGGATCCAGGCGCTCGGGGTTCGATTCCCGGTCAGGGCACAGGCCCCGGTTGCGGGCTCGATCAGTGACTGTCTCATCATTGGTGTTTGTCTCTCTCTCTCCCTCTCCTTTCCTCTCTCTGAAATCAATAAAGATATATTTAAAAAAAAAAAGTTAATGTATTTTAATTCTGCAGAAGATGATTTTGTTTTATAATAAATAAAATATTACCAGCTGGAGTTCATTGTATTTGTTCATCTGTTCCTATTAAAAAAGGAAAATATTCTCAATTGCTTGGACACCATTCAATCTAACCCCACCATTTTCAGGTGTTGAAGCTAGAATCCTACAATGTCCTTTCCCAAGAGTAAAAAATGAGAAACTTATTAATCCTATTTCAGTGTTATTTCTACCACAAATATTTTGGAATAATTTAAGTATTCCTTTTAAAAACATCAGAAAAAACTTTCTTAACTTATTTTTAACTTAAAATAAATTACAATGCAGGTATAAATGAGTATTCAGATAATTTTACTTACAGTATATTTTATGTCAGAATTACCAAGAAAATTGAAAATTGTTTTTACTTTCTGACTATGAAGATTTAACTTTGGTTAAATTAAATCAGAATACTAGATGAACTCAGCAAAAAATGATGAAGTCTGCTACTGACCACATTTATTGAGCATTTAATTTATGCTATGAATGGAATTAATTGCTTTAAATTATTTAATATTTAGCATCATCATTTTCATTTTACAATGTAGGTTATAGATTTATAGCAGATAAGTAAAACGTCTAACATCATTTCTGGTAAGAAGTAGGGCTTAGAGTCAAATCCAAGTCTGGCCAAATCAGTAGACTGACATTTAAATACTATGCTATTCAGATACAAAACAGACTATAAAATACAAATATTCAACTGAAAGCATAAATTAAATACCTGGGAGATTATATAAATTAATATATATGTATATATATGTGTATATATATACACACACACACACACATATATATATAATATATATATATATATATTATATATATATATTTAGTTTTATTTTCAGAGGGGAATCAGTAAACAGAGTTCATTAGACTGCTTACTATGAATTAAAGTTTAGCAGATATTGAGAGAAATAAGTAATTTATCAATACAACATTCTAATTCATTTATTTATACATTTGCCTTTGATAAAGTTTTAATGAAATTTTACCAGATAGTGTTGGTTGATCACATCTTCCCTTGGAATGTGCTTCTGCTAATATATATATATAAATAAAAGTTGTTTAAGTAAACTGTAACATATCCTGGATACTATTAATATATTTTAAATTTAGCAAATATATCTCACCTCAATGCTGGTGGAAACAACTTCCTTAAAAAAAAATTAAAATTACATAATTTTAATCTTATGACTTATTAATGTACATTTAAGGTAAGAATATTAATTAACCAGACGCTATTGCTAAATAAGTGCGGGAAACTGATTTTAGCAACACATTCCTGGGTGCCCGAGACAAGGTGAATCATGTGAGGCACTGTTATACTCAGGGCGGCCTCCCCTCTCAGGCTTTCCCCAGGACAGTGACTTAGAGGGTCGAGGGTGGGTGTGAAATATTCGCCTCTACTGAACTCACATAAACTCCACGCAACTGATATGGTTTCACTTTGTGACTTGGATGAGGGCCTCCTCCTAAAGTCAAAGGAAGGGCCCCATCACCTTCTAAGGCTTTCTTTTTCCCCCCTTTAAGTTAACAAGAGGCAAAGGATTCCAGAGTCTCATCAACCTAGAATTGGTTGATTTCTACACAGCATATAACATATTTACATCATTGATTTAGAAACATAGCCATTACTGTAATTTTTAATGACAAAATTGACTTCTACTAAAACCTGGGAAGGGCAAAATAATTAGGAAAAACCAAACGGTTGGGCATAATAGATGTGGCCAGATAGGATGGTATTCCAAGAAACGATTCTGTAATTTTTGTCTCTGAGGAATAGTTGCTTTCTTATATCTGTTGGGTTTATATTCATGTGTATTAGAATTAGGATAGAGCTACAAATATTGTGCCTTGTATAATGAGACCTTATAGACTATATGGCCTTCACAGTACAACACGCTTTCATAAACATTTTTCTAACTAATTGAGATATTGAATTAACATCAAAATCATTTACCTCATTTGATGAACTGCTGCTAGGTATCTTTTGCTAAGAGGGGAAAAGAAAACAATACAGTGTTACTGACCCTGAGACTTTGAGAACTGAAAGAAAACTAATTCCACACTTTCATACTGGCTTGTTAACTCCTGGTTTCAGAATTGAAAGAAGTGGTATGAAAAGATTCAGAGCTAATATAATGTATTTTCTTGGAGTGTCAATTTTATTTTAAACATATTAGAGGGGAAAGTATAATAATGTACCTGGTAACTTAAAAACATTTTTTGTTAAAACAAACCCAGATACATGATTGAGTAGAATGCAAAATGTGTATGGATTTTTGTGATAAAAATGAAACCTTGAAGGAAGAGCCCTATTGAACTGGGCTACCCAGAACCTTGGGCTGTGTTTATTTCCATCTAACATTTGGGGCCACTTTGAAGTGAATAAACTGGAAACGTTAAAGTACAACAACCAGTTTCAATATGAAACTAAATTACATTAGCTTTTAACACATCTACCCTTTGAAATATTTAGTTTTTCTAAGTCATATATGTTTATAATTACATATCAGTATAATTTGTGTTCACAAGTACATATTTTAATATCAACAGAGTGTTCATCTCTTGGGAAAGTTGATTGACCAGATATTATGGGGGGCTAACAGATGTTTTCTCCTCACTTTTAGATGAGGTGCACAGCCCATTGATCGTAGATAATTGCTGCAATAGATTCTTTTCTGCCCAAGGACTATGCTGAGCACAGAAGAGAGTGACCTCATACTCTGGGATGGCAAAAGCTAGGTTGTGTTTGAATTTTAAATATTCATGCACATTTTGCATTTTACTCTTTATTTTACTAAATAATGTTTTCACTGATTATCATTTTAAAATAACAAATTTCCTCTTCAAATATTTACATTTTCTGGCATAACTGTACATTCTTGGGTATAATAGATGTCCAATTTGAGAAGATATATTTCTTAAAATAAAGCATACAGCATATACTATGTATCATACATAAATGTAGAGCTTATTAAAATAAAGGTGTCTGACTGCAGAGTCATTCATGGCATGTTCCTTAGGGAAAGTAAATTAATTTCCTTTTTCATGACAAATATTCAAATGTAAAATAATAAATACCAAATAAAACAGATGCCAAAGAAGACAGAAAACTGAGGCAAAAAGATAAGAGAACAAGAAAAGCCCTACTCCTTTGGCCTGAGTTAACCAGATGCTTTACCTCCTTAATCTGCATTTCAGAGTTAAAAAAAAACCACAATTTTACTCATATATTGTGGTAAATCAGCTTATATAATCTTACATTTTCCTTTAGCTCGTCTAACTTCTTTTTATCTTTAACCTGGCTTTTGGATATTGAACAGGAGCATTGGATTTAAAATCATGTGGTAAATAAAGATGCTCAAAGCATTGATTCAAGGGCTTACGAATACTTAAGCAAAATGGATTTTCTCCATCTAGCATGTGATATTCCGTTTTCATGACCATAGCAGTAAAGAGAGGAGTGACATTATCCTTAGAATTTAAGCTCAAAGCGTCAGTGTTGGTTATTCAGCTAATTCTGGCCAACATATAATATGTTTTATTTTTCTTAGAATTAAAGAAATCTGTCTTAGTTTTCCCTTAAGAGAATGATTGGTTCACTTTGGGTAGGGCATTTTAAAAATGCTTTTACTTCTTTCTTTTCCTTTTATTGGATTTACTAGTTTTAAAACAAAAGATCTTACTTCATTTTATTCATTCTTAGTATCCTGCCAAGAAAAAAATCATTCAGGTAAGGAGGAGAGTTAAGAAGGTATGTTTTTATCACATAAATTTTGAGTGCCTGTGTGGTTTCTTAATACCAAATCTATTAAAAATCTAGTAGACAACCCAGATCCAAAAAGTCATGTTTACAGAAAGTAAATAACCAACCATGACTATGGAAACCATTCTTGGAGCTTTATATAATGCCCTTAGTAAGGATTTCTTCAGCTTTGGTGATAAGTGCAAACAATTGACCAGTACATAACTGCATACATTTATGCATTGATCCATCCATCCATCATCCATCCATCCATCCATCCATCCATCCATCCATCCATCCATCCATCCATCCATCCATCCACCCATACATACATACATGCTAATGCTACTGATGTTTAAAACAATATGGTCATTATTTCTTAGAATTAGCAACATAATTTATTAGTCATTTTGAATGTCTGACTGAAAAGTTCAAGGAAAGTATAAATGCCATGGAAAAAATATTTTTTTCTAAATTAAAACACTTTTTCTACTGCAAGAATGCATTATTTATTTATTGTTTTGCCACATTACTTAAAGAAAAATTTTGGTACCTTAAGTTCTTCATTCTGTTTTTCTCTCAGAAGTTCTCTCTGTTGAAACTAATAAAGTGTAGCTTGTAAAATACATTTTAAAAATAATTTATGTGCATATATACATAACTCATGGACACAGAAAATAGTGTGGTGAAAGCCTGGGGCAGATAGTGTGGCGGGGAAGGGGTTAATGATGGGGAAAAAGGGGGACACCTGTGATATTGTCAACAATAAAGATAATTTTTTTTTTTAAAAAGACAAACTTTTCAAGTAATTTAATTATCAGCGTTGTTCCTTACCCTGTTCAGTTCATTGATATGTTCCTTAGAAAGAGAAAAGATAGAAAAGAGCAAAAACTTTAGTGGAGAGGTACACAAATGAATGAAAATCAGTGAGAAAGTTTACCTCACCTTGTGTTGAAGCAAATTATTAAAAAGTAAATATTCTTTTCATGAATGTACTAATGTTTCTTACTATGTCATTTCTAACATTGTGTCCCTTTGGTAAGCTTTCTTTGCTTAAGTTGTCAGAATATAAATGTGCACTTAAAAATATTTTACAATTTTGTTCCACTAAATTTCTTGTTATTACCTTTCACCTTGTTTTAGGCATAGTTCTGCTGAAATCATCTGTCTGGTACAATAAATCTAGTGTTTATTTCCATGAAAAAGCAATAAAGAATTATCACAAGAGTTACTGGACAGAACAGCACTTGCTTCTCTTTGTTAGCTCTACAGTACATCATGTGGAGACTTTCTTACCTTTCTGAACTCTCTTGGTACAGGCTACAAATAAAAAGAAATTATGTTAAAAATCATTCAGCCAGCCCGGCCAGTGTGGCTCAGCGGTTGAGCGTCGCCCTGTGATCCAGGAGATCGGGGTTCGATTCCCGGTCAGGGCACATGCCCGGGTTGCGGGCTCGATCCCCAGTCAAGGGTGTGCAGGGGGTGGCAGATCAATGACTCTCTCATCACTGATGTTTCTCTCTCTCCCTCCCTCTCCTTTCCTCTCTCTGAAGTCAATAAAGTTATATTTTTAAAAAATCATTCAGACAAAGTTGGGTTGTCAATCAAATCCTTTAAATGGTGGTCTTAAAGTAAAATTTCTATTTGTGGTCTATTTGACAATTAATTTACAAAATTATAGAAAATAGAACATATGCCAGGTATTATTTACAGAAAGAAAACATTCCATTGTGATTAGCACGGAAATTGCAAAGTTTTGCATAGGCTATGCAAAGGAGAGCATACCTGTTTTTGCAGAGGCAAATGAACAGGTAAAAATTAAAATTTAAAGCAGTTCTTTAATATTTGCATATCTGGTTTCAGTGCATCTGGTTTCTTCAGTGAATGAAGAAAAGGTTTGATAGAGTCAAGTGAAAAAACATATTTATAAACTAAAGTTTAATTAATTTTCCCAGAAAAAAAGTTTATCTTTTAAGAAGAGTGAGTGGAAAACACCAGAACAAACTTGAAAGGCTTCCTTTCTTGGAGCATTTCCTGTAGAATTTAAATTGTGAATTACAAAAACGAAAAACACCTCCCCAAAATGAGCATGTTTTCTACTTGAATACAAGTTTTTCATTTAATTAGGTAAACCAGCAACTTCTTAGGTAGAAGAAAATATAATTAGTTTTAGCTTTATGATCTATCTATAAAATCTCAATAAGACATCCTATTTGGTTCCTTTCTTATCGGGTCTAGAAATTTAATAAACCAAGTCAAAGGAGAAATTGAATTGGAACTTAACCAAAACAGAGAATTGAAAGAATAATCCAAATAAAGGTAAATAAAAATTGGAATGAAAACGGCATTTAGCATTCATCATAACTAACTGAAAGAGAAAGAGTAGTCTGGGTTGGGGAGAGCTAAGAGAGAATCTTACCTCTGTGCTGTCTGGTTCATTCTGCAAAGAATTTTAAAAACAATAGGTATTAGTTCAATTAATGAACAGAATGAAGGGTTAAAGGCTGTTGCAAAAAGATGTGGTAGAGTTATCTAATTCAAGATTAAGTGTGTAAAATGAAACCAAATTATAAATCGTATGTTTGAATACAAATAAAAGAGACAGGAAGAAATAAGAAAGCATTAAAATAAACCATGTTATATTCCGTTTAATTAACGATTTCTCATGAATAATATGGTTTTGATTAACCATATTTATATAAATGGTTGTACCCTGCTCTCTAAGAAGGTCTGTGAGAACAAATCAGTATTTGTCGGTACTTGAACTGAAGATGTTATGCCTCAGCAAATGCGAAACAGGCTGTTCTGTAGGGCAGGACAGGCCTGGGGTCTGTGTGTTATCAACCCATCAGCACTTCAGTTCCGCAGAGAGTGAGCTCTTGGAATCCAGAACAGAATACTCACCGGAATGAGTGCTGGGTGTCTTAGAGGAAATGTCTGCGGAAAACAATGCACGCATTGTAAAAAAACCAATGAAAATACAGTAACAATACCACAACACACATATAAACTGCGAATGTTAACATTGCTACTTAAGAAAAAGGTTTGCATCTTAATTGCTAAATTTGAGACCAAGTTTCTTTGGGAGCAAATTTTTAAAAGAGAGAGAGAATTATAATTGTTTTATTGATAAATATCAAAGGAAAATAATTTAAATATGTCTTCTTTTTAGAATATGGTAAAGAACTAAGAAAACTATGTAAAAGATGAAAAATATGTTTTAGTTACTTTGCATTAATCCAGAATGATTAAAAAGTTATTTAGTATGCTGAACTATTTATATTACCTGATAGTTCTTAGGGAGATTGAAACCATTATACATTTTTGGAACCAATGTACACTTTCCTAATTAAATGTTATCTGCCTGGATTTTATTTTTATCATCAAATAAATCATATAAAATTCATCTAAATCTGAATTTTTACGTTGGAGATAAGACTTAGGTCTGTTAAATGATGTCACTGAAAAAAAACCTGATGTTTCTTTGGAATAAAGGTGAGGAATCTGTTTTCTGGGGAAACTTTACCTGTTTTATTTGTTAAAGGACAAGATAAGAATGCCTCCAATGACATATTTCTGAGGAACTTGGATCATTTTTTGTAACTTAAAATCAGAGATTTCTTTCTATTGGTCCCTAGAGTAAGAAGTTGAGTTATTTGTGATTCTGTGTTATCCAGAAGGGGATCTGGAGAACAAGAGTCTCATCAATATAAACAAAAGAATATCAGCATTTCAGAAACTTTGCTTCTGTATGGGGTAGTTTTAGTGCCCAAATATCCCATATCACTATTTTATCTGAATTATTTTGGAGTGTGGTGATTATCTAGTTTCATTGTCTACAACGACCACAATGACTTGATCTCTGAATCAACAGAATCAGCCCAGTTTTCTGTACCTTAGGGAAAAAAATTGGTTGAAATAAGCTGTCTGAAATGAGATGGGTTTGACATTGGTTCCAAAAGCAGGTTACACTGGGACACATGCTTAGATGTTGTGTTTGGTTAGGAAATATTGGACCCCTTTTCTATGTCTACAGGTATGCTAATTGTGGAACGGACGAGGGGAAAGAGCCCATTTACAGTCTCAGATGCTATTTGTCATGCATAATACCTCATTTCTTCTTTTTTTACTTTTTACTTTAATTTTATTGTAAGATGCTTATGTTTCAAGTCATATATTTTATTTGGAGTTAAGGCTTTGGGTGGACTACGTAAGGATGTTCAAAATGTGAAGCATTACCACAGTTTTGACATCGGCTTCAATAGCAAGTTGGAGATAATTCACTGCTTTAAGATTATTATTCTCAGTAGCTTGTGTTTGATGAGATATCTTATCATTTCTAAAAAGACTCTAACTCCTTTTAAATTTTTACTGTACTCACAGGCCTGGCAAGAGCAACAGCCATGAGGCAGGTAAAGATGAGCAGCTTCATGGTTGTCAAGGTCTATGTAAGAGGGCAAAATAAAAGAAGTTAGATTTTATAGTAAACTTTGTATCATGAAAAAAATTCTTGATTTTCCAACAAAAGAGCAACATTACATTATGATAAAAATATCTTTATTTGAGAAATAGTGTTTATTATTAATTAAGATTTCTAATTTTGCTACTCAATATAAATGTTTATTATTCTAGTTATCTTGCTTAAGGTTTATACTATTTAGAAATACCAATTTTTACCAATATTTTCATTCACTAATGCTCTAAAATAAAATATTTGATCAGTGAAGTAGTTTAATATGATTTTGTCAATGAAATAGACAAGCATCAATATTCAAATACAATTAAAAAATTTTTCCTCCTGGATCATTAGATTATTACTTGCTAAAGTAAGTAATAAAATAAAATCCAGTGAGAACTGGCATTTAATTTTATTGAAAATGTCTTACTCTTTTAAATCTATTTGAAAGCATCCTGTCCTTTTGGAGTTTTCATGAAAAATGTTGTTGGTGCATTATGTAGAAACTTTTAACCTTTATCAATTATTTTTTAAAAGAATCTAGTTTAATTTATATTTTGCTACATTTATATATCCATGACATTACTGACATGTTATGAAGATGATTAAACCCGACAGAATCATAAGATTCAGATGTCTTATTGGGTTTGATTACTAGAGTTCCATCAACTTGCAAGAACCTAGAAACACTGACACTTATATATGTGGGAAATTGGTTTCCAAAGAAATTAGAAAAAAAATTAGGTTACACATGCAATTTGTTCATACCTTAGTCAACAAACTAATACTGACATATTGTATATATACTGATTCAATTTACAACCTGTAGAATCTAAATTCATTAGTTTAAAAGAGGCATATTTATAAACTTAAAATGAATTTACTACCTTTATCTATTTGTATCTTTCCAAATATCCAAATTTAACCATCTTCACAAAAGTAGTCACACAAATCTAATTGTCTATCTCTTTATGGAATTAATCTTGTTAGCCAAATGACATGGAATAAAAATGGTCTTAAAATATTCTACCAGAAATGATCTTCACTTTGGTAATTACTAAGATCGGAAATTATTTTGCATAGCCACTTTTCATAGAATTGGGCAAAAATAATTCAGATTACCTTACCACAAGTCTCTACCAAAATTACATATCTACTTTTTCAATATATGAGATAGATTCCAGTTACCAAATCACCAAAACATGAGTTGCTGTCTATAAAACTATGTTAATTTTCCACTTAAAGCTGTGAAGTGGTATTAAAATTTGCAAATGATTTTTAAGCTACCAGCATATTATAAAAAGGTATCTATATTTAAAACCACACAGAAAAGTTCCAAATACATCTTAATAAAGAGTGAAAAAAAGATTAGACAATGTGAAATCATAGTAATTTTGCCTTATGTAAATACAGCACCTTGAACCCAAGACTGGGAAGAGGAAGCAAGCTGTGCTGAAGATCAAGGTGATGGCAAATCTTTTTCCTTCATAGCTATTTAAACATAGTGACTAGTAAAATGCTAATTTTGTGGTTTCAGTGCAACCATGAGTTTATTCAAATTCTAAGAATTCTCCCAAATAGGAAATTAGTTTTCTGTTCAGTTCCTTCCCAGGAATTTCTGAGTAGAATTTTCAACAGAAGAGTGATTCATACTACAATACAAATTAAACAGAAAATGGAATTGACATATTCATAATTAAAACAAAATTTTTTTTCTGGATTTATGGTTATTATGAGAACATAATTTTATGTTTAATGAACAATTGGAAAGACTAATCTATCAATAAAATTCCCTTTATATATTTTGAAAAATTCGGTGCCTATGAAGAAAATTCTTGGTACAAAATAGGGTCTTCAAAAATTTTCCAATATTATCAACATACTAGATCAGGACAAGAATTCATCATGTATTTCACCTTTTATAACTTAGTATGCCCTCTATTATTTAATGATTTACTATATGGGGTAACTCACATTGTATATCCTCTGATCTGTTTTTGCCAAAAAAGAAATATAGTTTTCCTATACATTTTGGTGATATTTTAACTACATCAGGTAATTTTTTGTTTGCTTTGTTTTGGGCATACTAGTTGTGATAGCATTCATTAATTTAGCTATTAGATTACTGAATTAAAAGTAATAATTATTCAAAAATCACAATTATTTATTTATTTATTTTTATCTTTATTGTTGAAAATATTACAGATGTCCCTTTTTTACCCCCATTGATCCCCTCCGCCCTGCATCTGTCCCACCCCCAGGCCTTCCTCATACCAATGTCTGTGTCCATGGGTTCTTTTTATAAACATATAAGTTCTTTGATTGATTTCTCCCCTCCCTCTCCCCATCCCCACCTTCCCTCTGAGATCCTTCAGTCTGTTCCCTGCTTCTGTGTCTCTGAATCCATTTTGTTCATCAGTTTATTTGTTTATTACATTCCACATAGAAGTGAGATCATGTGCTATTTGTCTTTTCCTGACTGGCTTATTTCACTTAGCATAATACTTTCCAGTTTCCTCTATGCTGTCCCAAAGGATAAAAGATGTTTCTTTTTTACAGCTGCGTAGTATTCCATGGTGTAAATGTGCCACAGCTTTTTTATCCACTCACCTATTGATGGGCACTGGGGCTGTTTCCACATCTTAGCTATTGTAAATTGCTCTGCTATGAACACAGAGGTGCATAAGTTCTTTGTGATTGGTGTTTCAGGTTTCTTAGGATATATTCCAAGAAGTGGGATCACTGGGTCAAATGGCAGGTAAATTTTTAATTTTTTGAGGAACCTCCATACTGTTTTTCATAGTGGCTGCACCAGTCTGCATTCCCACCAGCAGTGCACTAGGGTCCCCTTTCCCCACACCCTCGCCAGCACTTGTAGTTTGTTGATTTGTTGATGGAGCCATTCTGACAGGTGTGAAGTGATACCTCATTGTGGTTTTAATTTGCATCTCTGATGATGAGCGACATTGAGCATTTTTTCATATGTCTCTTAGCCATTTGTAGTCCTCTTTGGAGAAGTGTCTATTTAGATCCTTTGCCCATTTTTTAATTGGATTGCTTGTCTTCCTTTTGTTAAGCTGTGTGAGTTGCTTATATATTTTGGATATTAACCCTTTATCAGATGTGTCGTTGGCAAATATGTTCTCCCATACAGTGGGCTCCCTTTTTGTTTTGTTTGATGGTTTGTTTTGCTGTGCAGAAACTTTTTATTTTGATGCAGCCCCATCTATTTATTTTCTCCTTAGTTTCTCTTGCCCTAGGAGATGTGTCAGCAAACATATCACTATGAGAGATGGCTGAGATTTTGCTGCCTATGGTTTCCTCTAGGATTTTTATGGTTTCATGTCCTACATTTAAGTCTTTTATCCATTTTGAATTTACTTTTGTGTATGGTGTAAGTTGGTGGTCTAGTTTCATTTTTCTGCATGTACCTGCCCAATTTTCCCAGCACCATTTATTGAAGAGACTGTCTTTACTCCATTGTATGCTCTTGCCTCCTTTGTCAAATATTAATTGACCATAATGGGTCAATTTCTGGCTTCTCTGTTCTACTCCACTGATCTATATGTCTGTTCTTGTGCCAGTACCAGGCTATATTGATTACAGTGGCTTTGCAGTACAACTTGATATCTGGTATTGTGATTCCTCAAACTTTGTTCCTCTTTCTCAAGATTACTGTGGCTATTTGGGATCTTTTTTGGTTTCATATAAATTTTTGAGTGTTTTTTTCTATATCTGTGAAATATGCTGTTGGTATTTTAATAGGGATTACATTGAATTTATAGATTGCTTTGGGTAGTATGGACATGTTAATTCTTCCAATCCATGAGCATGGTGTATTTTCCATTTGTTTATATCTTCCTCTATTTCTTTTTTCAGTGTCCTGTAGTTTTCTGAGTATAGGTCTTTTACATCTTTGGTTAAGTTTATTCCTAGGTATCTTAATTTTTTAGCTACAACTGTAAAAGGGATTTTTTTTTTTTAGTTTCTCTCTGAGAGTTCATTATTGATGTATAAAAATGCCATTGATTTCTGGGTGTTTACAATTTTAAAATGTTGCAAAAAATCAAGTACACCATTTTGATTTTCCATCTTTTAAAGTAGACACAAGAAAGAAAATCACTCTCTCCAATTGCAGTTCCACTTCTAGAATTAAATGTCATTGTACATGTCATAGAAAACATAGTATATGCAAAAAAAAATATTTATTCATAAAGTTTTAAAAATTATTGATTGTGACTGCTTTTTTACAAGAAAGGAATCATACTATGTATTTTAAAAATAACTGTAATAATTTTTTACAGCCTATCCAGATTAATATGACAAGAACATTATTCTGGGTTAAAAGAAATTCCAGAGTGGCTCTGGCTCTCCACATTAAGGATCAGAAGAGATTGTAGCTTTCCATGTTGCACTCCTATCTCCTTTTACTGACTGCGTCACATCAATTTCAACAACTTACTAGTGTTTCCTATTTACTCTCATTCATTGAAAGAGCTGAGGACAAGCACCCCCAACTGCATTATAATATCTTGATTTTTTTCTTTTCACAGGAGTGTATCTAGGAGAATTATCTTATTTTATTCCTAACTTAGAAGCACACTATATAAAAAAATTTCCATAATTTTTGAAAAACTACTGTATCCTCACTTGTTTTTTCACTTTTTCATTCACTTATTTATTCACAGAAGTGAAGAAATTGAACAAAAGTTACTGGGGATATAAAAGTGGAGCAACAAATAAATAAGTAAATAAATAGACGTAGAACAAGACCAAATCCCTGGCCTAGGGCTATGATGAGTAATTAACACACAAAAATCAAATAATTTTAATGTGTTTAATTTGGACATTCTTGATAGTCCAAAAATAGAGATTTAAACAGGGCCTCTGGTGTGTGCCTATGAATAGTTGAGACCAGCGGTAATACTAGACAAGGGTTCTTAAGTAGATCTGATAATAATAAAGCTTGTCATCAAAGGGGAACAATCAACCTTTTAAAAGTGTCTAATTTGTATCATAACACAAGCCACCTCTTAAAGAACTTGTATCTACTGTGGGAATTCTCAAAAACTCAAAATCTAAATTTATCTATCTATAATTCTTTTGAGATAAGGCTCAATTTTCACTTTGTCTTTATTAGTTATTGAAGATAGTTAATTAGGTATGTATTTTTTACAATAAATCATTCTTATCATTGTAAAGTATAACTATCCATTATAATTTGGAAAAACATGCTTTTATGTGTTCATTGTAGATTCTCACAATTCCAAGTCCTACAAAATTTTAGCCTAAGATTACTTGCTTTACCTTGATATTTGTCATTTGCTTTTATCTGTCAAAGCTGATCAATTCTAATCATTAAAACAAAACTCAAATTTGAAACACATATTTAGATCATTTATAGTCAGATGTGTCTTTACCACCTGATGAGTAATAAAAAATAAGATTACTACCTGATACCAATTTTCTGATGTAATAAGGTCATATGTAGAATGAACATATAATTGATCATCCAACAATAAACATTCATTATAACTAAAAGGTCTGCTATTCATAATTATAAAATAACAGCAGAAATAAACTAAAACTATTTTAGGCACATCAAGGCATGGCCACTCTAATGATATCACATATCTGGTTTTAAAAATCCAACAAAGTCCCTAAATAAATTAAAGTGAAGATAGGTCAGATAAGGGACAGCTAAATAGAAAACTTCATTGATTTTTAGTGCTTTGATAATGGAAAAATTACTTCTTTCTCAGATTTGTACTTATTAGAAAATCAATTAGCACAAAAATGGAAGGAAATATCATTAGCAGTAGACACATGTTTTGAAAAATTACTGAGTTAAGAGGTAAACTTTACCATTCAAGGTTATGTATGTTGCTATGTATTTTGGTCCAGGCTCAAACCTCCATTGGAGGACTTATTTGTATGAGACAGTCAATAATTCAGAACATGAAGATTCAATGATAGTTTGTCATAGTTCTCCCAGGAACTTTGGGGTATATGTTGGTGAGACTTCTCAGAAAGTGTCCTTTAATTGGGTAACAAACAGCTAATCTTCCAGAAGGAAACTTATTAAGAAATGTAAATGACATTTTTTGTTTTTCTTTAGAAACCCACATGTCATTTGGCACCTAAGAGAAGATTCATGATGGATGCTTAATAACTGTTCTTAGCTGTGTACCTGGGCACCCAGAACTAAAAGAGTTATTTTCAGAAAGTTGTTATTTAGTATAAATATACGATAGCACTGGAAATATGGAACCTATGCTTAATTTTGTGTTTGTATTTTTTAAAATGTCCTTTTTAATTCTTTGATTTGTCCATAGGTCTCTGGGAATCTAAAACAAACCTATTCTAAGTAAAGTGGTATAATGTAGTGGTTTCCAGTCAAGGCTTTGGAGTTAAAGTATAAGTTTAAATCCTGGCTCTTATTAACCCACTGTGTTATTTGGGTAAATCACTGTGCCTCAATGTTCCCATCAGTTCAAGAACATCTACTTCCTATGTGATTGAAAGGAAAAAATGAGATTACACACTTAGAGGAGTGCCTGAAGCAAAGCAAATGCTCATTTAAGATTATCCATTATTAGAACATGATTTAAAAAGCAACAAAATTTCAACTAATCATTTTGTGCCCAAATTATCTTCCTAATTCATAGATTTGTAAGCTTTTGAAAATTTATGAATTATACTTTTATATTTATATATGCATAGGAAATATGTAGAAGGGTAAAGACAAAATTTCTACTAGTGACCACAATTAAAGAAGGTTTGGTGTGGGAAATGAGAGGGAAGTAGGAAGAAGAACTTGGAATTTTTATTAATAAAATCCTGGGCTATTTGATATTTTCACAGAATACTGAGCTAAGACAGTGCTTTTCCAACTTTAACGCTCTTATGAATCACTAAGGCATCTTGTTAAAATTCAGATTCAGATACAGTAGATCTGAGGTGTGTCCTTAGATCCTGCATTTTTAACAAGTTCCCAGGTGATGCCAATGCTAGTGATCTTTGGGACACATTTTGAGTAGCAAGGAACTAGGATATTGCAGGATGTAATATATAGTCTTATCTTTTAAATATATTCAATAATGAAAGTTTGTATATAAAAAACAAAAAAAATATTAAAAATGCTTAAAAGCACAAAACTTGTAAAAATATGTAACATCACAAACACAGAGATGCTAAAACTGCTGAATCATGTTTCCATGAAATTGCTTACCTTCAGACCAATGTCTAAAGTTAAACATTTCCTTATCCAACCCTAAATTCTTCATAGGAAATATTTCCCACTAGTAACAGTTTATCTATGTAATACCAATACCCCTATTCTCATTTTATCTCCAAAAATCAAACCAAACAAAAGAGGTTTTTATCTACTCAAGACATCTGGGGAAATTGGACTAAAATTTAACTTTGTTAATGAAATCCTACCTAGTGTGTTCTTTTTGAAAGATTGCATAATTTGATGAGTAAAAAGATTTTTGCCTATGAGAAATATCTCTTCTAACTTGACAAAACAAAGCTTTCATAATTAATATACTTTCCTGTCTCTAATCACTGAGTATCTTTGTTTTACAATGTTACTGAGCGGATATAATGTGTTTAACAGCTACCAGAACCATAGTTTGCCAGAGAGGTTTATAAGCCATCCATCAGTTGAATGGAATTTATTTATTTGTTTATTTATATGGTTCTTTACAACATTTAAAGTCATCTAATTATTAGTCTATTTACTCCTCATAAGAACCATGTAATATATGAAAAGCACACATTATTTTCTATTTTATAGATAAAGAAATAAAACCTTCCAAAAATTAAGTGAATTAATTTCCGTATAAAGTCATGTATCAGCTAACAAGTAAATGGTGACTTGGATCTTCCATCAGAGCCTTTGCTCTTTTTAATATACCATGCTGCTCAACAAGAGAACTTAATGTATGCAAGGTATTGTATATTTTGAAAAATGATGGAGGAAGTAAAATCCTAGCAAGTGGAGAATGCCTAACAGGAACTGAATTAAGCCATCAAGGGATAGTATGAGAGTAAAAGGAACTAGTAGGGTAAGAAATGTCACAACACTGCTAAAGACAAACCACAATATTTTTGCCAGAGTCTGCAGACTTTTGGATATGCCATTTTACAAATCTAGCATTAGCCAACCAGTCTTCTGATCTTCTTTTCTTTCAGTAATTACAACCACCTTAATAATAACAATGTTTCTTCAATAATTAATTAATCTTTAATAGCTAGTAAGAATGTTTGACACTCATATGGAAGTACTGAAGTGCCTAAAAATAAATATTAGGGCGGAGAGAAAAATTTTAGAATTAACAATCTTTGAAGATAAAGAATTTTCTTGGTAACAGCAATTAGAGGCTAACTAGTCAAGTGAGGTGAAGGTTTTTTTAGGTAAAAGAAGTCAGGAGTTTTATTGGACCATTTGCGTGGGCACCGATATAGCTCAGGATCATGACAGGGTTGAAGACAGAACGCAGAACAAAGCTCTGAGCCATAACTGCGTTAGAGACCCTGAAAAACAGCAGGTGAGATTCGTGAGGCAAGGAAGAGGGCCAGGTTCCAGAAAAACAGAAGCTTCAGTGTAAGGAGACACTTGAGTGAAAGTGGAAATGGACCTAGAAGTGGAATGACAATTTCTTCTACTTTTGACCTCTACGTGGCAACAGAGTAGGGTCACCTCCCTATGCACACAACTCATGAGAGTTAAAAACAGGGTAGTTTTTTTCTGGGGAGATTCAGGTTTAAATTTCTGACTTTCTTGGACGTGAAGGAGGTGAAAGGGGTTACTAGCAATATCAGTGGATGTGTACAGACATAGCCAAAGGGACTGTGGAGCTGGAGCTTTTCAGAAGAGAGAGAGCACTGAACTAAATGACGAAGAGGTAGTGGACTGGAAATATTTTGAACATGGCTGGTGATTAAAAAGAATGAAGGATGTAGTAGGGTAGAAAAGATTTCACAGAGATACATGAAAAGTCATATAAAAAATTAGCAAGTAAAAGTTATTTCATGATTTAGTTTCTAAATGATTGATACAATCACTGAGGAATGAAAGAAGTCCAGACGACAGACAGCATATGATGAGACGAGGTGGTCAGGAATCAGAAGTGACTATTAATATTTGGGTAGGATTTGGAAAGTCAAGAAGAGAGAGAAGTGGTTTACAGATGAGAGAAGGGCTGATGGTAAGTATGTGGAGGCATGAAATTAAAACTCCAAAATAATTCTGATTGGGAGCTGAATCAATAAATTAATAAATTTTATATTTTGAAAGGTGCTGTAATTGTTGAGGAATACAAGAATTTTGAAGGCACAAAGAAGAATGTGTTATTTTCAACAAGAAAAGATTAGAAAAGGAGTTTTGCAAGGTGAATAAAAGAACATGAGCTGAAGCAGTGTGGAAAGAGGGGAGGGAAAGTAGACTTGGGGGTGGGAGGGTGACTTAATGGCAGTGGTTTGATGTGACTGTGCGTTGTGCTAATAAGTGGATATAGTTGGAAAGGAAGGTAGCAAGCAGAACACAGAAGACCAGGTAGTACAAAAAGGAGTTTGGACTTGATCTTCAGAATTGGAAATTCTTCTGAGGAAAACATAATTCTGAAAGGCTGACACTTTCACCTTGGGCCTTGAGGTGAAACTCTTCACTTCTGCCCCAGCTCTCCCCCCACCTTTGCTGGATGTCATGACTTCCTCTTGTTTCAAATAAGGACGACCAAGTACCTCCAGGACCTTCCTGTTCCTGTGCCCAGGAGCACTCCAAAAAGGGTATAGTAGTTAGGTCCTTCCCTCATCCAACAATTCACGTGCTATGTCTCTGGCCTCCAGGTTCCCTTGTTTCTATGCACTCTTTTCAGCAGACAGGGAAGGGTATTCAGGTCAATGCACCATTTATTGTTGTGCCAATCTTCTGAGGCAATCAGATTTTTCCAACAGTACTAAGAGCTGACATTTGTTGAGCACTTTTAATAAGCCAGGCACTCGGATACTATGTTATCTCTTTTTAAGGATCTTCTCATTATAAGGATTTTTCTCATGACAGCCCAAGGAAGTAAATATTGTTTTTATTTCAATGTTAAGGATGCAGAAACTGAGATTTAGAATAATTAAACAGTTTCCCAGGTTAGTACATAAACCAGCTAAGCTCGAATTTGACCAGGCTGTTTTGGTCCACAGGCCCAACTCTTCAGCACTGTGCTTCATTTTTTGTAATATATCCCAATATAATAGTACAAAACATAGCTTTATTACGATTCTGTATTTTATTATTACATTTTCACAGTCAAGTAGATTATTGAAGCATTGGAGTCATTTTATCAGGTTCTGACATTTAACTTGTAAAGTGTGGTATAGGGTTTGAGTCACAAGCTTTCACTTATTATAGAACAGTTGTAGATTGAGTTTAGTGATTATTTACATTTTTACAAAGTTTTTAAAAATCATTGAGAAAATTACTTACTCACCACCCAAATATAACCAACCATTGGTAAAAATGTGTTTTTAGCTCTTATACGTTTATGTATATGACTGTTTGTGTATTGTACATTACATTTACTTTGTGAGATGCATTTTTTTTTTACTTGCTATATCATCGTTTCTCACACTGTCATCTAAAAAAAAAAATCTTTATTGATCTCAGAGAAAGGAAGGGAGAGGGAGAGATAGAGAGATAGAAACATCAATGATGAGAGAGTCATTGATCAGCTGCTTCCTGCATGTTCCCTATTGGGGATTGAGCTGGGAACCCGGACAGGTGCCCTGACCAGGAATCAAACCGCGATCTCCTGGATCCTAGGTCGATGCTCAACCACTGAGCCATGCCAGCCGGGCCTCACACTGTTATTTTTAAAAATAAGTAATATATAACAAATTTTAATCAATTGATTCTGTTCTTTGATACTCAAAGTATAAAATAGATAAATGTGTGCTTTTTTGGTTGGAATAGTTCCCCTCCTTATGGAATATTGCCCTTTTTTATTCCCTGGGTCTTTCTTAAGGCTCTATGGGCATGAGTAAAAAATGAACAAACAAACACAAAAAAACTGATTCTATATAATTTTTCATAATGACTCCACAATATTTCAACTTATTCATAGGTTATGATTTATCCACCCTTAAAGGGGCATTTATATTATTTTCTGCTTGGTATTTATTTGTTTTCTGCTATTATAGTGTATATATGGCTGGAACATGTACACATGTACGTGAATTTTACTGTATACTCTCTAGCAATGTTCTTTGCATACATTCCAAGAAGAGGATTTAGAAATTCTTGAAGCAAATGGTATAAACATTTCTAATCTTTGATTCATATTCCTAAATACCTTTCAGAAATAGTTTTCAATTTACAAAAGCAGGATTAATGTTTGATAGTTTCTGTTTGGCCAAGAGTTTTATATAAAATATTTTTCATCTAATTCTGAGTTTTATGTCTTTGTTAATTTTGTAATTTGATGGGCAAGAAATTTTATGTCATTAATATGTTGGTGGCTGCAGTGGGAACAGCACCAGGTGTTGGACCACTGGGGTCAGAATGGACCTGGGTTCAACAACCTTGGTACTTGAGTTCTGGCTAGGAAAGAATTCAAACACTCAAACTATAAGAGAACATTTATTTAGAAAATCACAGAGGTAAAAGAAGTAACTCATAGAAGAAATTGTCTTAGGAAACAAGTTACAGAGGCAAAGGAAGGGCCCTTGGAACTTAGAAGTCAGGAAGATAAAGGTGATGCACCTGGGGGAATGGGGAGGGGGCGGCAGAGGGGAAAGGCAAGGGTGTGGTCCTGGGAGAGAGGGCATGCTGACTTCTCAGTCTTATGGGTTTTAAGGGTGGAGATTTTAGGGGAGGTACTCTAAAGCAGCTTTCCACGAGTGTACTTCCAGGGTGGGGGTCTCCACTGATTGATTGGTTGGTGCCAGGACAGGGGGGGTGGGCATTATTCAATGCAGCTTATCCTGAGGTCAGCGTTGGCCATGGCACTTCTTGTCTGGTTTTGCTGCTTTCCTGGGCCTGGAGCTGAAGTACAACTGAGGCCTAGATGTTATCTCTAGGGAGGAAAGGCCAGGGGGTCTAAACCCCAAGGCCAGCAATATGCTAGGGGAAGAAAGATTACCCTGAGGGCAAAGTCCCAACCTACAATTGTCTACTGTTGAGGCACCTGGGGCTTTCCACCCTGGTGACCTTCTGTACCTGGCCCATCATCCTTACTCTGCTCATGTCTGTCTAACTGCCTACTACAAATATACTTCTTTTGTCATTCATCAATTTTGTAGACATGTTTTCACAAATGCCATTTGCCTTTTGATGTTGAGAAGGTTTCAACATTTTAGATAATCAAACATCACAACATTTCTTTGTATGGTGTTTCTCTTTTCAGTATTAATTGTCTCTGAAATTTAAAAAAATGTTTTATTATAACTTTAAGTTCTATTATTCACTGAATTAATAAAATAAACTAATATAGTAAACTACTGTAATGGGTTTTAGAAATTCATATTTCTACAGTAAAATTATTTTTTTCCAAAATCCAAGGGGGAAAATCCTAAGCATCCAAACCTCAGAGAGAGTGTCTTTTGGCCTCACACCCAGTCTTCACACCCTGCTTTCTTATTTTTAACATTTCTGCTTGTAATATCTATGTATTTTGCCTTGTTTCATTCTTAATATTTAATTCTGATTTGCTAATTTTTAAGACAAAACAGGAAGTCAAGTCAGTATTATCTCTGTTTAAGGCAACATTGAAGACAGAGGTTAAGGACATTTCATTTGTCCTCAAGCTGTTGTGTCATCTCAAATAGTATTAAGATAGGTCACTCAAGATGAGAGAAGCATCACCTGTGAAACAATGGCTCTTCTGTGGTATATTCAATACCGGTCTTAAAAATGCCCTTGTCTCTATCAGAAAGGTTATAGTTTACCAGAGTTCTTAAAAATAATGAATACTTAAAGGTTGAACAGTTTCTATTTTATGATATAAATTAGAATAGTGTCTTTTTTAACTCAGAAAAAGAGTAACAAATTTCTATATTATAGTATTTAACTTGATAAAAACCAAGTAATTTTGGGTACTCTTTATCTAAATTATCAATCACATAGAACTTATGATACGTATGAAACTTTATCTTGAAAATTGTGACTATATATTATTTAAACTTACTAAACAGTAATTTCTTTTAAGCACAACAGTTGCTTACAAAAGCTCATTTTAATGTTATGTTCACAATTTGGGGAGAAGGTAATGTAGAATATAATCTTTAGCTATAATACAAGTATAAGGACAATGATTTTTCCATGCTTCCCGTTCTCTCTTTAAAAAAAAAAAACAAACAAAAAAAGCATCACTATTCCTTTATATTGTCTTTTCTTTTTTTTAAACTCTTATATTGTAGATGAAGTTTGAGAACCTGTGCTATATGCCTAACAAACAACTATCTCTAAATATTGTTATCAATATTAAAATCCAGATTTCATACTGGTAGAGAAAATATAAAGTTAAAAATTAGGACTAATTAAAAACAAGAAAAAATCAGAAATGCTTGGCTTAGAAATGGTTCTAGAAGCACTTGAACACCCATTATGGGTCTTCATCAAATATTGAGAGGCAGTCCCTCCATGGGTCTCTTGCTTTTCTGCATGTCCTGCAAGTAGAGGCACTGGCTGCCTTGGTCCTGAACTATCTTTTCAATGATATTTTTATAGCAAACATCCTAGGAAGATAGAGGTGCTGCCTCCATTCAGATGAAAGGCAGGCTTGTTTACTGTTCAGTTATAATAAAGACTATGGCTCTCTCCAGGGTAAAGATCAGGTATGCTTACTGCTCATTATTAAAAATTGAGCTCCCTAAGTTTGGAGTTCCTTCATTGTTAAACAACCTCCTGCACATGCAGATGTCCCCTGGCTCTCTTTACATAGCTCTCTAAAAATTGGGACTGGGGAGCGAATGCAAATGCTGACACACTGCCCTGACTGCTGTGGGTAATGCAGCCTCCGTCTTGTGTTCAGGAGTCTCCTGTCTTCTATCGGTATCCCTGAAACTGTGGGCGGCTATCTTACCATTATCTTACCAGTAGGATAAAATCGCAGATTCTTTAAAGCTTCTGAAACTAAGGTCCTGAGGCATTTTAGAGGGCTTCGGAGATTCTTTCTAAGCAAGCTAAGTTTGCAGATCTTGTTCTGGGCTCTTGATTTTGGGAAATGAGGGAATAAGAAAGGAGACGATTACCAGGGAAACCATCAGAAATGGTGCCAAGCTTTTCTCTGATGAATGATTCTGGGGAAAAAGAGAATGAACAAAAGGAAAGTTATGAGAGAAAGAGTAAGACACCAGACTAAAGGCACCATTTGAATAGAATGTGAAAGCCCTTTTTCATTGACAAAAGTAAATTCCTTAAGTGCTTTTTAATATTATTGATATTACAGCCCCGAATAGAAATTTGCATTAAGGGGTTTTCAAAATAAATATGACTTAAGAAATTGTCAATCTCTTGGCATCTAGAAACTAATATGGTGAATATGACAATGTGATGAGATTTTAAAATATGAAAGCACTTTACTCTATTCAAAAGAGTTATCAAAACTTTTCAAAGTAGTGATTCAAGACTTTCAGTTTTATTCATAATTATACCACATTTTAATCAGTTAGAAGCTAAGTCCTTGGGAACCAACATGCCCTTTGGATCAGGTCATTTTGTATACCAATATAAACAGAAATAAGAAAGAATAATTCCTAAAATGAAGGCAAGGAAAAGCAATGAGAGAAAAGAGGGAAATAAATATACAAAGGAGAATAAAAAGAAAGAATAAAATGTGCTATGAACTTACATTTGTGAAAAGGGTTTTATTTATTTTATCTTCCTTAGTTGTGTATTTTTCTCTCATTTCACCATTATAAATGGTCAATTTATAGTCCTCAGTTTTTTCATTACTTTCAGTTACTTTGCTTAATTTTGTCAGCTCACTCTCTTTCAGCCAAAATTCTGAATGAAAGGACCTATAAATATAGAAATGGTTGAACTACTACTGAAAATATGTAAAACTCCCACATTTATTGTACAAATAAAGGTATATATAGTAAATAAACAAGCCCTATGTAGCTATGCTTATGTGGTATGTAATAATAGACTTCACAAAAAATCACAAATTACCTGTTTTAAATCTTTTCTTTTAGAGTGTTTTTTAAAAATATGTTTGTTATTGATTTTAGAGAGAGGAAGGGAGAGGGAGAGAGAGAGAAACATTGATCAGCTGCCTCCTGCACGTCCCCTACTGGGGAATGAGCCCACAACCCAGGCTTGTGCTCTGACAGGACATGGAACCTATGACCTTTTGGTTCATGGGCCAACACTCAACCAACTGAACCACACCAGCTAGGGCTGTTTTAAATCTTGAATTTTGCTAGGAAATTTTAAACCCCCTACCAAGATATAATTTAATTTTCTGTGCTCAATAAATGTTTTCTTTTTGTTTTTTGGATTAGGTTACCTAGAAGAAATTAGGGTTATGCTACAGAGAGGTGTAGGACACCTAGAATTTGGTGGACAAGAGGAGATTTTGAAAGGTGAGCAGCAGAGGAAAGCAGCTGGGTTGTGTGGATTTGTGAATTGTGTGGATTTATGGGAGGTCCTGGGTAACAAGATTATTTAGTACTATAATAATTATAAAATTATTATAATAATTTTACTATAATTCTCTTATTTAACTTGAAACTTGAAGTGCCTTGGAGTTATACTTGTTTTTCTGACTTTTTGGCTTTTAGTCTCATAAAAACCATTGCTTAGTGAATTAATAGCATCAATGAGGTCAGAGAAAGGCTAGATAAGTGCCTAACTTGAAATTTCATCATTTTATTTCATTTCAGAACCATAGTCATCATTTCTCTCTTTGCATATAAATTTCCTTATATTTGTTATAGAACTAGAGAGTCAGGGACTTTTCAAACACCAGGAGTTTTTGTTCTTGGTTGCATCCCCCTGAAACCAGCTCTGGCTACCTTCAGCAAAAGGTTACTGGAGAGGATGATTCAGCAGTAAAGGAGTATTTAATATTAAGTGATCAAGGTACCTTTGAAGGGTAGACGATAGGACAGCAAGGGCATCTAGCTGAAATAGTCTGAAGCTTATACAGCAGCTGGGCCAAAATATTGAAATTTGTCTTCACTTTTGTGTTAATCAGGATTCAAAATTCCTGGAGCAAGCATCTGATTGTCAAACTTGGGTCATGTAGACTATAGCAAAGCCTGGGGAATTAAGATCTGATTCTTTGAGCTTCCAACGTGGGAGTCAGGTTATGTGCACATGCCATCAGACTAAGACTACACACAATGGAGGAAAGGAACATTTCCAAAAGGAATTCAGAGACCTGTTTTAAAAGTGGAAGTTTGAGGATTTACACAATGTAAACCCTGCTCAAGCACAGATGCACATTCTCTCGATTAACTGTGCTGATGAATCAATCAGTAGCTTGATAATCTGATAGTTCTTTTATATGTGATGCATTGCAACAAACAAGGATATATAGGTTATGACTGGAATTACATTTATTGGTAACAAAGGTAATTAGCCCATACAAGAATTTTAATGTGTCTAACACATATTTACATGTTATTTATAATCTGGTTATCATAGTATATATTTATTTACTGTTCATTTTCTGGCTTCTCCATTAGAACGTGAGCAGGAATCATTTTTGTCTTAATCTTAATGCCTGGTATCATGCCTCGAAGTGTATGTCTAGATACAGAGGTCAGTGTATCTCCTTACATATGTAGGAATAGAAAAATAAGTTGTCTGATTTTAGTTTTTTGAGTACTTATCATATTACACAATAATAATTTTACTATAATTCTCTTATTTAACTTGAAACTTGAAATGCCTTGGAGATACACTTGTTTTTCTGATTTTTTGGCTTTTAGTCTCATAAAAACCATTGCTTAGAATGTGCTTTAAAAAAAATTACTAAAGTAGTATTTACATACTGCACTCACGATGAAAGGCATTCTTATTCTTATAACTATGAGAATAATTAGTTTAAGATGGGGTTTTCTCCAAATCCCAAGAAGGCTGAATGAGATACTTACAAGGTTTGACACAAGAAGGGCCTTCTTTCTTGACAGTCAGTGTTATTCCACTTTAAGAATTCTACACAAAATAGATTAAGAATGTGTGACAATCAGTGGTTTTCCAACAATCTTGAGGAAGTTATTTATATTTTCCTCTGCAGTACTCAGTAGGTAAATCTGAATCTGCATTTTGCAAACCAAATACTACTTTGCAAAATGTTACCAGATAAGGGGTACATTGATCAAACACATTTGGTGTTGTTCAAAGTTTTTTATTTTTTAAAACTATATCTTTATTAATTTCAGAGAGAGGAAGGGAGAGGGAGAGAGACAGAAACATCAATGATGAGAGAGCCACTGATCGGCTGCCTCCTGCACGCGCCCTCCCCCACTGGGGATGGAGCCCGCAACCCAGGCATGTGCCCTCATCAGGAATTCAACTGCAGTCTCCTGGATCATGGGTCGATGCTCAATCGCTGAGCCACACCAGTCCGCAAAGCTTTTTATTTTAATGCAAAAGTTCTCAGAGCCTTTAATTCGCTAATCTGTTTTACAAATTTCCAAGAGAAAGTTTATAGAATCTAGTATTTCCAAAACACATTTGATAAAGGAACACTTTCTTTTTTGACTTATCAATTATATCTCCTTAGAAATTTTGAGAAAAATCTATGCAAATAATTAGGAAGAGGTCTTGTTAGGGCTTCTCGTATTTTTTACAAATATATTTACTTTGAATATCACATGCTCTCACCTTCTATTGCTACAAGTTCTACACAGACTTTTTGTTTTACAATGATTTCCTGGTCCTTCAGTGGGTTATGTTGTCCATTTTCAGGTTGGTGACTAATTTTCCAGTGGCTATTCTGAAATAAAATGATGAATCCCCAGTAGAAACAAAAAGTTTTAGTTAACAAGTTAAGAGTTACCAAAACATAGAGTATTCCTTGTCTATGCTATGATACAAATGTGGTATAGATCACAAAGTAAGGGCTTCTAGAGTTTGTAAGTCATGATATGAAACTTTAATTTTCCAGGATATGGTGTGCTCTATAGGTTATATCATCTCAGGGTTAAGAGAAATTATAATTCTGATAATAAAAAAAATTAGTAACTGGCCAATAGATGTCAGTAACTATGTGAATAAATTTAACTAATACATTATTTATTAATGAATAAACACACAATTAGAAGACCAGTTAAAATATTAAAATCATAGTCCCTGAGAACAGAAGGTCAAAAAATATATTTATAAAAAACTTGAATAGTTGTAAAGACTTAATGTCCCAGTACTCATATTGAATCCCTTAAGTTGAGTATTCAGAAGAATATTCTGGCTATAATATTATAATAGCAAGAATTTTATATAATATTATCATAACAATAGAATTATTCTATATTATATTCATATAATATAGCAATAAAATTATGTTGCAGAAGCAAAAGGAGTAAATTAGAGGATACTAATGCACTTCATGGAATATTTTTTAACTTTTAGAACAAAGTTTTCTGGCACATATTGCAGAGATACTAATTCTCCTTACAGAAGCAGTATCCATAAACTCACACAATACAAAACATTGTACATTGATCATACTTTTCTTAGAAAAAATGCTGTGACCTAACAGATGCACCTGGGTTGCTATGATGCCAAGTTTTACATGATTAGGAAATTCAGACTCTTCAGGAACTGTGAGCTCGTTAATTTTGTTAAATGTGGAATTTAGTTAATAATGTTTCAATCTCTTGAAATTGGGAAATTTGTGAAAACCAAGAGACTGAGGGAATACATGTCTATGTTGGCTAGCAGGAGATATATATATATATATATATACACACACACACACACACACACACACACACATATATATGTATATATAATCTCCCTTCTTAAAAAAATAATATATCAATACCTGACTATGGTTTTCTAATTTAATCCAGATGTTTTCGTTCTGTTGGTAGTTTTTTACCAACGCAGCAACGGCAGAGGCCTCATTAAAGTTGCGGATTGTGGTAAGATGGAGCCCATGCTGTTGGCACATATCCTGGGAAAGAAAATGAAAGAAAATTAATCCTGACTTTTTGGATTATTATGATGACTTTTTAAAAATTCCGTCTCCAGACTTGGGTGTTCTAGGTAAGTGGTCTGAAAGAACCAGAGTAATAAGGAGAAGGGCTTAAAATTATGAGTGAAAACATGACTACATACCTCCGCCTGAGACCAATGCACTCTGCTGTTACGGTAGGTAATGCAACTGGATAAGCTGTAGAACGAGTCAGCAGGGCACACGGAACCATTCTGAAGGAGACCAGAGGCCCTGCTGAGAAGCAACAACAGGAAAGCCCAAAACACTCTCATCGTTGATGCCTTCCTGAAAACCTGTGGTGGGGAGGAAAGAGCACGTGGTCAGAGATAAAAAATTAAGTAAACATGCAAGCATACTAGTTTAAGATAACTTTTCTAAAGTTAAAGTGTACTGTTCCATTCAGTGTTCAGCTTCCTATCCAAGGCAATTAGGGTAGCTGGCAACCTTGGAGAGCAAATGACGGTCCGAATCCTCCAATCTACTAGGACTAAGATAGAACAGATACTAAATTCAAAGAGAGAATATCACACTAGTGTCTCAACAACATACAGAATATTTAAAAGTTGGAACTGAGGGAACAGAGGGAGTGCACAGCTATGTGGTGTGTTGTGGATGAACAGATAATTGTTCTAGATTGGTGGTTTGGACACAACTGATGCAACTTCATTTTCTACGTTAGGCACTGGAATTTTCACAGGTTGCTTCTTTCATCTTCCCGTTTCCGCTTTGTTGGCTACGTGGCACTTGGTGAATTGTGTCCAAACATCTTAGTATTAGTTATTTACATAAGGAGTAATACCAAAATTATCTTTCCAATTAATTCTTACAATATTCTCCTTAACATAACCTTTACTTCATTCAACTTGCCTATTGCTATTTCTCATTTACCTTAGTTTTCTCCCCTCTCTGCCTTTGTGGTTCTCTTTCCCAAACTATTCGATATACTTCCCTTTATGTGACAGAAGTAACATAAAAATAAAAGAATGAGATCTGGAATAAAATATACCTCAGCTTACATTATGCTCCATACTTAAGCAGACAGGAAAGTCGTCCTTAATATAAAATAAAATGTGAATATTTCTTCTCTCCTTCATCACTGCTAAAAATGTGTTTAGTTTTGCAAAATCTTGACTGGGAAAATTTAGGTTAAAGAAGTGTTGAACTGTTTTTCAAAATGATGTAGAAGAATATCTGTTAAGGTTGAAGAAAATATTAACATGCTAGTTGATTTTTGGCTACTATTAGGAACTTTGAGACAAAGATACTAAGGCCTTGCACCTAGCTAGACACAGCAGGATATGAGTAACTCTGATTTCAAAAGAGGCAAACTACAGCACCTGACAGGAGGTTGGTGTCTTCTGAAAGACTTTTTGTTGGATTTTAGCTAATAAACATTAGGGACACATAAACATTTGGTTTCAGTGTTTTCTATTTTTATTCTGTAGGCCCTTTCTGACAGCATTAGTGGCAAGGAAATTCTGACAAATTCAAGACTTTGTGTAAATGACATCCTGGGGAGCAGAGAAAGCATGGGTTCATCCTGGAAGAAAAGAATACAGTGAAAAGAATTCAGGATGAAGTTGTGATGCAATGGCCAAGATTGATGCCAGGAGCAACTGTTCAGAGTGAGGATTAACAAATCTTTAGAAAAACCATCAACAATATTCTGGAGGAGCCTCAATTTCCTGTGGTCACAGCCTGTGATTTTGTGGTTTCTCATTAAGATATTCTCAGAAAAGTCTCTGTAAAAGAGAAAACTCACTATGAGACTTAGGGGAGTTCGATTTTATAAATTTTATTTACTTTACCTGAAAGACGGAGATGAGGTTAATGACGACTCCTAGGATTATTATAAAGAGAAAGAGAAAGAAAATCTGTGAAAGACCTAGAATATACCTGGAATGTAGAAGGAGTGTAATGACTTCAATTCATTATTCCACACTCTTCCTTTCTCCTTGGAGAAAACTAGGTCGTCATTCACAAGGCCCTCCCTGCTTGCTTCAGTTGGAAGTTATTTACGCTCACTGTACACTTTTATAGCACATTGGACTTCTGTCAAGTTGTTTAAGGGATTATTATAGGACTGCAGTGTCTCGATGATAAATTTTGTGCATCCTCTCTCTCTAGCCTTTTCTCTTGCGCCCTGCCTCCCTGCCTCCCCCCCTCCATCCAGTCATTGCTTACTTCTTTCCTTTCTATCCTCTCTCTTTTTTTCTCTTGATAAGTTAAGCATTATTATTTATTCTTGTAACCCTCAAGGTGTGTTGCATCTAATAGGGGTACAATATTTTTAAACAGATATTGGAATAAATATATTAAGAACATGGAAGTATTACATTTCTTGGATTCAGATATGCCACTATTTTGTGTATTAGAGATACCAATTTCCAAATCTTAATTATGGAACTTATAAATTGGAAGCAAATGTGATAATACTATGCACACAGTAGCTATTCATATATTTTTGTCCCTCCAGTGAATGTCATTCTTACAACCAAAATTATTCAATGATTTAATCATTCAGTGATGAATGAACTGAAGCCTGATGTGTGTGCTGGCCAATGAAAAAAAAAAAAGCCAAGTAATAGGGTGAAAAGAGATAGAAAGAATAACAGAAAGAGAGGAGAAATAATCCACTGTAAACTGTTAAAGTTCTAGACAGCTTTATATGAAAACAATTTGAGTTTGTTATAAAAAGGTGAACTGCATAGATAAACCCAACTGATAATATCACAATTAAAATTGGAATTGAGCTCTTGACCAAAAAAATTTGCCACTCAAGATTAAGTTTTAAACTATGTTAGGGTGAAATATAAACAGAAATAGCTCTTTACCATTTATCTAAAACCAAACAAATATTTCATATGCATGTACTTCATTCCAGAACTTGGACATAACCCAATAAATGTGGTAATCTTTGAAGTGACCAAATCTTTTCTTTTAGAGAACGTTGTTTACCCTGGTGTTAGATAGACCTAATTTTACAGAAATACTTTGTTAACTGAAATCATAACAAAGTTGGTGAAAAATAGAGTTAATTACATTTGCCATTTAATTAATGGCTACTATGTGGCATGCACCTTACCCTCACAATGAGGCTTTTCATGGCTTTTTTTCTTCCCTGGCCACCTTAGCCAGCCATAGGATTTAAGGACCATAAGACAGGTATCTTTGCCAGTGTTGTTCACTAATGTAACCTAAGTACTTTTTAAAAGTGCCTGACTCACAGGATTTAGCCAACAAATAGATTTTCAATAGTCAAAAGAAATAAAACATGGTTACCAATAGTAATTTGGAGATTTTTATATAATATAAAGGTTACTCATTACACTGATATGCTGTACTTTATGGGGCTGTCTTAAGAAGTCTTTCCTACTTCTACTACCTCCATTGATTTAAAGTTAGTTTTTCGATGTGCACAGTTCAGGGGTATATTAATAGCTGAATGATCTCTAAACATGTTAAGTTTACGGATATTTCTTTATAAAATTATGTGAGTTTTAAAAAATATTAAAACAAAGATAAATGATGAAATGGTTTATGTTCTTGGCATAATCATTCATAAATATGAAATATAAAAACAGTTAAAATGATGCATTGGGAAATTAAGATGTCACAGATAAAGTGCTCAGAAAATAAATACAGTGCACTTCCTAGAAATGTTCTGAACTCACTGGCAATTATTTAAAGGTAGACTTGGAACCAGGCAGTTCTTTGCTAGGCATTTTTCAGGGACACAAGTCCTCCAGTGTCAGTATCTTTCTTCAGCCAAAATTAAATATTTACATGAAAGAGAACAAACTACTCTTTGAACCTAAAATATAAATTAACTATATTTTAATCTACAGGCAAACTAATTACTTTACATGTGCTCTTTAGATTTTGAATCTCAAAATATTGGAGAGAAAATATCTAGAAAAGTATCTAATCAAATCATATGTCCTAATAGAATTCAATTCTATTACTAAGCTACTAATATTGTTAAACCAGCTCTTACATTTAAGAATATAATTTGGAAAATGTTATTAATACTTATCCTTCTTAGGACTTGAGGCCAAACTAAGCTAAGAAAGAAATTATATTTAATTCTTTAATACATGGCAGAGAGAGGCACAGAAAAATAATTATCATAATAGAAAATTAATAATAATGTTATGTCCCATTATATTAATATGGATATGAATTAATTAAGATAATTAGAAAAACAGATACTTCCATTTCAAAAATGTAATTCTAAAATTAATATCTATATGTAATATTCATAAAACAAATACAGTTGATAAATAAGGTGGAAATTTATAATTAGCAACCATAGATTTTACTTAACCAGAAAATACCTAACTAGTAAATGGCTGACACAAAAGCAGAAGCTATTGAGGATCCTGACCATCTCAATCAGAAATCAGTTTCACCAAAGTTTTGCTTTTGGATTTAGTGATTTCATCTTAAAATGTATTTTTGTCTTGATCTCATCATGTGGCCCATGGAATTGAAACCTGCCCTATCCTTTTACGAACCAGATGAAATGTGTACTGTACTTTGTCTCCCGGGTCAACCAATGATTCAAAATCTTCCTTGATCCCTTGAGCCTTCATTCTCTAGTTCTCCTTCTGGGACCTCCTGTTAGCACACTAGCAGGTACTTGGTTTTGTGAATAGCTAAATGGTGATGACATTTCTAACTAAGCTTGCCTATGCTTTGGGCCCAAACACAAAAATATGAGAGATGGGAGTAGAAGGGAATTAGCTAAATGAAAGAAGGGAGGAACCTTGAAGAAAAATTCATCAGGAGTAGGAGTCTTAGGGAAGAAAGAGAAGGAGGGGAAATATGGGAGATAAATGTCTGCTTTGCTCAGCGTATTTGAGATGGCCAACTGGTATCCCAAAGCCGAATATTTTATTTGGCCTGAAACATTCAAATGTTTGCAACATTAAAATTTTTTTTTCACATAATTCAGGAATTCTGGCTTCTCTTGATAAATCAGATAACTTAAGACTGTGCCTGCATTCCTATAGGGCTGTATTGGCAAGTGTGCTTTAGACAGGGTACGCACCTTCATTCAACACACTTATCACCAGATCCCTTTAGTGTACACTTAGCCTACTTCATTCATTTCCTTTGCTGTTAATTGCCTGGTCCCAGAGGAATTTGAGGCTGCACTAAACCCAACCAATAAAGTGTCATTTATTCATCTATTCAAAAATATGTGTTAATAATCTAGAGTGTGCAAATTATTATACTAGATGATACAGATTATAAAAAGACACTTCAAAATATAGGCCTTGTACTTAGTGAAACTACAGTACAAAAAGAGAGATAAATGAGCACAACCCTAGGCTATAATAAAGGGAGACAAAGATTAGCATTCCCAGAGATGCTGTCACTGTGTAGGAGACAGGCAATGCATTCCAGCCAGACATCAGGAAACTTGACGGGCAGAGTGTAATGAAGAACAGAAACTTGGCAGATGGTTACGTGGGTAGGTAGATATATATTTATGGGGTTATAGTGAGGAGGTAAATTTTTTTTTTTTTTTTAATATATCTTTATTGATCTCAGAGAGAAGAAAAGAGAGGGAGAGAGAGACAGAAACATCAATGGTGAGAGAGTCATTGATCGAGCCCACCACCTGGGCTTGTGCCCTGACCGGGAATCGAACCCCTATCGCCTGGATCCTAGGTCGATGCTCAACCGCTGAGCCACGCCTGGCCGGGCGAGGAGGTAAATCTTATCTCTCTGTAACACTATTAGTATTAGGCATTAGATTCAACTAATTTAGACTTATTTGTACCTATATGTCATATTTGTATATGTATATGCATATATATATATATATATAATGTACATGTGTATGTTATATTTATGACATATTTATGGCTTATACAAACATAGAGACTATATTGATATTTATCACTGTTATTGTGCATATATATAAATCCCATCAGAAATTTTATCAAAAAAAATCTCCAAGATTTTTTTAATAATTATTTTGTATCCTCCTCATGCACCCAAAAACCAGCACTAAGTCATTTGTTATAATAATAATGAATTTTTATTGAATAAAGTTCCAAATACTTTATATAAATTATGGCTTTTAATCCTTACTAACACCCTATAGAATTTCCTCTAGTTTACAGATGTGGAGCCTGCTTCTAAGAGGTTAAACAACTTACTCATGGCAAGAAAGAAAGCTGAAGAGCCAGGACTTGAACCCAGATATGCAGCCTCAATGCTAACACTGTTACGATAAATAATGAGGGTATTTGAAATAGAAACTTTTTTTTATTAGGGCCATCACAGCTGCACTGGTCGAAAACATGGGTAAGTTATCTAGTTTGTTAATCTCTCTAGAGCTTTCTTCTTAGAAATGATAGCACCCCTCCCCCTTCTTCTGAATTCCCAGGAAACTGCTGAAAACATACAACAGTGTTTGATGTGTCCTGGGACCTATCCTGTCAAATATTAAATTACTTATTTTAAATAAGAAGAATTACATCTTAATACAACATAATATGGCCTGTTAAACAAATGAGAATTTAAGGAAGAAAATAAGGTGGTTTTTCAATCAGTTGGGTTAGCAAAACTGTATCTTTTATAACACTGTTCTTAAGAATGTCACCAGTAATCAGGGATCTAGGCCAAGGTGTCACCTTCGATTTGTCACTTTTCAGTAATCCCTACTTTCAGTTAAATACAAGTTTCATCAAATCTACCCTTTTAGTCATTTGCAAATCAACATCCTCTCCATCCCCTTCAATAAACTTCATACCAACTCCATCTCTCTCCATTTGTTGGAGTAAGTTCCTCATCAAACTTTATTTTTCATACTGCAGTTTCAGTGATGTTTCTAAGCTTAAATATGAAAATGTCATTCTCCTGTCTAAACACCAAAACTTCCATGATCCCTAAGGCTTGGTAGGTGCCTTACCTCTGGAGTCTCAGCTCCTCATGCCTATTCTTATTTCAACACTTATCTCACTGTGTTTGTCACTTAATTTTTCCAGGACCTAAAGTTCTTGATAGGGACGAACTGTACATGCCTAATATAACTGGCAGAACATACTTGTTGAATAAATGCACAAATAAGAGATACAAGTAACAAATATGACATTTAAAACATCACATTAAATGCTTTAAGAGACAAGGAAATATATCCATCATTACACTAGATCCGTTTGTTTTGTTTTGTTTTGCTTCACCCAAGGATATTTTTTCCATTGCTTTTCAGAGAGAGTGGAAGTGGGGAGGGGGGGAGCAACATCGATTGGTTGCCTCTCAATCTTCGACTGGGCGAAGGACTCAATCTGCAACCGAGCTATATGCCCTTGACCAGAATTGAACCCGACACCCTTCAGCCTGGGGGCTGACGCTCTAATCACTGAGCCAAACCAGCTAAGGCTATCACATGCTCTAAATATGATTCCAAGGAACTAAATTTGTTTCCTATGAAATACATTATAATCCTTATTGTATCACAGTTCAGAAAGGGTGAACAAGGGTAGTTCTGAAGAAAAGTACAAAGTAATACATAATAAAAGAGAGTATCTTTAATATCTTTGAAATTTATTTCTATTGAATTTTACTTTAAAATTCTCAAACTGCTTTTTATCCTTTGATTTCCTTAGTCCCAGTAGGTTCTCAGTTTTTTAAAATGAGCATATATAATTGAATATCCTATAATGATGTGATATGTTTTAAATATATAAAAGTATACACATTATTTTATTTCTTTTTGATTCAACTAAATAATCTTTAAACGTTGATATAAGATCCCTCCAAACCTAGATTAGTCATCTCTCAGAGGAGATGTTGAGGAAACATACTAGGCATACAAAAGATTGACCTAAAATCCCTTTATAATTCCTCCTGAGCCTGACATTTTATGATTCAACCTGTGTATTTTAATCTTAAATAAGGCTGAATGGCAATTTCTCTCCAAACCATCTGTATTGTAGCAAATTCTTACATATAGTACAGTAGATTCAAATGATTCTCTTTCAAATGAATATTCTAATGTAGATGCATAACATTTCCTCATTACACAATTTCTTCCTGCCTGGTTTCCATTTAATTGTATGTATATAAGAAGAGAACTTTAAGAAGTTTGGAGATATGTTCCAACAATACTATCACTTGCATAAGTCTTCCTATTTCCCAATTAACCTGACAATTAAGCTTACTTACCTCAGTGTGGGATGTGGTCCTACAGCTCCTGATCTCAATTTGCCTTATATCAGACTATTGTGTTATGAAATGGAATAGAAAATATAGTTTTAAATGATATGTAAAGTGTTATATTCAAATCATTTGCTATTTTGTATATTTCTTCTATAAAGGAACATTCGCTTATTCAAAACCTGTACTGTTTAATATGTGACATGTTCTGTAAAATATGAGAGAACAAATAATTGCTCTAAGAAAATTTTGTGTTGACAAGGATGTCTATAGAGAGAAAGAAAATGAACCTTGGGAAACCACAGATCTGGTGTAGGAGTCATCTTGCGTTTCTGCGCAGGACACATTCTGTTGAAATCTCAGAGGACTCATATTCTGAGACAACTCAAATTAAGAAACTTATTGGCCTAAGTATGTATTTAAGATAGATTGATTTCAGAAGGCCAAATTACTTATGAAGGAGAGTGACAAAGACAGAAAAAATATATACACTTAAGCAATCAGGAAAGATTGAATTATCTAAAAGAAAGAATTTCCAATAAGAATATTAAAATTCTAAATATTAAAATTATAAAATTACACTTAGTCTGTGATATCTTATTTTAAGAAAGTCTCTAAATTATTCGATTTATATCATTGTATAAATATGAGAATTTACCTGAGGAAAGGATATTACCTTTTGCTACTTTTAGGTTTCCTTTTCTCTCTTTAGTTTCTATGGAATTTTCTGAGGAAAGGTAAATCAATTCAGAAAAATTCTCTTCTGTTTTGGTTTGGTTTTTCAATATTTTTATCTTAATAAAATATACTTCTCTGTATAAGAGAACAACCATTTGTTATACACCTTTTCTAGACTATGGTAGAATATATTTATACATTGAAACTTAGTGTTGTTTTTTAATTTTCTATTCACATTTTTGCTACCCTTCTTTCAACTGTGAATTCTTTGAAGGCAAAGACAGACATCACTGTATCATCAACAACCTATAGTACATGAAATAAACTTGGCCATAAATTGATAGTTTCTTATTAAATTTTCTATTCATCCCTAATGCATAGCCTTGATATAGAACAAATAAAAGCATGAGGTAGGCAACAAATTTATTTGTGCATTTTGATGTCTAGCATCTAAGTTTATTAATGAATTTAAATGTCCAAGACCTAATCCATCGATGATAGAAATGTCTAGACAAATAAAATTGGTAATGTTTATATTTTAGCAAAGATAAAGTAATTCATAAAATAAAGTTATATATTTAATTGTAGAATTTATAATAAGTATTTTGTTAAGATTTCTAATAATTGACATATCTTTCAGAAAATTTTAAATGCTGTTTAATATTATTTCAGTAAAGATAGTGTCTACTGCACAATTAAACAAAGATGATTTATTGCAGAACCTATTTAGTTTTCTCCTTTGCTTTGCATTTTTCATCTGAGCATATTATATTGTTCTTTGATGCCACCTAATGATCAAAGGTGATATTTCCTTTCTGGAAAAAAAGGAATAATATTAAAATAGATCTACAGTTCCTTCTCAAACCTGTAGGGCAGAGAGGGGATTAATTTTCCCCAAGTTGTAAGTTGTGTGTACATATGTGTGTGAGAGACAGAGAGAGAAGGGAGAGAGTGGATGAAGTGGTACTTTCTGGTTTCTCTTAGTCCAATTATTTCACATTGCTTGGCCACCACAATTCTTCCTCAGACAGAAAATTCAAACATTTTCATTTGGAATGATCAGAAAACACCTAACCTAGAAAGCAAACTTTGAACTTAACTTTAAGACTTGAAGTATTTCTCACAGAAGTATTTCTCACAAAAGTGTTTGGAATTAAAAATCAATCTTAAACTCTGAATTATCAATTTTTTTGAACATTTAATAGACCTCTGCTGTAAAACCACCTACTCTCATATTTATTTTCTGTAAAGTATTACATTGCTTAAAAAATTCTTTATAAGCTATACTATTGTTACCATCATAATTAGCTAGTTTATTAATATTAATCATAGGAAAGGAACAAAGGAAAAGCCAGACGTTATAAGCATGGTCATCATCTGGGCAGCTTCTCCAGGAAGCTACAGCTTCATGCTCCTCAGGTAATCACTGGTCCATTCCCTGCAGACCACCGGGGGAAGGGATCAAACAAAGGAGGAGATGGATACATGCACAGTGAAGTCAGGGTAACATAGGTAAGGTGCTTGCCTGTCAGTCTAGCTTGAGGAACAATGGATTGGCTATGGAGTGGACCCCAATGCAAGCCCACAAAATCTTGGAAAGTTAAAATTCCAGACAAAGAATTTCCTCTCTTGTACTCTTGCTCATTCTTACTCTGTAACTCTCACTCACTAGTGTGCTTGCCTGTTCCCTCTCTATAGCCGTGTGGCCGTAAGCAGCCTCAGGGCCCATGGCCATGCAGACCTCACACTCAACGGACTGCATCTGGGTACACAAGCTAAACTTGCCAGATGCTGGACTAAATTGTACTTTACTATGGAACAGAAATTCTGGGGAATGGCCTTAATTCTGGTCTTGCTGAAGACAAAATTTGACATCTTCCATGGAGAGATGTGTAGACATGGGACCTTGAAGGGGAACCTCTTTAATTTTACATCATCAATAGAGCTTTCCACGAAACCCCATCCTCCTGTTGGGGGGTGGGCTCAAGAAATTATATTCCTCACGGCAACCTAAGAATTCCACTTCCACCATAACACTATTATGTGTTTATTGAATTATTAAATTTCTTAATGGTTGTAGTGTTATATAGGTAGTTAGACAGACATGAGCAGAACAAGGATAATGGGCCAGGTACAGAAACTCACCAGAACAGGAAGCCTTGGATGCCTAGCAAGAGGCAAAACTGAAAAAAGAAAAAGAAGAACTTTGTCCCTAGGGTGGCCTTTTCTCCCCTAGCATATCACTAGTCATGCAGTTTAGACCCCTGACCTTTTCATCTCTAAAGATAACATCTAGGCCTCAGTGGTATTTCAGCTCCAGGCCCAGACAAGCAGTGAAACCAGACAAGTGGTGCCCTGGCTGCCTCAGGACCAGATACATTGACTAATGACCCCCTGCCCTGGCACCTACCAGTCAGTGGAGACCACAACCCTGAAAGAGCACACCTGGAAAGCTGGTGAATATTCTGTGGAGACACTCCCCTGAGACCTCTCCTCAGGTTCCCACCTACAAGAAAGAGATAAATAAGCTTAGGACAAAGGATCTGGCATGCACTCCCTCCCTCCCCTCAGGGGAGCACACCAGCAACATTTCCTTCTCCCCTCTAAGGGGACCCCAGGAGATTTGCAATCAGGGGAGCAAAAGGCAGTGGCAGCTCATCCTGGATAGTGTAGACTCAACTATAACTGAGCCACACCAACCAGGGCTATTTTTCTAGCATTTTATGTTTAATTATTATCTCATTATTTGTTTACTTAATTCTTGCATTTTTGTTATACTTTGATTTTTGCAAAAAAAGTGATATAGTAGAGTTCCCATATATTCCATACCCAATTTTCTCTATATTAGCATCTTATTTTAGCTTAGTGCATTTATCACAGTGAATGAACCAGTATTGAAAACATTATTAACTAAAATCCATACTTGATTAGGCTTCTTTAATTTACTTGACACATTTTTTCTGTTCCAGAATCCTGTCTAGGCTACCCCATTTAGTCCTTGCTGTCTCTTAGGCTTCTCTTGGCCATGACAGGTTTTTTTGTGTGTGTGTGTGGTTTTTCCCCCAAGGCCTTGGTAATTTTGAGGAGTAATTTTTAAGTATTTTGTCCCATGTCTCTCAGTTGGGATTTGTCTGATATTCTCATTATTAGACTGGAGTCATGGGTTTTTGGTAGGCGTAAAGTGCCATTTCATTTTAGCATATTAAGGGAATAAGTTATCAACATGATTTATCATTGTTGATGTTAACCTTGATCGTGATCACTGACTGAGATAGTGTTTCTCAGGTTTTTCTACTGTACTGGTCTACTTTCCCTCCCTTTTCTACTGTACTCTTTGGAAGTAAAGGAAACCAAAATTCTGCCGCCCTAAAGCTTCCTTTTGGGATATATTTTAAGCTGCTGCATAAGAAACAAGACTCAGAAAGAGCCTCTGCTCCCTCCCTCTGCCCCCCTTAATTTCCTTTCCCAAAGATTCATACAGAGAAAGCTGCTTCAGCTTTCAGGAAGGAGAGTTTAGGATGTCCTTAGTCTAATTTGAATTAAGTCAGATAAACAAGGTTTCAGGCAGGAAGACTCCAAGCCTCCTAGTTAGATATCCCCTGGGTCCCACTGTTTCTGAGTTGCCCAGCAAAAATGTACTTGTTTCATCCTTGACTACCTGTAAATTGTCCATTCTCACATCTGAAATCTAATATTTCACTCCCACCAGTCTGGACCCCCACAAAATTGGTCCCTTTACCTTTTTAGTTCTTCCAACTGGTTGAGGAATTCAAACAACAGCAGATTAATAGGAGAAAATCAAAGGTTTAATACATATGCACAGGGAATTCACATTAAGTGTAAAAATTCCAAAGACAATGATGCAACATTCAGTATACAAGAAAATTTGGATAAAGGAGGTAAAGGGGAAAGATGGTATTAGATTTCAGAGTGAGAATGGGTGATAGTACAGTTAGTTGAGGAAAAGTGGAATATAGATTGCAGAAAAACTCTTGCAAGGCAACTCAGAAACAATGGGACACCAAAAGGTGGGGAGATGGGGAAGGGCAATTATCTAGCTCATTAGAGTTGAATCTTTCTGACTAATGCCAGGGTATAAAATTATTAAGGTGATTAAGTTAAAATTCCATTCTAAAGCATGATTTTCTATCTGAATCTTTTTTTAAAACTGACTTTATTTTCATTATTGAGACCTTTACAGATGTCCCCCTTTTAACCCTACTGATCCCCTCCACCCCACATCCATCCACCCCCATGCCCTCCCCACACCAATGTTCACATCCATGGGCTATGCCCATAAACATACAAATTCCATGATTAATTTCTCCCCACCCACACTCCTCTCCCCACCTTCCCTCTGAGATCCCTCAGTTTGTTCCAAGCTTCTATGTTACCGGATCCACTTTGTTCATCAGTTTATTTTGTTTAATATATTCCACATGTAAGTGAGATCATTTGGTACTTGTCCTTCTGAATGGCTCATTTCACTTAACATAATACTCTCTAGTTCCCTCCATGCTGTGCCAAAGGCCAAAAGATCCTTCCTCTTCACAGCTGCATAGTATTCCATGGTGTGAATGTCCCACAGCTTTTTTATCCACTCACCTACTGATGGGCACTCAGGCTGTTTCCAGATCTTAGCTATTGTGAATTGCACTGCTATGAACATAGGGGTGCATAAGTTCTTTGCAAAAGGTATTTGGGGTTCCTTAGGATATATTCCTAGAAGTGGGATCACTGGGTCAGATGGCAGGTCAATTTTTAATCTTTTGAGGAAACTCCATACTGCTTTCCAAAGTGGCTGCACCAGTTTGCATTCCCACCAGCAGTGTACTAGGGTGCCCTGTTCTCGATACCCTCATGAGCACTTGCAGTTCGTTGACTTGTTGATGGTAGATGTTCTGACAGGTTTGAAGTGATACCTCATTGTGGTTTTAATTTGCATCTCTCTGATGATTAGCAACTTTGAGCATTTTTTCATATGTCTCTTAGCCATTTGTATGTCCTCTTTGGAGAAGCGTCTATTTAGGTCCATTGTCCATTTTTTAATTGGATTGTTTTCCTTTTGTTAAGTTATATGAGTTCCTTATATATTTTGGATATTAACCTTTTATCCAATGTGTCATTCGCACATATGTTCTCCCATACAGTGGGCTCCCTTTTTGTTTTGTTAATGGTTTCCTTTGCTGTGCAGAAGCTTTTTATTTTGATGCAGTCCCATTTGTTTAATTTTCTCCTTAGTTTCTCTTGCCCTAGGAGATGTCTCAGCAAACATATTTCTATGAGAGATGGCTGAGATTTTACTGCCTATGTTTTCCTCTAGGATTTTTATGGTTTCATGCCTTACATTTTTTATCCATTTTGAATTTACTTTTGTGTATGGTGTAAGTTAGTGGTCCAGTTTCATTATTTTTCAAGTATCTGTCCAATTTTCCCAACACCATTTCTTGAAAAGACTGTCTTTACTCCATTGTATGTTCTTGCCTCCTTTATCAAATATTAATTGAGGGTAATGTTATGGATCAATTTCTGGGTTCTCTGTTCTGTTCCACTGATCAATATGTCTATTCTTGTGCCAGTACCAGGCTGTTTTGATTACAGTAGCTTTGTAGTATAACTTGATATCTGGTATTGTGATCCTTTCAACTTTGTTCTTCTTTCTCAGGATTGCTGTGGCTATTTCGGGTATTTGGGTTCCATATAAATTTTCGAAGTGTTTGTTCTAGGTCTGTGAAATATGCTTTTGGTATTTGAATAGGAATTGCATTGAATTTATAAATTGCTTTGGGTAGTATGGACAGTTTAATGATATTAATTCTTTCAATCCATGAGCATGGTATATTCTTCCACATGTTTAAATCTTCCTCTATTTCTTTTTTCAGTAGTCCCGTAGTTTTCTGAGTACAGGTCTTTTACATCCTTGGTTAAGTTTATTCCTAGGTATCTTATTTTTTTAGTTGCAATGGTAAACGGTATTGTGTTTTTAGTTTCTCTCTCTGAAAGTTCATTGTTAGTGTATAAGAATGCCATTGGTTTCTGGATGTTGATTTTGTATCCAGCTACCTTGCCAAATTTGTTTATCAAATCTAGTAGTACTTTGATGGAGCCTTTAGGGTTTTCTATGTACAATATCATGTCATCTGCAAATAATGACAATTTTACTTCCTCCTTTCCAATTTGGATACTTTTTATATTTTCTTCCTGTCTGATGGCTGTGGCTGGGACTTCCAGTACTATGTTGAACAAGAGTGGTGAAAGTGGACATCCCTGTCTTGTTCCGGTTTTAATGGAAATGGTTTTAGTTTTTGCCCATTGAGTATGATATTGGCTGTAGGTTTGTCATATATGGCCTTTATTATGTTGAGGTATGATCTTTTTATTCCTACTTTGCTGAGAGGTTTTATCAAAAATGGGTATTGTATTTTATCAAATGTTTTTTCTGTATCTATTGATATGACCATGTGATTTTTTTCTTTCAAATTGTTTATGTGATGTATCACATTTTTCAATTTGTTAATATTGTACCAGACTTGCATCTCTGGAAAAAATCCCACTTGGCCATGGTGTATGATCTTTTTAATATATTGCTGGATCTGATTTGCTAATATTTTGTTGAGGATTTTAGCATCTATGTTCATCAGGGATATTGGCCTGTGATTTTCTTTTCAGTGTCTTCATCTGGTTTTGGAATCAGGTTAATGCTGTCCTCATAAAAAGAGTTTGGAAGTGTTCCTTCCTCTTGAATTTTTTGAAATAGTTTGAGGAGAGGTGTTAATTCTTCTTTGAATGTTTGGTAAAACTCCTCTGTGAAGCCATCAGGGCCAGGACTTCTGTGTGCTTGGAGCCTTTTGATTACTTCTTCAACTTCATCAGCAGTTATCAGCCTGTTTAGACTTTCTGACTCTTCCTGATTGAGTTTTGATAGATTGTATTTTTCTAGGAATTTATCCATTTCATCCAGGTTGTCCAGCTTGGTGGCATATAGTTGTTTATAGTATTCTCTTACAATCCTTTCTATTTCTGTTGGGTCAGTTGTTATTTCACCTCTTTCATCTCTGATTTTGTTTATTTGGGTCCGCTCTCTTTGCTTCTTAATGAGCCTGGCTAAAGGTTCATCAATCTTGTTTATCTTTTCAAAGAACCAGCTCTTGGTTTCATTGATCTTTTGTATTTTTTTTCAGTCTCAGTGTAATTTATTTCTGCTCTGATCTTTATTATTTCCTTCCTTCTACTTACTCTGGGCTTTTCTTGTTGTCCTGTCTCTACGGTTTTAAGCTGTAGGGTTAGAGAGTCTATTAGAAGTTTTTTTATTTTTTGAGGTAGGCTTGTATTGCTATGAACTTCCTCTCAGGGCTGCTTTCATTGCATGCCATAGATTTGGAGTTGTTGTGTGTTCATTTTCATTTGTTTCCAGGAAGTTTTTTATTTCTTTCTTAATCTCTTTGGTAACCCATTCATTGTTTAAAAACATGCTTTTCAGTCTTCATGTATTTAAATGTATTTGAGTGTTTTTATTGTAGTTGGTTTCCAGTTTCATGCCATCATGATCCAAGAAGATGCTTCATATGCTTTAAATCTTCTTGAACTTGTAGAGACTTGTTTGGTGTCCCAACATGTGGTCTATCTTTGAGAATGCCCCTCGTGCACTTGAGAAGAATGTATATTCTGCAGCTTTGGGGTAGAGTGTTCTGTAAATGTCGATTAAATCCATCTGATCTAGTGTGTCATTTACGGTCACTGTTTTCTTGCTGATTTTTTGTCTGGAAGACCTATCCAGTGAAGTCAGTGGGGTGTTAAAATCCCCAAGTATGACTGTATTGCTGTTGATCTCCCCCTTAAAGTCCTCTAGATGTCTTTTTATAAGTTTAGGGGCTCCTATATTGGGTGCATATATGATTATCAAGGTTATATCCCCTTGCTGAATTGATCCCTTTAGTATTATGTAGTGACCTTTCTTGTCTCCTGTTATAGTCTTCATTTTGAAGTCTATTTTGTCTGATATGAGTATTGCTACCCCAGCTTTTTTTTCATTTCCATTTGCATGAAAAATTTTTTTCCATCCCTTCACTCTTATCCTGTATGAGTCTTTTGTTCTGAGGTGGGTCTCTCATAGACAGCATATATTTGGGTCATATTTTCTTATCCATTCAGCCACCCTATATCTTTTTATTGGGACATTTAATCCATTTACATTTAAGGTTATTATTGAAAGATACTTATCTACTGACATTTTGTTTCTTTATAGCTATTTCTCATTCTCTTTATTTCTACTTTTAATTATAGTAGTCCCTTTAACATTTCCTGTAATGCTGGTTTTGTAGTGATAAAGTCTTTTACCTTTTTTGGTCTTGGAAGCTCTTTATTTCACCATCCAGCTTTACTGATAATCTTGCTGGATAGAGTAGTCTTGGTTTCAGATCCTTCTTTTGCATTACCTTGAATACTTCATGCCATTCCCTTCTGACCTGTAGAGTTTCTGATGAGAAGTCAGATGACAGCCTTATGGGAGCTCCTTATAGGTAACAGATTGCTTTTCTCTAGCTTCCTTTAAGACTCTCTCTTTGTCTTAGATTATTGATGTTTTAATTATGATGTGTCTGGGTGTGGGCCTCTTTGGATTCTTCTTTCTTGGGACTCTGTGCCTCCAGAACTTGTGTGCCTTTTTCCTTGACCAGGTTAGGGAAGTTTTCTGTCATTATTTCTTCAAACAGGCTCTCTAACTTCTGCTTAGTTTCAACCTCCTCTATCACTCCTATAATACGAACATTGTTACATTTTATGCTGTCCTACAGCTCCCTTACACTGTTCTCTTGGTTTTTTATTGTTTTTTTGTTTTTCAGTGTCTCATTGAGTGATTTTTTTCTACCCTGTTTTCTAATTCACTGATCCGATCCTCAGCTTCTTCTAATATGTTGTTTATTCCTTTTAATGTATTCTTTATTTCTGCTATGTCATTCTTCATTTCTGACTGGTCATTTTTCATGGTTTCCAAATCTTTTTTCATGCTGTTGAGCATCCTAACAATCAGTATTCTGAACTCTATATCTGAGAGATCGCTTATCTCTGTTTCATTTGGCTCTTTTTCTGGAGACTTCTCTTGTTCTTTCTTTTGGGGCTTGTTTTTTGGTCTCCCCATTTTGGCTAAATATTAGGTAGATCTGCTAGGATTCTCAGTCTTTTTTGAGAGTCTCTGGTACAGGCCAATGTCAGATGCAGTTTGTGACTGGCCCTGAGTACCTTGTTTGGGACTATCAACAACCCCAGGCTTGAGGTCTCTACTGCTGGGGCTGGAGGCATTTGGACAGGACTGAGATGCACACCAAAGCCTGCTTTTCTAAGGCCTGGGTCCCAAAACAGGTCAGGCAAAAACTCAAAGCAACCTGAAGTCTTCCTCAGTCTGCAGACTTGTTAATCTAATTCTTTTAATGAGCCTCAGGCTGTAGAAGCTCCACAGGATGGGATGCTTATTATCAGTCTCTTAACAAGGCTCAGGCTGTAGAAACTCCTCTGGGCAGGGTGAGAGGCTCTCCAGCAGGCTGGGGCAATTGTTTCTCCCCTCAACAAAAGTGGAAGTTCACCTCCCAAGAAAGATGTCCCCCACAGTCTGGAGGAATGACTGTCCCCAGACTCTCCCCCCATAGCTCCAGTGCACTCCACTCCCCTCCGCTGGAGCCCAAGGTGAGTGGCTGCACACAAAACCTTGTGTATTAGCTCTCTAAGAGGGTGCCTGCATTTCCAGCCATCTCTCCCTGGCAGACAGAAACCCGGCTGCTTTTCAGAGCCAGATGTTATGTGGCCACCTTTCTCGGTTCTGGTGCTCTGGGCTGGGGAAGCCCAGCCTGGGGTTTAGGCCCCAGAGTCTTCAGTGGGAACCCCCACAGCTGAGATCTCCCTCCGGGCCTTCAGCTGCTGCCTGTGGGGGCCCAGCCAGCTCTCTCGCCCCCACACTTCCTACCAGTCTCTATGTGGTCTCCACTTTTCCTCCTTGGCTATGAGGGTGCTCTCCAGCATGTCTTCAGTTGGTTTTCAGGATGGTTTTTCTGTGATTCAGTTGTAAATCTAGATTAGTCCCGGGATTGTGTCAGCGTAGCTTCCACTCGGTCTGCCGCCATCTTGGATCTCTCTATGTGAATCTTAAGAGAAAGGGGGAGTAAAAACTGTTTCTGAGCCTGTTGGGCTTTAATTGATTTTACTTGGAAATAATGTGTGTGTCAGGGTCGCACATTTTGAAGACACCTGCTCCCGACTCCCACACCCCTTTCTCCTTTGTCCAAAAATGTCCTATGTACCTAACGTTGCCTCACTGCCTTTGGAATGTTTATGCCTATGTGAATTCCCCATGTGCATGTATTAAAATTTTGATTTTTCTCCTGTTGATCTGTCTCTGTTAATTTTTTAGCTCAGCCAGAAGAACTGAGAAACTAGGGCAGAAAATACTAATATTTTTTAGCCCCAACAGAAGGGAATTATTATGTGCAGCCCCACTTAAGGAGAGGGGAGTTATGCTCTCTCTCCTTAAAAGGAAAGTACTACACAATTCCTTGAAGTTCTTTTGCATGGGAGATTTGTCTCTTCTCCTTCATTCATTAATTCATCACTCATCAATCATTCTGGGTTTTTTTCTTTTTCTTTCTTTTTTAATATATCTTTATTGATTTCAGAAAGAGGAAGGGAGAGGGAGAGAGAGAGAGAAACATCAATGATGAGAGAGTCATTGATTGGCTGCCTCCTACATGCCCCCCACTGGGGTTGGAGCCCGCAACCCGGACATGTGCCCTAACCAGGAATAAAACCTCGATTTTCTGGATCATAGGTCAATGCTCAACTGCTTAACCACACCAGCTGGGTCATCAATCGTTCTTTATATTAGTACAAACTTGTGAATATTCTGAAACATGTATTCATCATTTTTATTTTTATATGGATGGACGTAAGAGTATTTTAAAGTTGTCTGATTTTGTATTTACACATTTTCAAGTAATATTATCTTTATTTCATTAGGTATGATTTCTTGCCACTTTGTACCTTTTTTACTTAGTATAATTTTATCATTTCTTTAATTATTTTTAGTTTTTTAGACACATTTAACATATTTTATTTATTGGTATTTATTTTCTTACATCAAACTGATAAAAAATAACTTTAAAACTGAAGAGAAATACAATGAAAAAGTAGAACATCTAAATGTGGGAATCGAGATGACTTAATTGATCAAATTCAAAGTTTGTTATACTATCATTGTCAATGGTTAGTTAGAGCACTGCTGCCTCATTTCCATATTCCTCTTCCATGTTTCTGTAATAACAGTTTGACTACACAATTGTTGCCAGTGGAAATAGAATTGTTTCAAGGAGTCACAGGAAAGGCATTTCTGGGACCCATGCATAGAACAACTTGAGAATAGTGGCAAGATTTACTGGAGGGAAAGCAGATGACTGCTCCCAGGTTCCCATGTCTCATCCAAGACCAGGTGGCTGAGCTCAGTCTGGCTGTGGAAGTCCAGCCCCTGGGGCCACACAAAGTCCAGGAGGAAGGCCAGAACCCAGAGCTGCTGTGCCATTGGAGTGGCATCTGAGGCTCTAGTAGTTCAGCACAGTCCTGTTTGCGTCCAGCCTGCTTTTGGCTGCTGCACTTTAGCCTGGGCTGTTGCCATGCCCAGGCCTCCCTACTATAGACAGGGAGCGCACATGGGGCCTTTTTAAATGTTTGATTATATCTCTATGGGTTTGAGAAGGGATAAGCTTTATTTCAAACTATCCAACTTCTTTCCTGCCTCTTCCTGGGGCTACTCTGGTACCTACCCCTATCCAATCCTTTTCCTGGGTTTCTGGGGTTTTGCACCTTTATCCTACCTGATCTTTTTTCTCAGATTTTCCCAGGCTAGACTCCTCCCCTTTATGATCACCATTTTGGCTCTTACTTTGCAGGCCTCAAGAGAAGAATTTCCCCCTCATTGTTCTATCCCTCCCATGCTGTGATCTATGGGAAGGGGCTGGCTGTCCCCTGGGGAAATCGGAAAGTCATCTTTCATGCCTGCATAGGATTAGCATCTGTTTGATGGCCGATGCCGCTGTTCCCTGGCGCGTCTGTGAAGATGCCTTTTCCTAATTAATCAAGCTTAATGTCTGATACCATTTGCTCCCTTCCTTTAATAACTAGCTGCCTATACTAACACAATGTCCTCCAAGCTTCTCAAGGGCTCCTTAAATTTTTTGGCATCTGAAAAAACATCACTGTTCCTTTCAAAACGCAAAAAGAAAATTATACAATAAAAGCTAATTAATATCTGTAAAAATATTATATTTAGTAAAGTTAATCTCCTTAATTGTTAATACAAATTTTTATTTATAAACACATCATTAAATTTGAAAGCAATTTGCTCATTGGAGTTTTTCTTTTTGCTAGAATTTTTCGTTATACCTAATAATTGACCAGAATGTGACCTTTTCATACTATAGATTCTATCAAAAGGCAAAGATTCCCTGATACTGGCATATGAGATTTTCCAGACAAATTTATGACTGGGAAAGGTAACCTTACATACCAAGTTGATTTTCAGAGTTCTGGAGAAAATGTTTAAGGATGTTCAATTATTCCTTATGGATTAACAAAACTTTGTTATCAGATAACTATCAGTGCAGTTTGTTCTTGAGGCTCTAATACAAGCCTAAACAAGACTGAGAGAATATTTAAATACTTACAAAAGTCTCAAACACAGGCATAGAATCAGGAAAACACAAGGCATGTGTAAAACTAAAAATACAACAAATTGGGTGGAGCTACAAGTTTTGGAAAGTGAATTGGAAGTAGAGTGAAAGATTGAAACATACTACAGAAAGAATTAAATATCAATTTAAAATTTTTAAGTACTTAATATAAAAAGTATTAAATCACACACAAAAAGTAGAGAAGACCACAAAATCCATTTTTCCATCATCCACATTCAGCATCAACATTTTTCACAGCTTGTAGCTCATTCCCAGTTTGATTTTTCTTGGAGTATTTTAAAGTAAACCTCAGACATTTTGCCCCTAAATACTATAGTGTGAATCCCTAAAACATATATTCAATACAACCACTGCTATAGTCTGAATGTTTATATACCCCCAAAATTTACATGTTGAAATCCTATACCCCAATGTGATAGTATTTAAATTTTCAACCTTTGGGAGGTGTATTCCCCTCCCCCCCCCACACACACACCCTAGTATATTTATAAATCATGTAAAGATACATTTTTATTTTTATTTTTAAATTTATTGTTGAAAGTATTACAAATGTTCCCCTTTTCCCCCATAGATTCCCTCTACCCTGTACCCCTCTCCTCAGGTCTTCACCCCACTATTGTCTGTGTCCATGGGTTATGTAAATATGCATATATATTCTTATGTTAATCTCTCCCCACCCACCCACCCACCTTGCCTTCTCTTCTGAGATTCATCAGTCTGTTCCATACTTCTGTGTCTCTGGATCTATTTTGTTCATCAGTTTATTTTGTTCATTAGATTCCACATATGAGTAAGATTATGTGACATTTGTCTTTCTCTGACTGGCTTATTTTGCTTAGCATAATACTCTCCAAGCCCCACCATGCTATCTAGATTGGTAAGGGATCCTTCATTTTTATAGCTGCATAGTATTCCATTGTGTAAATGTCCGAGAAAATGCTTGATATGATTTCAATCTTCTTGAACTTGTAGAGACTTGTTTTGTGTCCTAATATGTAGTCTATCTTTGAAAATGTCCCATATACCCTAGAGGAGATTGTATATTCTGAGCTTTGGGGTGAAATGTTCTGTAAATGTCAAATCCATCTGATCTAGTGTGTCATCCAGTAGAGTCACTGTTCCTTATTGATTTTTTGTCTGGAGGATCTATCCAGTAAAGTCTCTAGGGTGTTGAAGTCCCCTACTATGACTGTGTTGCTGTTGATCTCCCCTTTTAAAATCCTCCAGTTTTGTTTTTTTCCTAACCTATGTGAGCCTTTTGTTCTGAGGTGGGTCTCTTATAGACAGCATATATTTGGGTCCTGTTTTCTCATCCATTCAGCTATGCTATGTCTTTTGATTGGGGCATTTAATCAATTTATATTTAAGGTTATTCTTGATAGGTACTTAACTGTTGCCATTTTATTTCTTTATGCCTATGTTTCTCTCTCTATTTCAACTTCTTATTATAGCAGTTCCTTTAACATTTCCTGCAATGCTGGTTTGGTAGTGATAAATTCCTTTAGTCTTTTTTGTTGGGGAATCTCTTTATTTCACCATCTATTTTGAATGATAGCCTTGCTGGATAGAGTAGTCTTTGATTTCAGGTCCTTGTCTTGCATTACCTTGAATACTTCATGCCATTCCCCTCTGGTGGGTAATGTTTCTGATGAGAAGACAACTGACAGCCTTATGGGAGCTCCTTTGTAGTTAACAGATTGCTTTTCTCTTGCTGCCTTCAATAATCTCTCTTTGTCTTGAATTTTTGGCATTTTAATTATGATGTATCTGGGTGTGGGCCTCTTTGAATTATTCTTGCTTGGGACTCTGTGCCTCCTCAACTTGTGTGACTTTTTCCTTGATCAGGTTAGGGAGGTTTTCTGCCATTATTTCTTCAAACAGGTTCTCTAAACCTTGCTTACTTTTGACCTCTTCTGGCACTCATATGATGCAGATATTGTTATGTTTCCTGTTGTCTCACAGCTCTTTTAACTGTCGTCCTGTTTTTTAATTGTTTTTTCTTTTTGGATCTATGATTGAGTGATTTTTTCTACCCTGTCTTCTAATTTGCTGATGTGATCCTCAGCTTCCTCTAATATGCTGTTTACTCCTTCTAATGCATTCTTTATTTCAGCTATGTCATTCCTCATTTCTGACTGGTCATTTTTCATAGTTTTCATATCTTTTTTTATGCTGTTGAGCATCCTTACAATCAGTATTCTGAACTCTATATCTGATGGATTTCTTATCTCTGTTTCATTAAGCTCTTTTTCTGGAGACTTCTTGTTTTCTTTCATTTGGAGCTTGTTTTTTATCTCCCCGTTTTGGCTTCCTATTCAGATTTGTTTCTATGTATTAGGTAGGTTTGCTGGGACTCTCAATTTTTATGGAATGTCTCTGGTGCAGGCCAATGTCAGATGGGATGTTTGTGACTTGCTTTGAGTGCCCTGTTTGGAGCTATCAACCACCCATAGCTTGCAGTTCCCTCTGTTGGGGCTGGGTGCATTTGGACGGGAGCAAGATGCACACCAAATTCTGCTTTTCCAAGATCTGGGTCCAGAAGCAAATCAGGCAGAGACTCAAAGTACTATGAGGTTACCTCTGGCTGTAGGCTAACTAATCTGATTCTCAATGATCCTTAGGCTGTAGAAACTCTATTGGGCAAGATGTTTTTCAGCAGGGTGGGGCAATTGCTTCCCCCTCAAACAAAAGCAGCTTGGAAGGTAAATGTCTGCTTGTGAAAAATGTCCCCTGCAATATTTGGAAATGACTTGGCCTAGGAATCCAGAGGGATGCCTCTGAGCTCTATTTCCAGAGCCCACAACCCTAGAGTCTCCTCAAACAGTTCTAGCCGACTCTGCCCTCCCTCTACTGGAGCCCAAAGAGAGTTCATTGTACACAAAACTTTGTGCATTGACTCCTTAAGAGAGTGCCTGCATTTCTAGCCTTCTTTTCCTGGAAGACAAAAAACTCTGCTTCTTTTCACAGCCAGGGGTTATGTGGGTACCTTTCTCAGTTCTGGTGCTCTGCGCTGGGGAGCCCAGCTTGGGGTTTTGACCCCAGAATTCTCATTGAGAATCCCCCAACAGCTGAGATAACCCCCCCCCAGAGCTTCAGTTGCTGCCTTTGGGAGCCCAGCAAGCCCTCTCGTGCCTCTCTGCACTTTCTACCAGTCTCTGGGGTCTCCAGTTTTTGTCCTTGGTTATGAGCGTGCTCTTTAGCTCATCTTCAGTTGCAGTTGATTACTCAGGGTGTTTTTTCTATATTTTAGTTGTAATTCCAGTTTGGTCCCAGGAGAGTGTCAGTGTAGCTTCCATTCAATCTGCCACCATCTTGGATCTCAATACATATTTCCTTTAAATAAAGGCATTAAAGATTAAATCAGTCCATCACATTTTTACTAATATAATGGCAAACATTATTTAATGGAAAATAAAAATTGAAGTAGATAAACTACTTTCAACTTAGATTTCTAATGCCTTAAAAGTAACATCAGCTCTAAAAATTGCTTCCCTTTCATATCTGTCATGCAAATAATAAAACAGAAAATGGCTCTGAACATGATAAATGGATTTTTACATTTTAAACTTTTTTCTTAAAGTATAATAATTCAAGTCCTATTTTACATCTCTACTTATGTTTATATTTCATTAAAATGACATTACACAAAAGAACTAGTTGTATCATGACATAATACTTATGATAATTCATATATCTACATTATATTTCACAATTTACATAAATAAATCTTTTAGTATATACCAAACCTTCCAACAAGAACAAAAAAACTGACATCAATCTCTTTTTTGAGAGATTGATGTTCAATATTTATTATTACTGTCCTAGGAAGATACTTTTGCTTTCCAAAACACATGTAAATCACCCGTAGTAACTGGTAATAACATCTGAATAATACCGGAAAATTTATCACTTATGGTTGAGTCTCTACATGCTACTGGCTACTTTTTGTTTGTTTAATAGACAATTTTAATAGAGAATTTTTCAGATTACAGAAACATTGCACTGAATATACAGAGTTCAAATATATCCTCTTACTTGCCACAATTTCTCTTATTATTAATATCATGTATAAGCATGGTACATTTATTACAACTAATAAACTAATATTGATACATTATTATCAATTAACTAAAGTTCATAGCTTACATTAGGGTTTACTATTTGTGTTGTACAGTTCTATGAGTTTTGATAATTATATAATGTCATGTATTTACCATTACAGTATCATACAAAATAGTTACACCATTCTAAAAATGTCCTGTGCTACACCTATTCATCCCTACCTCCTCCCCCTGAGCCCCTGATCTCCTTACTGTATCCATAATTTGCCTTTTCCCCTATAATTGGAATTATACAGGCTGCATCCATTTTAGACTGGCTTCTTTTCATTAGAAATGTGAATTTAAGTTTTATTCATGTTTTTCTTAGTTTCATAATTTATTCTTTTTTATTGCTGAATGATAGTCAAGCGTATAGAAGAGATATAGTTTATCCATTCACTTATTGAAGGGTATCTTGTTTGCTTCCAACTTTTCACAATTATTAATAAAGCCGTTATAAAATTCATGAGCAGGTTTTTGTGCAGACATGTTTTTAACTCATTTGGGTAAATACCTGGGAACATAATTGTTGAGTTGGATGGTAAGATTGTTTGGTTTTGTAAGAAATTGCTAAATTGCCTTCCAAAGTGGCTGCATTAGCTTGCATTTTCACCAGCAATTTCTATTACTGCACAACCTCACCAGCATTTGGTGGTGTCATTGTTTTGGATTTAGCTACTCTAATAGGTTTGAGTAGTATTTCATTATTGTTTTAATGTTCAGTCCCTTAGTGGCATGTGATGCTGGACACTATCTCATATGCTTATTTGCCATCTGTATGTCTTGCTTGCTGAGGTGTCTGTTCAAATCTTTAGTTAATTTTTTTAAGCAGGTGATTTGGTTGTTTTTTTGTGTGTGTATATTTTGAGTTTTAAGAGTTCTTTGTATATTTAAAAAATTTTTTTTACCTGGCTACCTTTTTAAGCAGAGTATTTATTTTTGTTAAAAATGTCAAAAATTTATTCAAAAAAAAAAGGTTGATTTTTAATCTAGCGCCATACAATTATGAGACGGGAACTAAGACTAGTGCTTCGATGTTGTTCTCTAAGCTATTGTTACAGAACTTAACAATTCAGCTCTGCCACATGTAGGTGTGAGACCAGCCTATTGGTGTTTCTGCCCCTCCTACTAGTTTTTTTTTAAGTATATCTTCTTATTGATTTCAGAGAGAGAAAAGGAGAGGGAGAGAGAGAGTAGAAACATCAATGCTGAGAGAGTCATTGATCGGCTGCCTCCTGCATGCCCCTGACTGAGGATTGAGCCCACATCCTGGGCATGTGCCCTGACTGGGAATTGAACCCCGATTGCCTGAATCCTAGGTCGATGCTCAACCACTGAGCCACACCCGGCCAGGCCCTCCTACCAGTCTTGATGTAGCTTCTTTAATTCTCTAGTTGAACTTACATTCAGCCAGATTTCATGAGGTTCTGAATGATGGTTGTTCTGTAGTTTAGTTGTAATTTTGATGTGGTTGTGGGAGAAGGAAAGTACTGAATTTACCTACTGTGCCATCTTGCCCAGAAGTCCCTTGTGATGTTAACGTGTTCTTTTATCTCACATATTTCTTATAGACTAGAAGTTAGATCTAAAGGTTAAATTAAATTCAGGTTTATTATTTTTTTCAAGAACACTTTATAAATAATTCTAAATTTCAAATTGCACCACATCATAAGACCAATATTGTCTGGTTCTCTCACATTTAGGTCTACTGATTAACCAATGGATTCAGGGGATGACAGACTTCCATTTACATAATTGTGTTGTTGTTCTTGGAAAAATCTTAGCCTTGATTTAGGCTGATTTTTTGAGAAATATTGATTTTCTTATTTTACCATTACTACAGCATTTATTATGGAAAATTTCCAGTAGACATGAATTTTTCCTTGTGTACTAGGACTTTAGAGACTCTGAAATCTTGTTTATATTGGAAAGACAAGACACGTATAAGGGACCAAAGCTGTTCTTTGTGAAGTGCTCAGAATAATTTGGGAGAAATTGAGATCAAAGGCTGGGAGAAAACATAGGAAGTTATTTGACTTAATTAAAAGTTAAAAACCAGCAATATTTTAAGTCAAAGGCAAATTAATCCTCTTATACTATTTATGATCAAGTTATTGTGGGGTCTAAAAAAATGTTTTAATACTTTTCCTCCTACATTCTAAGTTCTTTTAGGCTGAGCTAATTAACAGAGACAGATTAATAGGAGAAAGTTAAAGTTTAATACAAGAGCATGTGATAGTCACATAGAAATTTCAAAGACAGTGAGGCAACATTGGGTATATAGGACATTTGAACAAAGGAGAAAGCAGGGATGGGGTATTAGATTTCAGGAGTGAGAATGGGTGATTTACAGGTACTTGAGGAAAGGCTGAAAATCCATGCTAGATAACATAGCAGGAAAATTCTTGCTAGGAGATTCAGAAACAATGAGACCCAGAGGTTATCTAGCTAACAAGCCCCTGCCTGAAGCTTTCTTCTTTACCATACTTAATTCAAATTAGGCTAAGGCAAACATCCTAAGATGTCCTTCCTTATGCAGTTTTCTCTGAATCTCTTTGGCAGGAAAGGGGTGAGAATCAAAGGTTATTTCTGAGATTTTTGTTTATTAATAAACAACTTAAAATCACTGTCCCAAAAAGAAGCTTCAGAGTGGCAGAATTTGGGCCCCTCATTCCCACCTTTTTTGTTGCTGTTAATCCTCACCAGAGGATATTTTTCCCATTGATTTCCAGAGAGAGGGGAAGGGAGAGAGAAAACCATTGATGTGAGAGAGACACTTCGATTGGTTGCCTCCTGTATAAGCCCCTAGAACATGCAACCCAGGTACGTGCCCTCGACCAGTAATTGAACCCGAGACCCTTTAGTGCTCGGGCCAATGCTCTAACCACTGAGTCACCACACAGGGCCACTCCCACCTTTTAAACTTTAGATAAAAAAGTTTCACATTCCAGAAGCTAAGTTGGTAAATTGTTCCATATTTGATTGATTCAACCATTCAGTCCTGAGAATAGATCAGTTTAGTTAAATTGCTGAGACTTGTTTCAGGAGGTGGTAATGCAGAGGTAATATAAGAGAGGGGCATGAGAACTATATAAATTTACTAAAGTCAAACAAAGTTAATTCAGAGGCCTGACATGGAACTCTGTTGACCTGAGATTCAAGCAAACCACAAGGACCCTCAGGAACAAAGAAAATTTCTTCAAAGATTAATAGCTACTCACCCATTTTTTTTTTTTTATCATTTACCCATTTCATAATAAGAAAAGAGACCACAAAATATACCTTGTAAAGGATAAGTTAATTCCAACATTTTTTTCTACTCTCTATTTTCCCATACCAGTAATTTTCCATGGAAACTACAGACAGATATAAGCTCAACCTCTAGAAATAGTTGGGGCCTTTCTTCCTTTTTTTGTGAGGAGAATCCACTCCTCTGTTTGTGGAATGGCTTTACTTACTTGTCCTCTCTGCTCTGTTTTTCCACTTCACTCCAAGGCTCACTCTTGAATTTTTTCTTTCATGAAACCAAGAACCCTCTTGGTTTAAGGTTCAAGTTCCCCCTAGAAACTTGCCCCTTTGGCATTAGATAAGCTTCCAAAATGAGGCCTATATTGTGTAAGAAAGCAAGCAAATATTTTGAGGTATGTTTATGAAAACAGAAGAAAAACAAAAGTCAATGATCAGAGCAATTTATAAACCAGTTTCTGCATCTATAAGGCTGTCAAGATTTCTAGATGTAAGGCTCAAAGTTTCTCTTGCTGCAATGAAGGCAGGCAGTGACAATCTGATAGATTCTCCTGGTCTGCTGTTGAATGCCTCTGGTGATGTCATCAGGTGCTCAGAAAAATTCTGCATGGCATGCACAGCATCAGTCGCTAAGATTGCTAAAGTGTGAGCTGTTGTGGCAATTTCTCAAGTTTATGTCATGTCCTTTAGCTGAAATTTGCAATTGCATGGCTCAGGGGAAAAAAGCAGTTTTAGTTTTCAATAATTCCAAGTCAAAATATGGGAGAACAAAAACACATTGGTTAGGAGGGTTTTAACCAAATATTTAAGAAAACTAGAAAAATTTAGGATACAGTAGCCCACAGGTGAAAAGTAAGATTCTAAGACAATTAACTAAACTAGAGTCTAATATCCACAACTATCTATTATAGGTTCTATTGAAACACAAACCACCCTCATTTTTCTCAGAGTCAAATTAAGACTATTTACTGCATAAGTTTAGGTTCTTTTCTTAAAATACATTTTTTATTGATTTTTAGAGAGGGAGGAAGGGAGAGAGAGATAGAAACATCAATGTGAGAGAGAACCATCGATTGGTTGCTTCCTGCAGGCCCCCCACTGAGGAGCCAGCCCACAATCAGGGCATGTGCCCTGATCAGGAATTGAACCAATGACCTCTTAGTTCATAGGTCCGTGCTTAACCACTGAGCCACACTGGCCAAGCTGCATAAGTCTAGTTTCAATAAATTTGGCCATATTATTCACATAAACACAACAAAAATAGCAATTGATCATTTGGCTCTCTTAAATCTGATTTGTTGAAATTTCATAAGGAGTCTCCAAATTGAACTTTAATTAGCCTCTCAGGGTTAAGAAGCCAAGCCATGTAGTTGCCAGACTTTGCCCACAATACCTATAGATTTTGAGTGAATTCCTCATGTTTGAGGTCTTCAAAAAATATCTTAAGGTTCTTTCTTTGCCATCTCCCAGGAGAGTAACCTTTGTTCCTTACCTGGAAAGACTGCTGTAAACCCTATAAGTAAGGCAACGGGCTGTTTTTCAAGGGGCTTTTATCTGCCTCCAAAGTCAATGTTAATTCCTTTCTGGTGAAATCCAGAGTCTACGCATGTCTCTCTCAATTTGCCACTCCAGTCAAAGTCTTGGTTAATAAAACCAGTTTCTAATGTTATGCTATTATAGAGAAAACAGATTCTTATTGAATTTATGCAAACAATCAGATTGCCATAAAAAATAATAATATTCATTCATTAAATTTTTCCAAATTCTGAAGAGATTAGGTAGGGAGAAAAATATCAATGTTTCAATATTGCTTACAAAGCTATAATTTAGCAAACTGCTCTAAGAACAAAACAAGGTCTCTCATATGTGAAAAAAAAAAAAAGTTTTTTTAATCAGCAATATTTTGAACAAAAAGTTATAAAAATTATGATTATCCACAGTTCATTCTGTTCCATATAATGATTTTTTGTTTATCCTGATCATTTGCCAACATTTCAATGAATCCAGTTGTTTTTTAGAGTGCTCTAAATCTTCTTCCAGTTCAAAGATATGATCTAAAAATTTATTCTCAGAAAGTTCTATTTTAGAATAAGTCAGAGTCCTTTTCATGAATATTTCTGAAGATGAAAATATATTTGCAAAAGCATCAGTTAAACAACAGCCATTTGTAAATGACAAAACTTAAAATGACATGCTTATAGATCTGCAATTGACAAAGGACTTTGCTTTTCTGTAATATAATATTCTAAAATAGCAATTAGAATTATAAATGAAATTATATCAGAACTTTGTAGACTCTTGGAGATTTTTATATAATCTCTAGATATGTATACAAGTACAACATACTATTTTTTTTATTTGACAAAGCTTTCTACGTAATTCAAGCATATCAAATAGGCCTAATTAGTTTAAAGTTTCTCTTTTATGAGGAGAAAAAGAGAGCAAATTTTTGAGGTATTTCAGGGGCCAATTGAAATAACCTAAAGCTACTTCCAGGTTAAGAAAAAGTTTCCTTTTAAAATTTAAACCCTAGAAAGTTTGTCAGATAACTTGACCAAAAATTATATCTCATTGTAAAACAATATTAAATTATTCATTTACCCAAAGTGACAACAAAAGTTACCAAAGATAAATACAGGATAGCAAAACTTCAGTTCTTAGGATTTTGAAGATTGTTTTCATAAGTAGTCAAGGACCTAATTAAGACAATATGACACAGCACTATTTTAATAAATCGTAGAATCTTTGCTTTCTAGGTAGATTTTTTATATCTTATTTAGAGAAGCATAGAGAAAAAACTTTCTCTTTTTAACAAACTGAAAAAAAAAACTAAACTCTGGTACTTTTGGTATTTAAATTAATTTATTTAATTATATTTATTATTTAGCTTAACTGTATATAAAATTTCCTTAAGATTCTTCTTTACAAACCTTTTGCAACATTTTTCATCACTTTTAGTTAGAAATAACCAACTTCCAGAACAAATCACTTCGCTTTAATTTCCTCAAAAATGTATCTTTATATCTTATACCTTCCATTACCAAAAACATAATTTCTTTTCAACTTACTTAGAATTCTTGATCCTTAGAAACCTCACTTTCCAGGGACAACTAAAAAGTAAGCAATTACCATTCTTTAGGTTGGCAAATTTATGGTATTTTATAACTTTTAGAAACATAGGTTCTTTCATTGGCAAATATATTTACAATTTTTAAAGAAACATTTGTTTTTAATAAAGAGCTATATATATATACAGATCCAAATTTACATTTTAGTTTCTCTGTAATGAGGAGCCAACAATAAGTAAACTTAGATTTATCAATTAATGTTTCAGAATTTTATATTATTTCAAAATATCTGGATAGCCAATAATTTTTATTATTTAACTAAGTAAAATTCTAAAGTTTCAAGTTACCAAAATAATGTGGGAAACAATGTTTAAGTATATATATCATATAACATAATTATTATTAAATGGTTTTACCAAAAAACTTTTCATTTTACTTACAAATATTTATTCGTTCTTAGCAACTCTATGAGATTTCAAAGTTAATTATTATCCAAGCTATGTCTTGACAAATTTAGTAACACAGATAACATAAATTTATTTTGTAAAGCCAGCTAAAGCAAAATACCATATTCAGTATTAATAACTAAAAGACATGTCTATTTAATCAAACCAAACCTAAACCTGCTTTAATATCAAATACTTTTCTAGACCATTTGATCCTGAAAAGCACTCCAGTGAGATTCTATTATATTTCTTAATTTATATAAGCACTTCATTTCTTCAAGCCAATCAAACATTACAACCTAGCAATACCATCTGGAAGCAGAAAACAGCATGTGGTATATGCATCTATAAACAAAGATATCAAATAGATCGTACATGTAACAAAATTAGTAAAAAATATAGAAAAGATACAAGATTTTTCATTTTCCTTTATAATTTTTAGAGGATATCAGGCATGGGTGACTTAGTCACTTGTGGGTTTTTTGTTTTTGCTTTTTTAAACTAAAGCCATCCTCATTAATGAAGAAGAACTCTCGATGACATAATGGAGAGCTCATTAATGAACATGTCCTCCCCTCATTGCTCAGATGAGAGGAAATTGTCCAAGGTCCTGCTGCAAGCTAACAATGCAGCTGGGCTGGAGACCAGAGATTCTGACTTGACTTTGAGGACCTTTTTCTCTGCAGCATGCTGCCATCCAAAGAGTTTGCACAGAAAAGGTGATGATGACCCCAAAGGTGAGTTTAGGGTCAGTTGGTGCAACCTGGCTGAAAAAGACCTGGCAAAGGCCTCTACTCATCCACAGGTCAACCTGTCCCTGAAGAGTTATTGCAGCACCTCGAAGCCAAAAGTATCAGCTTTGACTCACAGGGTGTACTGGTCTGCTTGGCAGTTTTCCTAGTCCCTGGAAGATTAGATCAAATAATCTAGGAAGCTGAAAAGGGGACTGGTCTTTAAAGTGTCAGGGCTTTTTGGTGTTTTTTTTTTTTTTTTTTCCTTCAGTTACCTCAGCCTCAGACTTCAGTGGGCTGTGTTTATATTTCTGATTACCCAGCAGGAGGATCTGCTGAGACTTTCAAAATATTCCTATCAAACTGAAAAATCAACTTCCAGTATTGTCAGATTTCTGATCAGTTATTAATCCTCCTAAAGCTGTTCAAATACACCAATTCTCATAAATCTTATAACCTTATAAATAGTTTCCAACTTGTTGGGAAATCTCTAACATTCCCTTCTTCCCTTTTTTTTTTTTTAAAAAAATTATTTTGTTAATTGACCTAATTAGTATCTATAACGCCCAAAAAGCTAAATAGCAAATTCAGAAACTCTTAAGACAAATTACATTTCTGTGTATCTATTCTATTTTCTTAAGTGCAGGACAATTGTACTTTCAATGTCCTAATTTTTAAATAATACCTGCAAATATCTGAAGGTAAATAGAAAGGGGTCTGAGTGGACTTTGACTTTTGTTCCAATTTCTGTCCTTCTTATCTTATTAAAAGTATCTTAATGACTAGTTATTATACAAATATGAGCAGTCTCTAAAATGTTTCAATTTAGAAGTTTTTCCAGTTCAATACATCCACCATCTGGCCAGTGACAATAGGATTTTGTAGTGACTCACCCTACAAGCTTTTTATAGCTTAACCAAGGAAGCAAAAAGGCTTCCACAAAGAGAATGCAAAAGTTATATTCCTCATAGATCTAAAACTTTACTCCCAAAGAAAGTCAGAAAGCACAGAACTTCATTACACAGGTGATTAGAATGGTGAGGTGTATATGGTATCTCTAGTCTCCCACAAAACATGAGATGCTTCCAGCCAGAAATCTGCTAATTTGTGGCACTGTGTAGACACTACTGGAATGAGATTTTTTTCAGCACTAATGAAGGTTTAGATGGCAAAGGACTTATATGGGCTGAGTCCCCTTTTGACAAACTCACTTAAGAGATGGCACAGTGGGACAAAGAGACGCTTGGAACCCCAGGTGTTACCAGATTCATCACAGTAAGTGTACCTTCCAGATGGTGAAAACCAGAGAAAATATTTTCAAAAGTCCCAAACCAAGCTCTTAGGATATGTCAGCATAAGAAACATTTAAACCTGTAGAGAATTTTAATGTGTTTATTTGAGCCAAACTGAAGACAATTGCTGGGAAAGAAAATATCAATGGATTTCGAAAACACTCCAGAAAATGGCAGTTTTGCACCTTATTTTACACATTACAATCAAAAGAAGGTTTCATGATATCCATTGGTGATAGATTAGGAAGGCAGGAGAAAGCAAAGTGGGGAAACCCCTGGGACTGGATAAAAAGTAAAACAAATAGACACTACTTCTTTTGCATAGGTGGGTACAGGACAGCTAACAGTCAGTGATCAACATGATAATAACAGTGAGGGGATTTGTAGTCTCTGCCCTGATGCTGTGGTTGTGCCCAGAGGGGTCTGGAAAAAGGGAAGTAACCTTCACATTCCAAAGGAATGTCGTGTAGATGCTAAAAGACAATAGACAGGCTCAATTAAGGTAAAGATTGACTTTCATCTGGAAAAACTCTAGCCAAGGACATGAATGACCTGCTTTTAGTTAGAAAATTTTAATTTCAGACCATTCTAAGTGTTTACTTTCAGTCTCTGAGTTTGTAAGGCCACTGTGCAGGCCTCACCTGAGCTTGTCAGGTTTAGTATGTCGCCCCTTTTTGTCCACAGATATAGAATAAGACTGAAGGAAAAAACATCTGATTTTTATATAAAGACTCACAGCAACATTTGCCTGAACAGATACTGCTCTGGAGAAAACCATCTAACTCCCCAGCCTGTGAGGCCAACAAGAACAACAAGCTTACAGGAAGTTCATGCCTGTGTTGTGTCGCTATGGTATTGCCTTCTTATGACAAAATGACATTAAAAACATAGACATAATAGGACAAAATGACATCTCTCTGTGAGGAAAGGATCAACTAAAAATAAAATACAGTGTTACTGTTATTGTCATAATTAATTATTAATATTAATAATAGGAAGAAAGCAAAGGGGAGTCCAGACATTATAAGCATGGTAATCTGGGCAACTTCACCAGGAATCTGTAACTTCACATTACACAGGGAACCACAAATCACTGGGGGAAGGGGTTAAACAAAGAGGGAGGTAAATGCATGCACAGCAGAGTCTGGGTGATGTAGGGAAGGTGATTGTCAGTCTAATCTGGGAACAAAGATAATTGGTTAGAGGGGCTGAGCCTCTGCAAGCAGTGAAATCCTGAAGAGTTCATTGGATAAACTCCCAGTTATAATCCCCAGACAAAGAATTCTCTCTCTTGCTCTTCTTGCACTCCTATTTCTCACTTGCTCCATGACCTGCACTTGCCCATGTGCCTCCATAGCCATGTGGCCTTAGCAGCCACATGACCCATGGCCATGCTGACCCCACATACAAGGGACTGCAGCTGGGAACATAAGTAAACTAGTCAAATGCTGGACTTGACTGTGCTTTAAAATGGAGCAGAGACTTTGGCTCTGCTGAAGACATGGTTGGACTTTTTCCATGGTAGGATGCAGGGAGATGAAACCTCAGAAACTCTGGTGTTTAATTCCACATAAATAAATATCATTCATTTTCCCATATGAGTCTCAGAAAATTCCTTTTCATGTGACATTGCAAGAATTCTACTTCCACCAGTAACAGGTGGGGACACAGAGGGCACCCCACCAGTAACATCACTAGGCTTAAAAAGCTAGCTTCACAAATATTTTCTTCTGCCAATCTAAATTTCTTAGAAAAGGACTCTTCTCTTTAAATTTCCACCTAACCCCACAGACAAGAGATCAGAGAGCCTGACGGTAAAATGCTTACCACCTCTGCCAACTGTGGTTAGACATCCATGATCTCTCAGCTGCAGCATGCCAGGGAGTTAGCAGCGTACCAGACACCAGACAGTAATTCTTCTGTCTGGCTCACCAAATTGTATGGGCTGAAGAGTTATTAATACTTTTGCTCCCACCTCCTAAAGCCTTCTAGGTTGTGCTAACAGCCAATTGACAGAGACAGATTAACAGGGCAAAAAAAAGTTTAATACATGTGTATGGGGAATTCTCATAGGCATGATAATTCCATGAAAATTCCAAAGACAGTGAGGCAACGTTAGGTAAATAAGATATTTTTGAACAAAGAGTAGGGGAGAAATAGGTATAGATTTGAGAAGTGAGAATGGACAATTTATAGGTAGTTGAAAGAGCTGAACACATGGCAGGAAAATACTTGCTAGGTGTTGTGAGCAAGGCAGCATCCCCGAAAGAAGCGATTCACATAGGTTTGCGTCTTCCCACAATGCCAGGTTTATTAAGGAAGGCCTCCCCGATAAGCCAATAGATTCGTAAGCAGGTTACACACAGAGGGGGGAATCTTATACTCTGGAAGCAAGCAGAGCAAGTGTCCAGTAGAAAGTCCCAGCCACTCGCGTTGTCTGAAGAGAGAGGGGGGTGTTGGTCTCAAGCCAGGCGGCTACAATAGCAGCTCCTATCTATTGGAGTGACTGGGGCAAGAAATGGTCAGAGCTTTGAGTTCTTATAGCCCACAATAGGCAGAGGTCCCACTTATATCAGTGTCCAGATAGAGTCCTTATCAAAGTGTTCAGGTTTGTGGTGTTGGGCATTCCAGGCCCCTCCCAGGAATGTTCCCATTACACCATATTACCTCAGATTGACATAACACTTGACATAACTCTCATGGCTGACAGTGACTCCATAGTAGATTGTCAAAGGTGTCCAAAAATTTTACTCTGTTCTTGCTCTAGATAGTAAGAAACTCAGAAACAATGGGATACAAGAAGCCCTCTTGTTTACCATATTTAATTGAAATTAGACTAAGTCAAACATCCTAAGATCACCTTTCTTAAGCAGGTTATTTTTGTCTGAATCTTTTGGGCAGGAAAGGGGAAAGGGTCTAAAGTTCTTGCAGAGTCTTCTGTTTCTTAATAAACAGCTTAAAATTAGTATCCTAAAATGCAGCTTCAGGATGGTGGAATTTTAGTCCCTTCATTATGATACTTAAAATAATATGATCTTGGATTGAGTACCAATTAAGCAAGAGAAAAAGGAGTACATATGTATACGATGTACTGAGATCTGTTTGAACAATTAGAATTTTGGTATTTCCTGAGCTAGCTTGAGCTAAAACTAAGATATCTCATCTCCTCTTTGGTAACTTTTTTTTTTTTTTTAATGGAACATTGTCACCCCATATTGCCTCATATCCACATATCTATTTACATATATTTCATATGCTTATGCTGTCTCAAATTGTCCTAATCCCTCTGTTTCTATCCTTTCTTTTGATGTGTCCTAAGGACAGAACATGTCTTTTCTCTACTTTTCCAACCTCAGTCATCTTCAGTAAATACCCACAGATATCTATGAAATTAAGTAAAACCTCTTTATTAAGGCAAACAAGGTCATTCTCAGTAAGCCTCTACTTATCTTTTAACCATATATCCTAGTTAGTATTTTGTATTCTATCATATTGTCATGATTACTGTTGTACAAAAATGCCCTTGCTCTTTTTATTTCTGCATTTGTTCACACCGTTGTCTTTGGCTGTACTTGCCTTTCTACTATTCTTGACCTGCCAAGGTTCTACCCATCTTTCAAGGTCATTTCAAGGTTTTTGATTTTTTGTTTTCTTCACAAAAGCTTTTGCGTGTTTTATTTTTATAACACAAAGCTCTATGTATTTCCTTTCTTAATTTATATTATTTCATTTGGCAAAATATTTATATAATTCACCTATATATTCAGTCATTTATTTATTGATTATAGAGTAAGTTATAGTGCTAGGGGAAGTGAAGTTAAATGAAGGGATCATGGACTATTTGTTAAGCATAAAATGGTTTGTAAAATATTTCTTAAGTATTCTTATCAAAATTCTAAATAAGTCTGGCAGGTATAGCTCAGTGGTTGAGCACTGACCTATGATGCAGGAAATCACAGTTCGATTCCCAGTTAGCGCACGCGTACCCAGGTTGTGGGCTCCATCCCCAGTAGGGGGTGTGCAGGAGGCAGCTGATCAATGACTCTCACCACTGATGTTTCTATGTCTCTCTCTTCCTCTCCCTTCATCTCTTTGAAATCAGTAAAGACATATTTAAAAAAAACACACACTCTAAATAAAATAGACACCAAGGCAATCAGGTTAGAAATCATTATTTATTTTATTTTTCCTTTTTGTGTGTTAGTGTGCTGGACTTGACCATTTAAAAGACTGCAGGGAGAAGAATGATTGTGATCTATTTTTCCTGCACTATGAAGATATCTAAGAGGTGAGGATAATCTTTAAAATGAGAGAGAAGCAAACAGGAATATGGGGAATATTTTCCAAAAGTAACATTAGGAACTGAATTTTATTTATACTATTGTGTGGAACAGTGGAATCTGAAGCTAGGAGCTAATAGAAAATTATCCAGGGAAGTGGTAGATCTTCCATTTTTATAGTCAATTGTTTGAGGATAATTAAAAACACAGCAAGAGGAAAGAGGTTTTAGGAAGTAAACATACATTACACGTTAAAGTTTAATCAGATGTTTAAGGAATTCAAAGTTCTACAAACACAGGCCAACAGGCCATATCCTCCAGAGGAAATTGAGGAAATTGAAACCAGCTGCATTATGCTCTTTCATTGTATGGTCACAAGATTCTGTAACCAGTGGGCCTCTTCCCAAGGCATTGACTCCAAGATTGATGCTGTTTTCCTTTAAAAGTCCTTAGCCAAAACAAACTTTACCATATTTTATTTTTGTGGGTAGGTGGATTTTGTACATGGAAAATTTATACTGAGAAAGTTCTTTTGGTGGACAATGAGGAGTGAGACAGTAGGGGTGAAAAAAACTAGTGATGCAGTATTCTACCAGCTGAGAAATTTCAGTCACTCTTGTAAAGTGATTTACTAAAAAATGCAATGAAATTCTCAGTTTATTGACTTCCTTATAAATCAAACTTTTAACCCTTTTTCTATAAGATCCAAAGCATGAATTGTAAAAATTCATGCAATTTATTGAAAAGGACATTTCAAGCAAAATTACAAATACAATTATTCATAATATTTTATTCAAGTTGATGAAAGACAATCCACGGACAAATTATACAACACTAGATTTCTTTTTTTTTTTAATTTAATTTAATTTAATTTTTTATTTTTTGATACATCTTTATTTACTTCAGAGAGAGGAAAAGAGAGGGAGAGAAAGAGAGAGAAACATCAATGATGAGAGAGTCATTGATTGGCTACAGCCCGCAACCTGGGCATGTGCCCTGACCGGGAATTGAACCCTGATCCCCTAGATCCTAGGTCGGTGCTCAACCGCTGAGCCACGCCCTGCTGGGTAGCACTAGATTTCTTTGCACTGGACCACAAAGTTTTACCACTTATGAGAAAAAGTGAGTTCTCATATGTGGCATTTGTGCCACAGAAAAAGCAGCAATAAAAAGACAAATTGCTTAATATCATGTATTATTGGTAGAAGAAGAAATTAGAAAACAATTTCAACATTATTCTGCATTTACCTTTATACAAAAAGCAATCCTTAAACTTAGTCATATTCGGTACTTTCTAAAAACTATGCAATACATTCTTAAGAATAATTGAAAGTGTTCTTGAGTTCTGGCACCCAGAATGAAAGAGAGAAGGAAGACATCACTAATAAATAAGAAAATTAATTAAATGTCTTTTTATTTTTTCTAACAAGAAAAATTAAGATTAAGAGAATCACACTGTGGCTCAAAATGAAATGTTTGACAGAGATCATGTTAAAAAGATCTACACTGAAATTATGAATGGATATTTGAAAAATATTTTCATATTTTATGAATATTGAGGACTATGTTTTTGCCAATTATAAAGCTTACTCTCTTTTTTATATTTCAAGAGAATTTGTGATTCTTTAAATTTTCTTTCCCAAATATGTTGTCACTCAGAATTTAGAAGATTTGAATATATGATTTAAAATCTTCTGTTTAAACCCTTTTTATACAGAGCACAGTCCATAGTCTAGCAGTATTGGTATCAGTTAGGAGCTTATCAGAAGTGCAGAACCTCAGGCCCCCCTTTAGATCTGCTAAATTTAATAGTATCTGCATTTTAAAAAGGTTCCAAATGATTCATAGGCACATTAAAGTTTAAAAATCCCTGAAAATGACTTGAAATAGATTGGTTGGCCCATAAATTTATGATCAAAACATAGGAATTATTTTGAATAACAAGATTAAAGAAAAGCAAACTGTGCCCAGCTGGCATGGCTCAATGGTTGAGCTTCGACCTAGGATCCAGGAGATCACACTTTGATTCCCAGTCAGGGCACATGTCCGGGTTGTGGACTCAATCCCCAGTGGGGAACATGCAGGAGGCAGCCGATCAATGGCTCTCATTATTGATGTTACTGTCTCTCTCTCCTTCTTCCTTCCTCTCTCTGAAATCAATAAAGACATATTAAAAAAAAGAAAAGAAAAACAAACTGTAATAAATTATAATTATTTTAAGACATTTAAATAATTGGAGATTATTTCATTAAAAAGAGAGAATAGCAATAAAATATATAATAATGAAGCACAATTCTAGTAAAATTTAAAGTGCAAGGAATTCTATAATGTGGCATATGTACATATGGTGCTGATATGAGAAATGGAATGAATACTTATTTGATATAAATATCAAAAAGATAAAAATGAAATACAAAACATCACTAAATGTAGGACTCATGGATGTTTCAGGAAGACAAATATTTATGAAATAATCTCCTTTCATCCAGGATAATTATCTCTCTCTCTAAATATATCCAAGAACTTAAGTACATGACATTCCAACTGTACTTTTATGTGATATAAAGCTTCCACAATTCTTATTTTGGAAAAGTCAAAGGGTTTGAAAAATTTCTTTACTGCTTTTTGGAGGTGATCCCAGTTGAGATTATGCATTAAATTTAGAAATAATGAAATAATGAAAACAATGACATAATAAGAGCAGAAATTAATAAAGTAGAATCAATGTCATAATTTAACTTACAGTGAGACTGATCAAGAAAAAGTTAGACAAGCATTTTTAAAAAATATGTTTCAAAAAATATTGATTTTTACCTGCTTTCACTTAGAGACAACTAGTCAAAAAATATAGAACACTGAATTCTGAATTTGGTTTATAGATTTTTGAAAGATAAACAGGGATGTTACTGAGCTGGATATGCAATAACTTTCATGGTAGACGTAACTGAAGGTTCTTATTTACCTGAATAAGGTCTGCATGATAAGCCGAATTAATTATTCTATTTTGGGCTTGTTAATTGGTCAAATATCAAAGAGTCAATATTTGCACTAATAGTAGCCGTGCCCTTGGTGTAGCTCACAATACTAAAATATTGTAGAAATAGTGAGGCTTCTTAACTTTCTCAGGGAAGTCCATAAAGAGTAGAAAATAGATTAAAGAATTATTAGATGTCATATGAAAATTAAAACAATTGGCAATTATCAAAATTCCAGAACATTCTAAAGCTGCCACCTTGAAAGCATCAGGAAATCATTTAGCTGATGCTTCAGCTAGACAGGCAGCATTAAACAGCCAAATTACCTAGACCTTAGAATGCTTCTTACTGAATCAATGAAAACTTTCTTTTACAGTTTCAGTGGACATCTGCAGAAGAATAAAAGATGATATAACAACAAAAAGGGGGAAACTTTTACCCAAACAGATATGGTCCCAATCAGAAACCAATCTTAACTATAGGGACTCAATTACCTATACTTTAACATGCACATAGGCTAACACATCGGGGTCCTAAAAATGATTTCCTAGAGTAAACAATATTACTGGAAAAATCCTACTACTGTAGCTCATAAAGTGTGTAGCAGATGTTCTATTTGTCCAAATAGAACCCTGAAAAACCCAAGGCCATTTCCCACTTTTTTAGATCCATGTGAGGTATGGTAATTGGATTTTATCCAAATGCCACCATCTCAAGAATACAAATATGTGTTAGTTATGATTTGTATGGTTTGTGTGTATATGGTTGTTTATTTTGTTTTGTTTTGTTTTTTACTGAATTGAGGCACTCCCTTATAGGAGAACAACATATTTAATGGTAAGTAAATTGTTATTTAAAAAAATTAATTTCCAATTGGGAAATTTTCTCTGAGTTACAGTGATTGAGTTGCTCATTTCACTGGGCAAATAATGCAATCCATTTGGCCTATAGTATTTTTATTGTGCTTATCATCTTAGTTCCCTGGATTAGAGGAACATACAAATGGTACAATTAAAACTTAACTAAGTAAATTTGTAGAAGCTTTTAATTTCCCTTAGTTAAAAGCTCTTTTTATAGTACTCCTCAACCTGTAATTTACTTTATTTGGTTAAAGCATAGCTTTTCTTTTTATTAGTCACCGGTTATTCTCTGCATGTAGATGAAGTGACATGTGAATCAACCTGATAAAAAAGATATTCTGCATTATCATCAAGAACTTATTAACCAACTAATAGAAATTGATATATTAGTGATATTCATTCAGGAGACAAAGACTCTAAAAATCATGACTCACAACCAGGAGATTTTATCCATTGGAAAATACATTAATAGAAGGAACACTTTTGCAAAGGAAGAAAAAGAATGTGTTTTTTAAAGAGAAATTAAAAGTAAGTAGTTTGTCCTAAAACTTGGTTATTTCTGAATGAGTAAAAAGTGAAAAACTAAGAATAAAAAAAGTTATAGGTCAATGGAAAAGAAATATTGAGAGGGGAATTTTATGTATAAATGCTAGAACCCAGTTATGGGAATGTGCTTACCCAACAAGGACTGCTAGCTATATTAATTCAGATGGAAGTTGAAGTGATTATAAAGTCATGACCCTCTCTAACTTCTGCTGAAGCATAGGATATTTACTTATGAAACTCTTGCTGTCCTCCTGGCCTCTAAAATTTTTAGATAGTAATTGTAATTTATAGCACTGTGTTCTTACAGCCTTGTCTCTGAATAAACATACAGTTATAGCTTCCAGCTGCATAACTAGTAGGAATCAGATTAATAATAAATGGCACTTCAGTGCTTACAATGAGAACTAGATGGGCCATAGTAAATGGGGACTCATTTCATGGTCAGATTATGAAAACTGAAGAGGTGTATGGTGTGACCTCAAACTATAAGCAAATGTTATATTAGTTGCAAAATACAAAGAAGTGAGACAGACAGCAAAACATGGATCATGATAGCTTATAGGTTAGAAATGATAGAGTGTTTTTCTTAATGAAGGCCCATAAGAACTGACTGCCTCATATTTACCTGATTTTCACTTCTTTTTTTAAAAAAATATGTTTTTATTGATTTCAGAGAGAGGAGGGGAGAGGGAGAGAGAGAGAGAGAGAGAGAGAAACATCAATGGTAAGAGAGTCATTGATAGGCTGCCTCCTGCCTGTCCCCCACTGGGGACTGAGCCACAACCTGGGCATGTGCCCTGACCAGGAATTGAACCTTGATCTCCTGGATTCTAGGTCAATGCTCAACCTCTGAGCCACGCCATCCAGGCTGATTTTCACTTTTGAGAAAGATTCGGCCTTGACTTTCATCCAAGGTTATGGTCTTGTCTCATCCCCAATAGTCCATTGTTCACCAAGACAAATGCTGACAGTAAGACTTCTTAAAAATGAGCTTTTCTAGTATCATTGGACCACATTATCCAACTAAAAGGTTGGTCATCAGTGCATCCTTTGGATTTATTTATGACCAAAAAAGGAAGTGTGGCCAAAAAAGAAGCCACATACTAAATCTGATAAGCTCAGAGGAGGCCTGCATGGCAAGACTTACAAACTCAGAGACCTAAAGTAACTACATAGGATGATCTGAAACTTTCTAGCTAAAAGTGAGTCATGATGAGTAGTCATGACCTAGCCTGGTATTTTTCTTTGTGTGTGTGTGTGTGTGTATATATTTCAGAGAGATGAAGAGAGAGGGAGAGAGAGAGAGAAACATCAGTGATGAGAGTCATTGATCAGCTTTCTCCTGCATGCCCCCCACTGGGGATCAAACCCACAACCCAGGCATGTGCTCTCACTGGGAATCAAACCACAACCTCCTGGATCATAGGTTTATGCTCAACCGCTGAACAATGCTGGCCAGACACCTGGTATTTTTCTTGATAAAGGTCAGTCTTTACCTTAACTGAGCCTGTCCATTGTCTTTTTGCATCTATTATAATCCTTTCTCAGACCTCTCAGTGCACAATCTCCCTCCAGAGCTGGAGACCACAGAGTCTCTTATTATTATTGTTATTGTGTTAATGGTCAACTATTAATTATCCTATACCCACCTATGTAAAAGAAGTATGTGTCTGTTTGTTTTATTTTTTACCCGATCATATAGATTCTGCCCCCACCTCCCTAATTTATCACCAATGAATTTTATGTAACCTCTTTACATCTTTCCCTTCTATTCTGATGTATAAAGTCAGTGATAAAACTGCCATTTTCCAGAGCATTTTCTCAATTCATTGAGATTTTGCTTCCAGGCAACTGTTGTCTGTTTGGCTCAGATAAACTCACAAAGATTCTCTTCAGGCTTGGGTATTTCTTACATTGACAGCACAAAAGTATTAGTCTCAATGAAATTGAATATTGGTGTTATGGTATTTTTTTAAAATATGTTTTTATTGATTTTAGAGAAAGGAAGGGGGAGGGAGAGAGAGATATAAACATCAATGATGAGAGTCATTGATCGGCTGCCTCCCGCACACCCCCTACTGGAGATCGAGCCTGAAACCCAGACATGTGCCCTGACCAGGAATCAAACTATGATCTCCTGGTTCATAGGTCAATACTCAACCATTGAGCCATGCCAGCTGGGCTGTGGTATGTTTTTAATTCCTATATTTGTTTATATTATCTGAACATAAATATGAAAGTTTAGAGTAGAAATCAGAGGTATTATTACCTATAGTCATAACCTTACCAGTTCACCTTTGTTTTCTAGCTTTGCCTTTCTTCTTTTGAAGTAATGTGATAACAGTCATATGAACAAAACTGCAAGTGGTTTTGCACTAGAGGAAAGGAACCACAAAATATGAATTTGGGAGTTTATTTACCTGTTGCCCTCCTCTGGTTCTGAGAATGAAAGAGAAGCTTAATCTCCCTAAACAAATTATAACTTAGAAATAAAAGAAGATTCAAGATTCTTTTTATTTGGAATGTAAAGGATTTCAAGGGGGTTGGGATGGGGAGAAATAAGGGTGGGATAGGCCAAATGCCTTCAGCTTTAAAAACCCAGGAAAATTTCTTACATTCTGTATATTATTCCCCATTAAAATGTAAACACATACTTCTGTGGTAGACAGACAGACATGAGCAGAACAAGGACAGTGGGCCAGGTATAGAAGGTCACCAAGGCAGAAAGCCCTGGGTGCCTAGCAAAGGATAATTGTAGGGTGGGACCTTAGCCCAAGGGTGACCTTTCCTCCCCTAGCATATTGTTGGTCAATCAGTTTGGACCTCTTGACCTTTTCTTCCTAGAGATAACATCTAGGCCTCAGTTGTATTTCAGCTCTGGGCCCAGAAAAGCAGCAAAACCAGACAAGCAGTGCCATGGCCAAGGCTGGCCTCAGGATGAGCACATTAAATAATGATCCGGCCCTGGTGCAGACAAATCAATCAGTGGAGACCCCAACCCTGAAAACACACACCTGGAAAGCTGCTGAATATTCTATTGAGATCTTTCCCTGGGACCTCCCCCAAAATCTCCACCCTTAAAACCCTTAGGATAAAGGACCCAGCTCGCTCTCCCTCTCCCCTTCCCCATTCCCCCAGGCATGTCACCTTTACGTTCCTCACTTCTAAGCTCCAACAGCTCTTCCTTTATCTCTATAACTTGTTTTCTAAGCTCATTTCTTCTACAAATTACTCCTACCTCAGTGATTTTCCAAATAAATGTTCCCTTATAGTTTGAGTCTTGACTTTGAATTTTTTCCTAGCTAGAGTCAAGTACTGAGGTTGCTGAACCCAGGTCTGGTCTTACCCCTCTGTTCTAACATCTGATTCTGTTCTCACTGCCCCCAAGACTTTAGGGGAGAGTAAATCTCAATCCAGTCATCTTTTAACCTCCAAGCCTTATTTGTTAACCTAAATTCCAGATTTATTTGTTCAGAAGCCTTAATCATACAAAAATATTTTCTCTACAGCCCTGCCATACATTAATCATGTTATCTATGTTCTTTTCTTCTACTAAGTATTTATATTCTTTATTTTCTACAAGTTGTTTTTAACTTTCCAAATAATAAACACATACACACAATTCTACACACTGTATATATTCATATTGTATATATTCAAACCATTAGATAAAGCAAAGTCACTATTTGGTGCTACCCTGTTTCACATTATTTTTCTGAGATTCTTTCAGATCAATGTGCAAGCATTTGTGTGTATGTATACATATACTAAAATACACATACATTGATTAAGAAATATATAGCCTGACCAGAGTGATTCAGTTGGTTGAGCGTCATTTTGTGCACCAAAAGGTTGCTGGTTTAATTCCTAGTCAGAGCACATACCTGGGCTTTGGGTTTGATCCCCAATTGGGACATATACTGAAGGCAACCAATTAATGTTTCTCTCTCTCTCTCTTTCTCTCTCTCTCTCCTTGCTCTCTCTAAGCATGTCCTGGGGTGAGAATTAAAAAACTAAAAACAACAACAACAAATATATATATATTTCTGTTCATTTTTAAGTTAAGTTGCTCACACTATGAATTGCTTTTTCCCCAGTTTTTGTCACTCAAGGGTGTCTTAGAGATAACTTTACTTCAATACATACACATAATTATTTTCTAGTACTAAGTAGTAAGATGTCATCTATCTGCTCTTCTCTCTAATTAGGAAGTTATTTCTCACCTTCTTTACCATTTGAGTTGTCCTTTAAAACTTAGCTTAAATATTGTCATTTTAAAAATAAAACCTTTTGTTACCATGCAGGCCATGTTAACTTCTGTTCTAATGGCCTTTGAGGCTGGGAGGAAAAGAGGAATAACTATAGGATTAAGGAAATTGAACTGTGTTTAAGGTTTGTGCCCCTGGAGGAACATTCATAAATTAAAGCACAAAGTCCAGTGAACAATACGTGTAATTGTGGCCAGTACTCATATTTATGGGAGAGAAAATTTTAGGTGGAAGTTGCTGAGAGTGGTGATATTTGTAAATCAGTGGGAAGGAGGAGGAAAGTTGGGTGTTGAGGTTCTAGTTTTTTGCTGTTATTGTTTTGAAAGAAAATTTTTTCCACTAACTAGAGAGACAGGAAAAATCTCTAATCCTAAAGAAGAAAGAATTGGGGCACATATCAGAATTCCTTCCAGTTAATCTGAGGTTCAGCACAGAATTCCAGACCCAGTGTAAGGACAATGAAAGATGTGGTTTCTTGATTAGCACACATTTGAAGTTAATGGAAAAGGCTGTCGTAGCACAGTAAATAAAGAAAATTATTTCTGAGGAGTAAGCTTAAAATGTGAAAAATAATTTAAAACCCTCTTCTCTTCTACCAAGCTTTATCGTTTGGTTTGTCAATGCAAAAAAAGTCCAAATCTGTAATAATTTTTATGAGTTTATTTGAGCCAAACTGACAACAATTACCGGGAAACAAAACCTCAATGGATTGAGAAAATGCTTCAGAAAATGTCCATTTTGCACTTTATTTTATACATTACAATCAAAAGAAGAGGCCAAAGGGAGTTACATGAAATGCATTCAGGGATAGAATAGGGAGTTGGGAGAAAGCAAAGTGGGGAAACTTCTGGGATTGGATAGTAAGTAAAATGATAGACACATACTTCTTTACACAGGTGGGTACAGGGGAGTTAAAGTCAACAATCTACACCATAACAATAACAATGAGGGGATTTATAATTTCCACCCTGGTGCTGGGGTTGTGCTTTGAGGGAGTGGGTGGGGGAAGAAGGAAATTACTTTGTAATTCTGAAGGTATGTTATCAGGTATGTTATTCTAGATGCAAAAAGACAATACCTAGGCTCAGTTAAGGTGAAGATTGACCTTGGTTAGGAAAAAAATACTGCCATAGTATGTAACTATCTGCCATGAACTGTTTTTAATTAAAGTTTTAATTTTACACCATCCTATGTGGTTACTGTAGGCCTCCGAGTTTGTAAGGCAGATAGGAAGGCCTTCCCTGAGCTTGTCAGTTAACATGTGGCCCCTTTTCATCCATAGGTTCAAGAACTAGTGGGAATGACCCAGTAACTAAAAAATATAAATATTTTCTCTGAAATTGATCAAGAATGGGAGAGTGAAGACATTACTCTTTTCTGTAGTTTCTTTGTACTTTATCATCATGTTTAATGATACTTCTGGTAGTGTTATTGTAGTGTGAGTTTCTTAAAGGTAAGATTTACCTCTGATCAAACAATGTGTGTGCAATGACTAACTTAATGTCTGGTACTTAGTTGATGCTAAGAAATTGTTTCTTGAATTAACTTTTAAATAATGATTTGCATTGCATAAAAAAATGATATTCCAATTTATCCGTACTCACAGAACTTAAGGAAACAACAGAAAATGAATAAGATTGACTTTCTGGTGACCTTTGGTATTTATTACGTTCCAAGCCAGAAACCCCAAAATGAAATAATGTTGCCTTGTCAATCTAGCAGAAGATATTGATATGTGGCATGAGAACATAGCATGATCCTGTACTGCCAGTGACAAGGATTCTTTCCTTGTCCAAACTTTAGTGAGGTTGCTCTGAGCCATCTGCTTGACTTGACCTGATCTTGGCCTTTTCTCAGTGCTTGTTGAATCCAGTTTTGGCAAGAACCCTGCTAAATTATTTTAGCCAGAATCCTCCATGCTCAATATCTGATCACTCTCAATATATGACCAAATTCCTCATGCCCTATCATCTCTCAGGTAATATCTAATTACCCTGGTCTACCTTCAGCAAGAATCTTGTTAGGTCAGTTTAGCAAAGAATCGCACTGTTCCTTCTTAGTAATAGTCCATCCATTGGCTCCGCATTCCCCCACCTCCGATCTGTTCCTTAGTTGTAAATCCCCATCTTTCCTTGCTGTATTAGGAACTGAACCCAATCTTTCTCCCCTATAGCCAATCCCCACTGCAGTAATTCCTATTCCTATTGCTATAGTCCTGAACAAAGTCAGCCTTACCATCTTTAACAAGTCTCATGAATAATTTTTTAACACTAGCACAGTCTCATGCCTCAGAAAATTCTGGAGTTGATCAGAAAGTCTTCAACAGTAAATTACTCAAGCTTTTTAAATAAATAAATGTACTTTATGGATTAAAAATCAAATAATGAAAAGATATGGTTTTATTCTCAAAGAGCTGATATTTATATAATTAATAAGTGGACTTTTCTTTTGCTATTGACATTGCATAAATTTTGTTCAAACCTTTCCAAGACAGTGAGGCTTAAACAAGAGTCTAACTACCAAAAGTTTGAAAGGAAAATAAAAGTTTTATTTATTTATCAATATACCTTCTTTTTCTACAATACTTTTGAAGATATATATATATCACAAAAGAATAAAAAATAATTAATGAGTGATTATTTCTAGGAAGTGTAAAACACTTTTGCTTTTTAATCTATTAAAATATTTTTTGTTTGAATTATTATTATTATTTTTTGTACAATTGTGAGTGGCAGTTAGACAGACATGAACAAAGCAAGGACAATTGGTCAGGTACAAAAGGTCTCCAGAGAGAAAAGCCCCAGGTGCTTAGCAATGAGCAAACCTGGGAAAACAGTGATCTCACCTCAAGGGTGACCTTTCCTCCCCTAGCATATTGCTGGTCATGTGGGATAGACCCCCTAACCTTTCCTCCCCTTTCCTAGAGATAACACCTAGGTCTCAATTGTATTTTAGCTCCAGGCCTAGAAAAACAACAAAACGAGACAAGGGATTACCCAGCTGACCTGAGGACTAGCTGCATTGATTAATGACCCCCTGCCCTGGCACTGACCAATCAGTGGAGACTGCAATCCTGAAAGGACCCCTTTCTCCTCCTGTCCCCCCCCAAAGGCATGTTATCTCCTGAACCCATTTCTACCACAGCTCACTTCTTTTACCTCTGTGACTTACAAAATAAATTTTCTCTTGTATTTTGAGTCTTGGCTCTGAATTCTTTTCTAGCCAGAACTCAAGTACTGAGGTTGCTGAATCAAGGTCCAGTCTGACCCCACTGGCCTAACAACACCCGGTGCCATCCTCGCCACCACCAACATGATGACTGTGTGTGCCTTTTAAAATTAAAATGTAAATGTTGGGAAAATACTTATGACATTTGGTGTCAACTTGTTTGCTTGAGTTGGAATTGACCTAATCTGATAGTGAAGAAGTGAAGAGAAGAGAGCAAAAAGAGGAATCATGGTGACTGCTTAATAACCACTTCTGAAGATGAAAATCTCACTCTGAAATGCCATTACAGTGCAAAAAATTGCAATTAACCATGAAAACACTGGTAGAAGAGATAATAAAGAAACCCAGCTACTCACAAAGCAACAGTAAAAGCAAGAACAACAATAACAGCAACAAAAATGAACTACCCCTACCCATATTGCTGAAATCATTTAAGACATATGAAAAAATAATGAAACCTACAGAAGAGTGATCTTACATAGTACGACACAAATTCATACATTTAACAATTCTTTCTTAGTTAATAAAACAAAAGTAATAAAACTACAAGGTCTGTTTCATATTTTATTAGACATGCTGAATCTAAAGAAGATTATATAGAAAAGTCAACAAAAATAGCATGCTTAAAAGCCCCTATAAGGTGGCCCCTTCTCCAGCTCTCATTGGGTCCTAGTAATTTCCTTTTTTCTTACACCTTTAGGCCAAAAGTGGTCATAGCTTTCTACTGAAGCAAGTCTCTGGGTGCCTAATTATTACTCACCCCTTAATCTTGCCTGAATCTTTTAAAAGAATCTCTTCATTAAACTATCTTCAGCCAAACCCTCTTGAGTGGAATTATATGCTTGCTGAAGGGCAATCCAGTTTTTGAGTGATTATAAATTGACTTTTGCAGATAGATAGTTTTCAATTGACAGTTGTTTGTGTTGATGAGTTTAAGCTGGATGAGAACAAATCAAGCTATTGAAAGAATATTTTAATAAGTAATAGTTGAGTATATCTTGATTTTCATTTAAAGTAATTATTAAGGTAACAGGTAATGTAGCCAATACTGGTTTTATCAATAAAATACATTCCTTGCATATATGCATGGATTATACACATAGTCGCTCCTTCACATTTAATCTATTCTGATTCAACATTCAATTTTACATTCTAAAAACAGAAAGACAATAAACATATAAAAAAGTTTATGTTATATAAATATACAGCTTCTGAAATTACACACAGTTTTCCAGTGAGAGTACTGTTAGATCCTAAGGAGGCTGTAGCCTTCAGAAAGGCACTGAAGACCAAAGAAAAAAGCTCCCAGAAATTTATTTTTCTCTCACATCTGCTCTTTTCTCTTCTCCCCCTGTGGCTCCCTTTACTCCTCCAATCATGATGCAAATGGAATTTGGGTACTCTTTTACCCTTATTGACTTTCATGTTCAAGAGACCAGTTCAAAATGATATAGAACCTATAGGTTTATATTTTCACCAGTAATCTGATTATTCTTACCTGTAAAAATGTCTACTTCTTTCTTGGCCATTTGTGGCCAAGAAAGGATGACCTAGACATGCTTGACTGTTAAGGTTTTAGTTCTATAAAGTTCAGAACATCATTCTGGGAACATACCTTAATAGAGGTTTATTACCTCCACATGTCGTGATAATCTTTACAATACACACTATTCCAGAAATCCTATGTAATTAAGTAACTACGTGAAACCTAATAGATAAAGCCCAGCCTGACCAGCATGGCTCAGCAGATGAGCATTGACCTATGATCCAGGCGATTAAGGTCTGATTCCCAGTCAGGGCACATGCCTGGATTTTGGGCTTGATCCCCAGCAGGGAGCATGCAGGAGGCAGCTGATTAATGATTCTATCTTTGGTGTTTTTATTTCTCTCTTTCCCTCTCTCTTTTTCTCTCTGAAATCAATAAAAACATATTTAAAAAGTAGATAAATTTCAAAAGGTGTGAAAAATAATATACACACACAACCACTTCAAGTAAAGTTGGAGCTGTCATTCCAGAAAAACTGCCTTGCATGTCTTACTCCTCAAACCTTTGGAATGTTTGAACTGAGCAAAATAACCTTTGGACTGGGTCAAGCTGACACTGCATTCCACACAACTGTTTGTTAAGTTAGCAGAAGAGCAAGGGGTTCAGAACAGGGCCCCCCATGATGGGTTTCTTTGGCATGTAGATTATTTTTTGCCTAAGGCAATTGAAATCCTGTGGGCCCAAGAGAAACTTTTACTTTTCCCTTAAAATATTTACATTGGGGCCTTGCCCATAATAAGAGTTATTACCAGAGATAAGTTTTATTACATATCTATAGGGCAGGGCAAACTTTTAATCACTGAATACCTGTCCTGCATATGGTACTGCAAATAACTTTTTTTCCCTCTAAAGTCCCAAGGTGCCTTATCTCATTCTTAGTTCAGAATGCCATACATACCTCCTTTATACCTTTTTGTCTCGGAACCTCTCATGTATGTGGGGTTTTCACATTTACACATGTAATTATACTTGGTTATTTTCTCTTGTTAATCTGTTTCATGATGATTTAATTTTTAGATCAGCCAAAGAACCTAGAACAACAGAGAAAAAAAATTTTCTCCCCCACACAGACATTCTGACTGTTAATTAAAGACATTTTTTAGAATTAGTACTACCATATACAGCTGAAGAATAACATAGCTTATTTGTACCTATAGAAATTACTTCCCTGGCTTATTAGCACCAATAGAAATACCTTTATTCCATTCATGTAATTATTTCCCTCCCATTTTCATAAAAGCCCCATGTTTTAACCTTCTAAATAAAATACTATTAGGGTTTTTGCCTGGATCAGAGCTTCCCAGAATTGCGATTCTTTTTTATTTCAAATAAACACTGTTACCTCTTAATTTGGCCTTTTATTTTTAAGTTAACAAAATTTAAATAAAATGTTTAAGCTAACAATGAATAAGCAACAGAATTTAGATTTAAATTCAGGTCTGCCCTAAGTCTAAAGTTAAAACTTGAAACCCCTCCATCATACTACTGTATGGAGGCTTGGTTCTGTGGAAATATTCCTATGAGGAGACAAAATAATTCAGTCTAAGTGTTATCAGTGGAAAGATCTCCATGTCTTTCCACAGTTGCTAATGGGATTGGGCTTCTTGCGATACCCTGAGAAGAGAAATGTTCTGAGACTCACACAAGAGAATGAGATATTGTAGAAAGCTTTATTTCTGTGAAATTATACCCCTGAGTTTCCAAGGTCCCATTTCCCTTTGTCCTGCCAAAGAAGAAGCCCCAATTTGCTTTCAGCAGAGCTAGAATCAAAGCCGTTGCCCAGAGTTTCTGTTCCATGTTAGGACAGTCCAATATAGCATCAGGTTAGCTTAATTTGTGTTCCCAGTTGCAGTCCATCAGTCCATTGTGTGTGGGGTCCACATGCCATGGGATATGTGTTTATTGGGGAACATGGGCAGGAGCAAAGCCAAAGGAACCAGGGAGCCAAGGGAAAGTGAAATTTGTCTGTGGGATTATGTATTCCCAAATTTTACAGGCTTGCAGTGGTTCTGCCTCTTCTAGCCAATCTTTGGTTCCCCAGGCTTGACTGATAGACACTTCCCCTGTGTCACCCTGACTCATTGTGCATGCACCCTGACCTCCAGGGGATGGGCTGGTGGTCCCTGAGGAGTGTGAAATTGCAGCTTCCTGGTGAAGCTGTCCAAATGGCCATGCTTATAATGTTTGGCCTCCCTTTTACTCCTTTCTTCTTATTAATAACTAACTAATTACAGCAATATCAGAAGTGCATAACTTTTTGATAGTCTGGCTTAATCCAGGTGTAACATTTTAAGTATTCAGAGGAACAGATAGAATTCACTCCCTTCAAACAACTTTCCACAATTATTTCTTGTTATAACCAGGCTTTTGGTAAGTACTGGACAGCAGAGTAGTCCAAGTTACTATCCCTGGCAAGTTAAACATTATTTGTTCTTTCCTTCTTGAGCACGATGTGGAGGCAGGCCTGGGGCAGAGGAAGCAGTATGTTCTAACAAACTAAGAAAGAGAGAACATGGAGATCTTCCTGTCCTCTTGGGCTTCTGCACTCATTTGTTCAGCCAATGTGCATTTCACACATACTAAAATAACAAGTGATTTTTACAAATCATATTTATAGAAATTTAGTCTTTGTCCCATTTCACATAAGAGGAGATAAGAGTTCTTGTAGGGCAGCAGAATTTACCTCTCCAAAATGTGTCTCTAGCATAAGGATTATTTTGGGCTCGTTGTTTGTCAGAAACTGCAGACAACAGAAAAGCTTTAAAAACCTATTAAGTTACCTTTTTACAAGAGACATTTACATGTATAAAGGAAATCTCCATTTGTAAGGGTGTCTCCCCCTCTGCACCTTATCAACGGAGAAGACATTGAAAAATATGCATAACAGCCCTATACTTGTTTATTGCGCTTTTCCTGGTATCCTCCCATAATTAACTCCCCATCCCCAACATTTTCTTTTGTTGTTAGCTGAAGATGGTATTTAAGCTGATGGCTTTGGCCATTTTGGGGAGTTACTCAGTTTTCCTGGGTATCTCTCATGTATATGGGGCAGCTACATATTATTATGCTTTTGTTTGTTTTTCTCCTGCTAATCTGTTTTATGTCATTTTAATTGTTTCACTAGCCAATGAACCTAGAAGGTGAAGATAGGGAATATATAAAATGGAGTCATTTTAACTAAGCTGCTACAATTATTAACATTATGAAAGTTGAGGCATGAGGACAGACTTCATACTTATTTTAACTACCTTGGCAACTTTAATTTTTTTGAACTTCCAGTTCTGCATTGATGCCTGAATATACATCTGGACCTTCAGGTAACCCTTTAATTATCCCTTGAAGGACTCACATACCTAGGCCACTGGATTACCTCCTGAAGAACTCACAGATAAATCCACTTGACATCCATTATACAGACCACTTGGACCTGACCCAACCTCATGTCACCATCTTCCAGACCACCTAGCATCCATCAGCATGACTGCCTGACTAATGACTGATAAACATCCAAAGCTAATCATAGGACTGAGAATGTAGGACTGATAATTCCTCCAGACATTTTTTGAAGTCACTTAAGAAAAAGAGGAAGAAAATATTTTTTCCACTCTTGCATTATCTTTTACATTAAGAGATAGTGGTTAAAATAATTACTGCATTAATCAGTTTATAATTGTGGGAGCTAAAAAAATATTAATACCTTTTCTCTTACCTTCTAAGTTCTTCTAGCTGGGCTAATAACCAAATTAACAGATTAACAGGAGAAAAATCAACATTTTTAATACATGTGCATGAGGAATTTACACAAACATGAAAATTTTATGAAAATCCCAAAGACAGTGAGGCAATATTGGGTATAGAATAAGACATTTTGGGCAAAGGAGAAAAGGCAGTGGATGAAGTCTTAGATTTCAGAAATGAGAATGGGCTATTTACAGCTAGTGCGAGAGAGGAGAACATACATGACAAAAAATGTCTTGCAAAGAGACTCAGAAACAATGGGACAGAGAGAGTATCTAGCTAATAGGCTCAGAATCTTCTTTCTTGAAGCCCTCTATTCACAAAACTTAATTCAAAGTAGGCCAAGGTGATGTCGACATTCTAAGATGTCCTTTCTGCAGGAGGTTTCTCTGCCTGAATCTCTTGGGCAGGAAAGTGGGGAGGGTCAAACATTCTTTCTGAGTCTTTTTTTTTTTTTTTAATAAACAGCTTAAAATTAATATTTCAAAAGGGCAGCTTTCAGGTGGCAAAATTTGTTTCCCTTTACAACACAGCAGACTGCCTCACTAGCAAGTCTATTCTCATTCACTGCCCTGTGTTGTTTGGTATTGTAGAGGTTTAGAACAAGTCACACCAAAATGTAACTCTATAGTATTTGGATTATTTTGTGCTAAAGCCATCAGAGGCTCTGTGGGCTCAAGAGAAACTTCTGAGTCCACTCAAATACCTAGAAAAAGTTAGTGATAGTGCACATTAAAAGAATATCAGATATAAATGTTTTGACTTATCTATACGGCACGGCAAACTCCTAATTACTGAATATCTGCTCTTCTTTTTATGCTACAATGATCTTCCTTCCCTTTGAGTCCCCAAGGTACCTTACCTCATCCTTAGCTCAGAATGTAATATATACTTCATTTTCCCTTTTTGTCTCTGAGTCTCTAATGTATGGAAATCTCTGACTCTCTCATGTATGGGAAGTTCCCACATGCACAAACTTGAGTTTGATTTTTCTCTTGTCAATTTGTCTCATGTCAATTTGATGATTCAACTAGCCAAAAGAACCAGAGGACGGAAGGGGTAATTTTCCCATTTCCCCACAATATCTATGGAGGGCACTGTGAACTTCAAGGGGAATGAATAACATTTGATTCCTCATCTCGATATATTTACAGTTTTGTGACATTTCTGACAATGTTGAATTTTACCTGAAACCTGTGTTCTTGGGAAACAATAAAGGTTAAAGAAATTCTTTCACCATTTTGTGTTCTGAAAATGAGCTTACTGCAAGTAAACTCACTTCTTCATATGACTTATTAAGACTCATGGAGCTCGGCCGGGCGTGGCTCAGTGGTTGAGCGTTGACCTAGGATCCAGGTGATCGGGGTTCGATTCCCGGTCAGGGCACATGCCCGGGTTGTGGGCTTGGTCAATGACTTTCATCATTGATGTTTCTATCTCTCTCTCTCCCTCTCCTTTCCTCTCTCTGAAATCAATAAAGATATATCTATATCTATATCTATATCTATATCTATATCTATATCTATATCTATATCTATATCTATATCTATATATATATATATATATATATATATATATATAAAGACTCATGGATGCCTCCTTATTTACAGGTGACAAGGCCAGACACAAGCTCCAGATTCTCATTCTTTGACTTATAAATGATTAGCTGAACTGCCTGTCCTACTGATCAATAGGAACAAAATGTTAATTAAACTTTGGTTTAAAATTTTCTTTCTACTCACAGGGCCCTGAACTTTGTCTTATCCTCAGCCTGCATCTGTAAACAATCTTTCCTTAGCATACCATCCTGAGAATGGGCTAGCCTAAGGGTCAAATATTCTTTTATCTTCTTTTTCATCATGTCACTCTTCTAGCTCACTTCTCCATGTATGGTTCTTTCTAACCTTATTGACTTATTTATAAGAAAGAAGATCACTTTTGCCTAACTTTTTCCTTCAATGCTAGCTTTACTGAGGTATAAATGACAAATACAAATTGTATATATTTAAGGTTAAAATGTGATAATTTGATATAAATATTTACTGTGAAGTGATTACCACAATCAAGCTAATCAAAAATGGCTATCACCTCACATAGTTACCTTTTGTGTTTTTGTGATGAGAGCACTAAAGACCTACTCTGTTAGCAAATTTTAAATATATAATACAGTATTATCAACTATAGTCACCATGCTGTCCATTAAATACCCATTACTTATAAGTGAAAGTTTGTACCCTTCGACCAACATTTCTTCCCTTTTCCCTACCCTCCAGCCTGTTCTTTGCTTCTACATGTTTGACTGTTTTAGATTTTATTTTTATTTTTAAAGTTTTTATTGATTCCAGAAAGAGGAAGGGAGAGGGAGAAAGAGAGATAGCAACATTAATGATGAGAGAGTCATTGATCAGTTGCCTCCTGCATGCCCCCCAATGGGGATTGAGCCCACAACCTGGGCATGTGCCTTGATGCTGGAATTGAACCATGACTGTTTGGTTCATAGGTCAACACTCAACCACTAAGCAATGCTGGCCAGGCTAGATTTTACATATAAGTAAGATCATGCAATATTTATCTTGCTTAGCTCTTAAGATACTTGGTGATCTTATGATCAGAATGTTCTTTCTATTGCACTACCCCTTTTCTCTATCCTCATCCCCTGCCACTTTATAAATAATTCTTTTTAATAAAGTCCTTTCTTACTAACTCTAGATTTGTTTTTACTGTTTTTTTCATTATAATATTAACAGTCTCGAAGGGATATTTTCCATACTACTGCCTGCATCAATGTTCCATTAACCTGACCTTAATATATTCATGTTCTTAGTTCTAGATATTGGATTAATTGCTATTGCACAGTTTTCCACAGATATCAGCCCTGAACTTTCACAGTCTGTTACAGTATTTAAAAGAAACAACAGGCCCCCAATAGAGTCACATTTTTTAAGCTGCACCAAGACTTAATACTCAATCTAATTGTAGTTTCAGGGTCTCTCAGGAATGGAATTTAAACCAACAATCTGAATGCAGTCACTTCTAGTCAGGGTTTGGTGTCTTTTTTAGGTGTGGTACATGTATCCAAGAATATGCTCCCTGAAGTTCAGCAACGTAAGGGTTAGTAAACAGCACCTGGTAAAGATCCTCCTGGCAGGCTGGAGGGAACCTTTTCTGAGGAGTCTTTTCCAATAAACAAAATCTCTAGGTTGTAGAGTATGGACTTTGGGTTTTTTGTTTCTTTGGAGTGCACTGTGAAATATTGCTCTCCCAAAGCATGATCCTTTCCAACAGAAGCAACTAAGCCTTTGCAGTAGTGAAGTATATCTTTTTTTACCAATCGTGGATCGAAAGAAGCAGGAGCCAAATGCATGGGCATCCTGTAAGTATCTCTAAAAGTGAAAACTTATGAGTCCTAAAAAGGGTAAATTTGAATTTTAAAAGGACTAATAGGAAGGCTTTTGGCCAAAGTATTTGAAGAGTTTCTGCAAATTTTGCCAATTAAATTATAGTAATACCTTTAGTATGTATGTTCAACTAAACCTGAAGACTGAGCATGATAAGCACAGTGAAAATGTTGTAGATCTGGACAAATAGCACAGATTTGTTGTAGCACTTTATGAGTAAAACACATTCCTTGATCACTATGGAGTTCAAGAGGAGTTTCCCAAGTAAAAATAATCTTCTCTAACAGGACTTTAACCACTGTAGAAGCATTAGCTGGTCTACAAGGGAGAACTTCAGTCCAGTGAGAAAACATACATGACTAAAACATATTTATATCCATGAGATGAAGCAAGCTATATAAAATCTACTTGCCAAACTTCAAATTGTCCATTAGAGATTTTAAATGTCCAGGGGCAGTGCAAATAGGCTTCCCTTAGTTGTCCTTTGGATGGGTGGGACACTTAAGGCAGGCATTTTTTGCTTATTAGTATTTCCCCACCAATATTGATTCATAAATGCTATCATTGTGTAGAAGAACTATTGTGGTTCAATAGTCAGGAGTGGAAATTTTAGAATGTCTGGTAGGACTGGCTGTTATTTAGTCTGAACCAAACCTTTCTGTTCTTATCAAACTAGCAATTGTTGGATTTCCAACCTTGTTTTTCTTTTTCTGAGGCCAATTGTTGGGCTTATCTGGCAAGTTTGTCAAAGTTATCACCAGGGAAAATATCTCTTTGGAACATGACAGATTTGACTGCAGCAGATGCCTTTAAAGGCAACATTCTTAGCAGAAATGTCATTAAGATGATTTCCTTTAGCTTCCAGGGAGTCAAGTTTACAATGTCCTGGAATCCTCTTAAGATCTAAAGCATCACGTAAAAATATAGCATCCAAAAACTCCTGAACATATTGACCATTTTAAATTTTGTCTCCATTAAAAATTAAAAATAAAAATCTCCCTAAAACACATTGAGACCATAACATTCCAAAGTCATGAACTACTCCAAAGGCATAACTACTGTCAGTATAAATGTTGATAGCTTTACCCTTTGTTAAAATTCAAGCTCCAGTGATGGTATATAATTTAGCCTGCTGACCTGAAGTAGCCAAAGGCAAAGATGCTGCATTAACAACTTCAAAGGGGGTTATAATAGTATAACCAGCACAGTACTTACCATTTTTATTTTTTAAGTCTGAACCATCTGTAAACCATGAGAAATCTGCTTTACCTAGAGGAGTCTCCTGCAAATTGTCACAAGGAGTCAGGACGTGATCCATCAGTGTCAAGCAGTTATGATGTGCTTTATCAGCTTCAGAAGGGGGAAAAGTTGGAATAAGGTTATCATAATGTGAAATATTTAAGCGGAGAGTGGTTAACAAAAGAATTTCATAGGAAATAAGGCAACTAACCAAAAATGCCAGGTGTGATGAGAATTCAGGAGAGTTTCTAGTACTTGAGGGACAAAAATAGTGAGATGGGATCCCATAACAATTTCCTCTGTGGCCTTAATGAAGTGGGCAGTAGCAGCAATGGCACTAAGGCAGCGATTTTCAATTGGTGTGCCGTGGCATACTGGTGTACCACAAGAGGGACACTGGTGTACTGCAAGCATTTTTAAAACATGGGAAACCTAACTATTTAGTCAGCAGCACTGAACTCTTTTCCCTTAGATTGTCAAATTAAAAAATTACAACAGCCAACAGAACAATAGTTATCTGGTGTGAATGAGTCAAAATTATACCTATTTTTTTGGTAAGATTGGCAAAAAACATATTTTTTGGTGTGCTGCAGAATTTTAGTAATTATCTAACATGTTCTGTGAGATGAAAAGGTTGAAAATTATTGCTCTAAAGCAAGGAAGGTATCTCAAGCCACTGGGTTCAATTACTGACTACAGTATCTTAGGGGTCATGGTGATCCCCATGTTTTTCTGTGAGTACTTCAAGGGCATTCCCTTCTTTTTCGTGAACAAAAAAGAAAAAGGGAATCTCATAAAGATGCCCAAGAGCAGGTGGGTTTATTAAATTGTTCTCTAAGTCTTTAAAGGCTATATCATCTTGTTCTTCCCATAAGATTGTATCAGGACTGTCATTCTTTAGTAAAATATATGAGGTTTTGTCATAAGAAAGAAAGTTAGGATTCAATTTGGCAGTAGCAAACTAGCCCAAGAAAATCTTGCAGTCGACACTTAGTTTTGGACCTTGGGAAACTTAGTACACCATGAAACCCATCTGAATCCAGGTATAGTCATTATTCTGATATTAGATGTCCCAAATATGAAACCTGAGTTTGACAACTTGCAATTTTTCTTTAGAGACCTTTTGTCACTTTAAGGTCAAAAGTTCTAACAGATGGAAGTTATTAAATTCCTTTGAGGAGATATGAGAGGAAGAGCAAAAAGGTAAATCATTTGTATATTGCAATAAGATGGAACCTTTACAAAAAATTAAACCATCCAAATCAGTCTTCAGAATTTGTGAGAAATAAGAAAAACTTTCAGTAAAACCCTGAGGAATTACTGTTCAGGTAAATTGTTTTCCTTCCCAGGGGAAGGCAAAAAGGTATTGACTAGCTTTATGAACTGGGATACTAAACAAGGGCTACATATATCAATTACCATAAAGAATTTATTTCCAGTTGGTATAGATGCTAGCTTAAGAACAACGGATGTCAAGTAATAGCAATGTGGTTTATTGTTCAGAAGTCCTGGACAAACCTCTACCCTCATCCTTTTGTCTTTATCACAGGTAAAACAGGAGTGTTACAGGGACTAGTGCCAAAAAATAATAAGGTCCTGAGTTATGTAATCTTCTATTATGGGCTTTATACTGTGAAGGGCCTCTTTACTTATAGGATATTTAATTCTGGGAAGAGGTTTTAAAGGACCAATTTGATTCTTAATAAAAGGTGCACTGCGGATTCTGCCAATATCAATTGAAAATTTCTCCCATAAAGAAGATGGCAATTGGTCCAAAAGGGACAATTGATCAGTGCTTTCAGATTCAACTGTGGTACCATTAAAAATGGAACAAATAGCCCAGCTGGTGTGGCTCAGTGGTTGAGAATCAACCTACAAACCAGGAAGTAACAGTTTGATTGCCTGCCAGGGCACAAGCCCGGGTTGCAGGCTTGATCCTGAGTAGGGGACATGCAGGAGGCAGTTAATCAATGGCTCTCTCATCATTGATGTTTCTCTCTCTCTCTCCCTCTCCCTTCCTCTCTTTGAAATCAATGAAAAAACATTAAAAAAGTTGAACAAATAAAAGATGTTCAAAGACCATTTAATTCAATGAATTGGCCATTCTGACAGTTATCATCAAGCCCTAACATTATTTCCCGTTTTTGGGAAAAGGATACTTCAGCATGACACTTCTTTAGGATGTCTTGACCTAATAAATGAGTAGGGGCAGAAGAACAAAGGAGAAAACAACTTGCATCTATTAAGGGGCCTAAGCAAAAAGGAATAGGTTAAAAAAAATGAACCTGTTAAGTTTTATTTGAAATCCCCACTATTTGAATTGTTTTACTCTGAGGCAGGGCTGTTTTATGACAGGGGGGTTGAATACCAAGAGTGTAACACCAGTGTCAATAAGAATAGAAATAATTTTCTTACCAATTTGAAGAGAAGCTTTTCTAAGCTGATTAAGATGAAAGGTTGAAAAAAGCCCCTGTAGTTCTTCAGAGTCCCATCATTGGGGAATAGGAGGACCTTGAAAGGCTGGTTAGAATGTTAAGGGAGAGGAGAGGTCCTTGTCTCCCCAGATTGCTAGTGGTCTGGATTTCTTGCGATATCCACCAAAAAAGAGTTTTCTGAGACTCACATGGGAGGATGTGATATTGTAGAAAGCTTTATTTCTGTGGAATCAAACCCCTGAGTTCCCAAGCCCCACCAAGAAAGAAGTCTTCTTTTGCTTTTTGCCCTGTTAAGGGCTAAAATCAGAGCCAGTGTCCAGAATTTCCTTTCCATGTCTGCACAGTCCAATACAGCATCAGGTTAGCTTGTTTTTCCCCACTGCAGTCAATCCATCCATTGTATTTGGGGTCTGCAGTTTCACATGGCTATGGAAGAAACATGGGCAAATTCAAGGAAGCCAAGAGTGAGCCAAGAGCACAACAACAAGAGCAACAAGAGGGAGGATTATTTTGTTTATGGGATTATGTATTTCCAAATTTTTGTGGTCTTGCTGTGGCCCCAGCCATTCTGGCCAACCATCTCTGTCCCAAGTTTTGACTGACAAGTGAGTACTTTCCTTATACCACACCAACTTCACTGGGCTTGCATCTATATTACCTTTGTTGGATATATATTCCCTTTCCCCAGTGTTTTTCAGGGAATAGGCCTGTGGTTCCCTGGGGAGAGCAAAGCTGCAGCTTCTTGGTGAAGGTGCCAAAACAACATCCATCCTATCATGTCTGGCTTCTCCCTTTGCTCCTTTCCTATTTTTAAAAACTGCATAACTACAATGGTATCAAGGAGACTGGTCAGAATACTGAGAACATCTGCAGTGGTTAAACTTATAGCAATCCCTTTTCCAGAGTACTGGCTCTTTTCAATAATGGCAGAAGTTTGGAGTCTTTTGTTTCGCATAGGGCTTCTCATGTGCCAAGACTGAACATTAAAAATTTTGGCACTTTTTTCCTGTGGGATCCACCAGGTAGAGAGGAGGGTGGCCTTCTCCTCTCCCCACCATAGCGTGTGCTCGTCCACTGACATCCATGTACTCCAAAAAGGGGGAAACATCTGGCAAAAATGTCACTTTTCCTGCTGTGTTCAAGGCTCTCATTCGACCAGATATTGTGAACTTTGTTCACACCAATTTGCGTAAAAACAATAGCCTTATGCTGTCAGTGAACTGGCAGGTCATCAGACCAGTGCTGAGTCTTGGGGCGCTGGCAGAGCTGTGGCTCAAATTCCTAGAGTCTGAGGTGATGGAACTCATCCTTCTGTCCAGGGTGCTTTTGGAAATATGTGTTGTGGAGGCCGCATGTTTACACCAACCAAAACCTGGCACTGTTGGCACCGCAGGATGAACACAACACAGAAATGATATGCCATCTGCTCTGCCCTGGCTGCCTTGGCCTTACCAGCACTGGTCATGTCTAAAGGTCATCATATTGAGGAAGTTCCTGAACTTCCTTTGGTGGTTGAAGATAAAGTTGAAGGCTACAAGAAAACCAAGGAAGCTGTTTTGCTTCTTAAGAGACCTAAGGCCTGGGATGATATTAAGTTCTATGCCTCACAGTGAATGAGAGCTGGCAGGGGCAAAATGAGAAACTGTCATTGTATCCAGTGCAGGGGGCCTTGCATCACTGTAATGAGGACAACGGTATCATCAAAGCTTTGAAACATCCCTGGAGTTACTCTGCTTAATGTAAGCAAACTGAACGTTTTGAAACTTGCTCCTGGTGGGCATGTGGGCTATTTCTGCATTTGGACTGAATGTGCTTTCCACAAGTTAGATGAGCTGTATGGCACTTGGTGTAAAGCTGCCTCCCTCAAGAGTAACTACAACCTTCCCATGCACAAGATGCTCAATACAGACCTTAGCAGAAATTAGAAAAACCCAGAGATCTAAAGAGCCCTCCGAGCATCACTCAAGAAGAGATTCATCGCAGAGTCTTGAAGAAGAATAGACTGAAAAATCTGAGAATCATGTTGAAGCTAAACCCATACACAAAGACCATGTACCTGAACACCATTCTTCTCCAGGCCAAGAACCACAAGTTCTGGGTGGATAAAGCAGCAGCAGCACTAGAAGCCAAATCAGATGACAAGGGGGCTCCAGGCAAGAAGCCTGTGGTAGAAAAGAAAGGAAAGAAGGCTGTTGGCATTAAGAAGCAGAAGAAGCCTTTGGTGGGAAAAAAGGCTGTAGCTACCAAGAAACCAGCAGCTGAGAAGAAACCTGCAGAAAAGAAACCCACCACAGAAGAAAAGAAGCCTGTGGCATAAACTTAAATTTGTTTATTCCATAAAGGTCAAATCACTTTGGACAGCTAAAGTGATCAAAGGCAGTGAGAGAAAAAATTGGCAATCTTACTTCTCGAGGTGGCAAATCTAGAGTACTACCATACTGATTGGCTAAATTAACCAAATCTAGGGTGGGTATTGTCTCCCATTCCATCCTGGTTCTCTTAATCTCTGGTCAGTCCATTAATAAAGAATTAAAACTTATCTGAGTGGGGCTAACATATGAGGGAAGACCAGACTTTTCCTTTAAAACAACTTGAAGTCTATTATAGGAGTCATGAACAGATTCATCAGATTGTTGTAAACAAGTCTGAATTTTGTTCCAATCACTAGGCTTTGGAACAGCCTTAGGAATTGCTTGTAGTTTTGGAGCAAGTTCTCTAGCTTTTTCCCCCAAAATTGAAGGTTTGCTTTCCTAAATCCCTTTTGGAATGTTTCTATCTGACAGTTCTCACCTACTGCCAAGTTTGGCCTTCATCAACTGACTATAAATTAGCTGATATAAATCAGAGAACCCAGGCTGATACACCTGAATAATAATATGAAATTCCTCAGCAAACTTGTGAAAATTTGCAGTTACCTTAGGGAATTTCTTTACAATGGCTCTAACTTAGCTTTAGTACGGGGGACATATGAAACTTGGAGTTGTTAGTCCAGGAGACATATGAAACTCAGGGTCTGTTGAATTTTATTTTATTTTATTTTTTTATTTTTTATTTTTTTAAGTTTTATTATTGTTTAAAATATTACAGATGTCCCTTTTTCTCCCTAATGACCCGTTCCACCCCGTTCCTTCCCCCTCCCCAGTCCCTCTCCCCACCATTGTCCATGTCCTTGGGTTGTGTATATATGCATATAAATTCTTTGGTTACTCTCTCCCCCTCCACCCACCCTCCCTCCTCCATCCCTCTGGCATTCATCAGTCTCATCTATGCTTCCATGTCATTGAGTCTATTCTGTTCATCAGTTTATTAAGTTCTTTAGATTCCACATATAAGCAAGATCATGTGATATTTGTCTTTTGCTGCCTGGCTTATTTCACTTAGCATATTATTCTCCAGGTCCATCCACAACCAAAGGGTACGAGATTCTTCTTCTTTACAGCTGCGTAGTATTCCATGGTGTGCATGTCCCACAGCTTTTTTATCCACTCATCTACTGATGGGCACTTGGGCTGTTTCCAGATCTTAGCTATTATAAACTGTGCTGCTATGAACATTGGGGTGCATATATCCTTTCTGATGAATGTTTCAGGATTCTTAGGATACATTCCTAGGAGTAGAATCACTGGGTTGAATGGCAGCTCCATTTTTAATTTTTTGAGGAACCTCCATACTGTTTTCCATAGTGGTTGCACCAGTCTGCGTTCCCACCAGCAGTGTACTACGGTTCCCCTGTCTCCACACCCTCGCCAGCACATGTTATTTGTTGATTTATTGATGGCAGCCATTCTGGCAGGTGTGAAGTGATACCTCATTGTGGTTTTAATTTGCATCTCTCTGATGATTAGCGACGTCGAGCATTTCCTCATGTGTCTCTTGGCCATCTGTATGTCCTCTTTGGAGAAGTGTCTATTTAAGTCCTTTGCCCATTTCTTAATTGAGTTGTTTGTCTTTCTCTTGCTGAGTGCTAGGAGTTCTTTGTACACTTTGGAAATTAGCCCCTTATCAGATTCATCCTTGGCAAATATGTTTTCCCAGACTGTGGGGTTCTTTTGTATTTTGAGGCTGTTTTCTTTTGCTATGCAGAAGCTTTTTAGTTTGATGTAGTCCCATATGTTTATTTTTTCCTTTGTTTCTCTTGCCCTAGGAGATGTATCAGTGAAAAGTCCACTACGTGGGATGTCTGTGACTTGGTCTGTTGAATTTTAAATGGAAAAGTACTGATAAGTTCAAAGGAAGAAAAACTAAGAGAGAATTTGATGTCGGGCAGTACCCGGGGAGGCGAAGAAAGGCCTTAACTTGATCCAAGTTCTTGTCATGGAATAAGAAAGGATTCAAGAGCATTACAGAAGGATTTAGCAGAGCACAGTATGTTTATTAAAACAATAGGACACACTTGAGAAGTGAGAATGGGCAAGCTCAGAGAATGAACCCACCAAAGGAAGGTGTCTGGGTGGAAGGTTTCTATTAAACGTGTACAAGACGGGAGAAATAAGGTGGTCCTTGGCTTTTGAGCTACTGAGAGGACTGCTAATATGGCCCATCCACATTTCCTTTCTAGACAGCAATTTATTTTTGGTTTTCTCAATTACAGGAAATTGGGGAGGGCAAAGAACAGGTGGTCAGTAAATGTCACGTCTATGATTCTCCAACTGAGAAGGAAAAGGAGAGGGGTAGAGTTTAAGGCCTTTGTTCCCTATTCTAACTTTCCTGACTCCTAAATCCCCCCTGAGAGATTTTGATAACATAGTCACATTGGAAGATGAACTGCTGACAGTCAGTCTTGTGTTGCTGCTTCAGGCTGAGATTGGGCGTGGACCCTGCCTAGTTTGGGATTAAAAAATCTTTTCCTTCCTGATCTAAGGGCCCAGGCTCTATATCTCCTGGATGTTGAGGTATGACCTGGAACCCTGGAAGTGTCATTATCTTTACATGAAACTATTGTAACTTAGATGATATAAACTTAAGAAGATTACTCAGTTGGTTGGAGAGTAGTCCTGTGCACTAAAAAGTTGTGGGTTCAATCCCCAGTTGAGGCACATAAGGAGGCAGCAGATCAACGTTTCTCTCTCACATTGATGTTTCTCTCTCTCTCTCTTTCTCTCTATCCCTTCTCTCTAAAAACATACCTTCAGGTGAGGATTTTAAAAAGGCATGAACCAAATAGTAAAAGGAGAATAGTTATTGATGGAGTGGATAGAGCCTGGCAAAAGAAGAAAGAGCCTTTTTAATCGCATTCAAAATGACATCGGAATCTGTTTGTAGATTTTTTGATATTAAGCTAAATCTTACCTGATTTGTTTACTTATGCACAGCAGGTTTTGTTAAAGACTGCACAGAAGCCTTCATTTTTGGCTAGGAGGTAGTCTAGGGAAATTTCGCCTGTTGTTTAGCATTACATTAACTAGAGAATCTAGGGAGTCTCAAATTTCCTATAGATTCTCTCTCATGTTGGTAGCAAAGGCTTCTAGGGCCCATTAGATTATGTAAGGTGCCTCATGGTAGGTGAATCCTATCCAATGGGGGCTATGATATTGCCACTTCTGTGCCTGCTAGGATTAAGCCTATGGCCCATTTGGCTCTTGTCAAGGAGATTACAGTGTGGGCCATTCTCGTGGGCTCCAATTGATCAAGCATGCATTTTCTCTTGAATTCAGAGTTGTTTTTGTGGGGGTAGGCTAAGGCCGGCAAGAAAGAGATAAAAGTTCATTGGGGCTGTAGTCATAAGAGAGCTGGTGTTTAAAGTGTCCACAAAGAGCCTGGCCAGTGTGGTTCAGTGATTGAGCATAGACCCAGGAACTAGGAGGTCTTGGTTCAATTCACAGTCAGGGCACATGCCTCGGTTTCGGGCTCCATCCCCAGTACAGGGCATGCGAGAGGCAGCCTACCGATGATGTTTCTCTATCATCGATGTTTCTATCTCTCTATCCCTCTCCCTTCCTCTCTCTCTAAAAATCAATAATAAAAAAAAATGTATTTAAAATATCCACAAAGAAAGGCATATTCTAGGTGATGTGTGGTTTAGCCAGGTAGCAAAGTTGGGACTCCATGTAGGGATACTGCTACAAGAAGGAGAAAGTGGCCTCTGTTAATTTGGCATCTCTGGGCCCCATAAGGGCCCACCAAACTTGAGAAGTGTGATAAATTAGTTTCTTAGACTGGTATTTCTATCCTTCTCAATATGTGTATCTTCCAGAGGGAGGTTGTTTTTTCATTCTATTTTGGGGTTAATAATTCCTCTGGGGAGTCTTCCTTTTAAGTCTTGAGAATGACCCAGCTCCCAGGAGATACACTGGGTGTGTGAGAGGATGTTTCTGGGACAGGGAATATGATTGCCATGGTTTTGGAGAACCTGTTGAAACTTGTCTTAGATCAATGATATACTTAAGTTGTTTCTGGATCTCTGGATCAAAATATATGTCACAGGTTAAGAAGGGCCTCCCATATATCTCAAAAAGAGTTAGTCTTATGTTTGATTTGGGAACCCCTCTATACCTTAGGAGGGCTATGCTATAGGCAGGAGCTGGAGTCATGTCTCTGAAGTCTCCTGGGATAACTTTGCTAAGATTTTTTTTAGGTTTATTTATTTATTTATTTATTTATTTATTTATTTATTTATTTTTACATTTTCTGAAGACTGAGGCCTCCATAAACTATGTAAATGATAGTTAATGTCTTGGGCTTGGGCTATTTGTTGGGTAATTTTCGCCACAAAAGAAGGGTCATTGTTAGTTTGGAGGCTTTGAGGTTGTCAAAAGCTCAGAATGATTTCCTTAAAGGGGGCTTTGGTTACCTTGACTACCATTTCAGTCTGGGTAGAGGAGGCCTCTACCCATCCAGTAAAAGTGTCTATGAATACCAGGATATCACAGAAACCCTGGGAGGGGGCATTTGTGTAAATTCTATATGCCAATTTCCTCCTGGGAAGGTATACCTTGTCTAGATGGGCTTGAAAAAAGAGGGGGCTTTATTTTTTATCCCTGGCTTGTTAACTGAACAAAGGGCATAAGCCTAAGTGACTTTTTTATGGCTCTAGATAGGCCTTTTTAATGAAGATTTTTGATATTTAAGAATAGGTGGCATCTTGAACTAGATAGAGTCCTGAAAGGGTTTTATAACTTTCTATTGATCCTTAGTTGAGAGCAATAGTCTCTGATCTTTCATCCACTATCTTCCATTGTTTAGGGACTAACCTTGCCTTTTTGTCCAAGTGTTTTTATTAGGTACATACCTTGGTTTAATGGGCAAGGCAATTTCTTTTAGCTTTTTTAGCTGGGCCCCTTTGATGTTCCTTATAGTAGAGCACTGCTAATTCTTGGAGTAGGTTTATTGCCTCTAGTAGCCTTAGAATCTCTGGGCCATGTTTAATAGAGAACTTTTTGCTGTTAATAGACCACTCTTTCCAGATAGCATCACGAGCATGTAAAACAAGGAAGGCATATTTGGGGTCAGGGTAAATGTCAACTCTTTTGTCTTTTCCTAGTTCAAGAGCTCAGGTCAAAGCTATGAGTTCAGTCTTTTGGGCCAAAGTTCCCAGGGAAACACTTGGCTTCTAGGGTTTCCTGGAGACTCATAATTGCTTAGCCTGCCCTCCTCCTTCTCTGATCAACAGAGCTGCCTTATTCGGTGAACTATTCTACATCGGGACTGTCAAAGGCTATGTCCTTTAAGTCAGGTCTGTTTAGTAGTTGCAACACAGGAATGCAAGATGTCCTGGATCTCAGGGTCCACTTCAGGAATTAAGGTAGCTGGGGTTAGGGTGTGGCATGCTTTTAAAGTGAACTCATGGGAATCTGAGAGAAGGGTCTGGTATTTACAAAGTATTCCTCCCATTAGCCAATGATGTATGTTTTGGGCTTAAGGACATTTGAACTTGATGTGGAGTTTAGATTTCTAAAGGTTAGCCTAGGGTCAGCTTAGCTACTTCTTTGAACAAGGCAGTTGCCGCTACTGCCCGTAGGCAGCCAGGCCATCTAGTTGCCACAGAGTATAATTGTTTTGATAAGTAAGACGCTGGTCTAGGAATGCTGTGTCGGTTTTGGGTTAAGACTCTTAAGGCAATCCATTGCTTTTCTGCTACGTATCAAATAAACAGCTTTTCTAGGTCAGGGAGGCCCAAGGCTTGTGCCTCAGGTAAGGTTGATTTGAGAGCCTGGGAGGCTCAGTTTAAGCCCTGCTTCCATTCTAATGGCTCAAAATCAGGTCCTTTGATTGCCTCATTAGGGGGCCTAGCTATCAGCTCAAACCTGGAGATCCAGGTTTGGCAAAAACCTGCCATTTTTAAAGAAGGTTTTTGATTGTTTTTTTTTTGTCTGGGGTCTTCAAGATTTAGAATAGCCTTGTTGTTGTTGTTGTTTTGTTTGAGAGAGAGATCGATCCCTGGGTTAGATGGTAGTCTAAATATTTGACTGTTGAGGAGAAAATCTGGGCCTTATTGAGAGACATTTGGTATCCCTTTCTCCCAGAACATTAAGGACTAAGATAGTGTTATGGTCAGAGTCCTGTTTGGTGGGTCTAAAGATCAGAATGCCATCAACATATTGAATTATGGTCCCATGTGGTAGCTCTAGTTCCCAGAGACATTTTACAAGCTCTTGTCCAATGATATGAGGTCTGTCTGGGAAGCCTTGAGGAAGGACAGTCCAAATATATTTAACTGCTACATGAATGTCAGGATCCATCCACTCAAAGGCAAACAGAAGCTGACTGACTATATGAGTGAAGTGGGATGCAAAAAGTACATCCTTGAGATCTCACCCGTAAACCATTTGGCCTCATGAGAACTTGGGATACGAGAATATAAATTGGGTACAATGGGTTGCATGGGAGTCAAAACCTCATTAATGGATTATAAGTTCAGAATCATAGGAATCTCTCCATTTGATTTTTTTTTTTTTTTTTTTTCAGTCAGTAGAAATCGTGTATGGGGATTGACAAGGAACTATGAGTCCATGCTGAAGGAACTTGTAAGTGAGGTGTTTTAGTCCCCTATGGGCCACTAGTCTCAGATGGTATTGCTATTTATGGAGATATCTAGCTATTTCTTTTAGTTTAATTTGTACAGTGGATATCTAGGTGGCTCTCCCAGGTAGTTCATTGTTCCAGATTATTGAGCTGATAGTAGACTGTATATGGACTGGGATAAAGTCCAGCTGAGGGTTGTCTGAGTCTTGGTTAGAGACCAAGACAAATATGGAGTGGGCCATTCCTCTGGGTTAAACTACGAAGTTGAATATTAGTACCTAGGACCATTATTAAATCCCTCCCAATTGAGGGAGAAGGACATTCTGGCATTACCAGGAATTGTTGAGAAACTAGACAATCTTGATGGTGGCAGCTGAGAGGTGGGGTAAAATATTTTCTTTTAGACTGCTCGTCTAGTCCTATAATGGTACAAGCCAAGATTTTCAAGGCCCCACGTGTTTCGTAAGACTGAGTAGGTAGCTTCTGTGTCAGTTTAAAAATTAACATTTTTTACCTGTTACATCAAGAGCCACCCAGGTTTCTTCCATAGTCACAAGATGTTTTTCATTTGGAGCCACCAGGGACCCTGGGCAGCTTCACCCTTATTCAGTTAAGTCCATTATGTCCTCAGGAGTCCCCTCTTTCTTCAGAGCTGGAGACAGTCCTTTTTCCAATGGCTTGATTGGTTGTACATAGGGCAAGGCCCAGTGAGTTCTTTCCTGGGGAGGAGACTCCCAGTTCTAGCTTTTGGGGACATTGCCTGCTACAGTGACTCTACTCATCACACTTAAAACAAGCCCCTTTGGGGGCCCCAGGGGTTCCGTACTCAAGCATTTTAATGTTCCTCTGAGTTACCTTGAGGTTGCAAAGTGCCAGCAATGGTGGCTACTACCAACTGAGCTGGTCGCTTGGCCTGACTAATATCACGTTGGGCCCTTTCATCCCTCTCAATTAGTCTCAGTTGTTAAACACTCTGAAGGCCGTTTCCAGTAACTGAGCTGTTGGGGTCTGAGAGCCAAATTAAAGTTTTTGTAACTTCCACTTGATATCTGACTAACAAAATATTGACCAAGTAAGGCTTGTCATCCTTCAAAAGCAGAGTGGTCTATGTTGGTGCACTTTTTAAAGCCCCCAATCAGTCTCCCTTGAAACAGGGCAGGATTTTTTCCCTTTGAGTTACCTTTTACTTCTCCATAATTTTTACAGGCTTGATGACACATTTTTTTTCATGCCACTTATAAGGCAGTGTGTCATATGATCTGTTCTGGTGAGGTCTGCCTGTTCTACCTGGTAGTTCCAGGCTAGATCTTGGGCTGGGACTGAAGTTGCTCCCACCGGGTTGAGCTGCTGCCATTCCATCAGCATGTCCCTGAGCTGCTAACCAGACCCTGTGTTTCTCCTCAGGAGTTCAGCACATGGCCAGACAGGAAAATATGAATGTCCACCTAAGTCAGGTCAAAAGACATTGTCAAAGCTTACAATTTATCTGTAAACTGATGGAGGTTTTCAGAGGACTTGACCAATTTTTTATTTTATTTTTTGTGTCTGGTGAGGTCTGTCTTGCTAGAAGGGATGTGAATCCTGGTGGCTCCTGCTTGTCTGTTTGCAGCTTCTCTGAGTGAACGTAATTCGGTGGGGCCTGGGTGATAAGAGGCTCCACTTCTGGTAAATCCTGTGGGGCTGGACTCAAGTTTCTCTTGATAGTGGAAGACACAGTAGAAAAAAATGAATTTTGTTTTGTTTTATACCATCTACTAGAAGTACTTCCACTTGGCTAGAATGCAGCCTAGTGGACTTTTCCATAAGGCCTAGAGAAAAAAAGGGGTGCACAACAGAAGGCCAAGCATCCTGACAAGTTCTACCACTAGGGACTAAGCTGAGAATCCCCCCTCTCCCTCATCCTTACCTACCACTTGTTGAGAATGGCCTAGAAGGTTTGGTAAAACTCTCCCAGGTGGCCCAGTGCAGTCCTTCCTACTATGGGCCCATGGCTCCCCACTCTGTGGGGGTTTCTTTACTTGTCCAAGCATAGGGAGGCCACGAGAGAAAGGAAGGCCCTCAGAGGGAGCAGGTCTTTGAAGTCCCAGGTGCTTACCCCTCTATTTGGGCCAATAAGGCGATGGCCAGTTTTTAAGTATGGGATGTTTAGGGAAGGCCACAATAGTCATGAGCCATAGAATAGTCAGTAGAAGTTTCAATTTGCACTCAAACCAGATCAAGTTGAGGTACACGGGGATTCTGGAGAAAGTGTAGATGTCTGGTCACCAGAGAAAAGGAGAGAAATCAGACAAAATGTGTGTTTATGAAAGTAGAGGAGAAATAAGGCAAATTTGTGTGGTCAAACGTCCCAGCAACCGTGGGCAGAAAACTTACTCCTCCGGGGTTGGGTCTAAGGCTCTTGGTTGTGTAGGGTGTGTACTCAAGAGGGAGTCCAAGAGAATGGGGGGGGGGGAGGCAGAGAGAGAAAGAGAGAGACCCAGACCCAGTTGAGAGTGGAGGAGAAAAATGACATGAGTTTCTTGAGACAACATCAGGAAGGGAGCCTCAAACTGCAGCTGCTCACTGCTCCCTGGTTGCAAATCTGGCAAAGTGTTGCTATGAAAGGAATAGATCCTTTGCCCGGTTCCCTGAAAGCTGATGGTGATTGGCACCTTGGGAGGCCTCAACTTGATCCAGGTTCTTGTCATGGAACAAGAAAGAATTCAAAAGCATGAAAGAAAAATTTAGCGAAGCACAGTCAATTTATTAGAGCAATAGGATGTACTCAAGAAATGAGTACAGGTGACCTTGGGGTTGAGATGTCCTGATGGGATCTAAGTGAAAGGTTTTATTAAAAGTGGGCAAGGATTGAGGGGAATAAGGTGTTACCTAGCCTTTGACGCCAGTGGGGTGACTGCTGACATGTCTTGTCCTTGTCTCTCCTTTCCAGGTAGCAATTTCTTTTTGGTCCTCTCAATTACAGGAAATTGGGATGTTGGAAGCGAGGGAACAGATGGTCAGTGACGGTCACATCTGTGATGTTCCAGCCAAGACAGAAAAGGGGATAGGTAGAGCTTGAGGCCTTTGTTTCTTATTCCAACATTCCTGCCTTAGATTCAAGGAAAAATGGCACTGAAGGTCAAACAAAGGGTAAAGAAGGTGGTAGTGGAAGGCACGATGATACTGGAGGTGGAGCTTGAAGCAAAGCATTTGAGGAGGAAGTGTGTGCAAGCTGGAGGAGAACCCTGAGGCAAAGTCTTTGTAGAAGAATAGGGCAAATCTGAAGATGGAGCCTAAGACAACGGAGTAGAAGGGAAAGGGCAAGAGAACACTGCAGAGAAAAAGCATGTGGTTTCAGATGCCATTTTCTCTCCTTTCAAATTTTCAGCAGCATCTGTTAATTTTAAGACTTTATTTCTCAAAATGCAACTTCAGATTCTTTGTCTCATTTGGAAGCCTCAAAATACCATTCAAAATAGCCATTCCACTCAGTTTTACCAACTTTAGTGCTATTATTTGTCCAGTTTGGTTTTAAGAAAATTAAGTTTAGGAATCTCAAAAGTTCCTAGAGTGGCCACTGGTTTTCTGAATTACTTTCAGTGAGACCTGTCCGTGTAATAAAATATGCACATGAAAATTGCCTGCAGCTTTTAACCAGGTACTTGGCCAGGGTCCCTGGTGGAGGAGGGATGGTCTTAAAATATTTAGATAGCTGAGATCCCATTTTTCAGAGGCTTTTCTCTAGAGCATAAAATCCAAGAAATTTACAACAATTTGAGCAACCTACAGGTAAGACACCACTCAGCCTCACTCTAGAACATTCCAATCACAGAGGACTAGGCTGGAGGCTAAAAGCCAGTTCTAGGGAAATAACCACTCCTGGAGAGTCCAGTTATAGGCTGAGCTGAGTGCTAAATGAAACTTTTCTCAATGAGACAGCACAGTCTAACACTGGGCCAAACTGACTGATTTTAGTAGAAATAAGCTCTGACCCTAAAGGACAACCCGTTTCCAAAGAAACCAAGCTGACTTACAGACAAGACAGACAAACAAGCAAGGCCTTTTAACAAGAACAGGAATGATGAAAAATTCTAAAAGATTTCCAAATAAATCCTGGAGAGCTTCAAAACCCAAAAAAGTAGAAGCTCAATTCCAGAAGACGACTCACCATAAGCTTCTTTTTTTTATTGATTTCAGAGAGAGGAAGAGAGAGGGACAGAAAGATAGAAACATCAATGATGAGAGAATCACTGATAGGGGGCCTCCTGCACCCCCCTATTGGGGATCGAGCTGCCCCCTACTGGGGTTCCAGCTACCCCCTACTGGGGATTGAGCCTGAAACCAAGGCATGTGCCCTGACCAGGAATCGAACCGTGGTTCATGGGTTGACGCTCAACCACTGAGCCATGCCAGCTGGACTCACCATAAGCTTCTGAATGGAAGACCAAGCAGTGAGCCAAAGCAGCTCTTTGCGGGGTGTCAGCACTTGGTTGCTTACCTGCTCTGAAGCTGTCCAGGTTGTTGTTCTTTTGGAATCTCAGATGAGCTCCCAAAATGTTCACTGAAAAATAATATAGACTAGATATTTCATCACTAAAAAGAGTTTATGAAGATAAGCAAGCCTCATGCACACTCTGGCCTGGGTGCCAACATCGACAAGTATTTATATCAGGGAAAAAGGAAGATAAGGGAAGGGGAAGTTAGAACCATAGAGCTTTATTATAAACATAGATTTCTTCCTGTGGAGTTCTCTCATGGAAGGTTCTCGCACTTAATGCAAAAGTGTCCATAAGACCTAGCTTTTCCCATAGACCCTCCCTATTGATTATATTTCCTTAAAGTTCTAGTTAGTCTTTATCAACAGAAACAATGGACAGGGCTTGCTTCTGGCAGAGATAAGCCTTTTAATAAAAAACGTATGTGCCTGGGGCATGACTACTCACCATGACCTGCACAGTTAGAAATTTATAATCAGGTTACCCTGTGAGGTTACTTTCCATAGAACCTTTTTTAATCCACAATTCTTATAAACAAGTCATAAATCTGCCAACAGTTCTTTCTTTACCTCTGTCCCTGACCTTTGAAAAAGGTAGACTACAAACCTTACCTGAAATAAGAGGATGTGGAGGAATAAATTAGGATCCAAGATGAACTCCTTTCCTAGGGTGTGGCTGTGTAGAGGTTCAGAAAAAGACTCTCCAAAATGTGCCACTTTAGCATGTGCATTATTTTAAGCTGAGAGCTATCAAGTTCTGCAGACTTGATGAGAAACTTTTCTTTCATAAAGAATTTAAGTTAGGGGCTTTGCCCATAATAACTTTTTATGACCTTCCTATTGGGCAAGACAAACTACTAATTTCTAAACATCTGCTCTTCTTATCATCCTGCCATGGCCCTTTAAGACCCCGCAGAAGCACCTCCTTTGGGCTCAGAATGCCATACATGCCTCATTTTAACCTGCTGTCCCTTAACCTCTCCTATATGCGAGGTTTCTGACTTTCTCATATATGTGGAGTTCCAATGCGTATGCGCATATGACATTTGGTTGCTTTGTCTTATATATTTGTCTCAGGTCTATTTGATTATTAGACCAGCCAAAAGAACCTTGAGGGTAGAGGAAAGTTTCTTTCTCCCTCACAGTTGGTGCTGTGAGCTGTATACCTCACTGGCTGGGCATTGCAGTAGGAAGATCCTGGGACCTCTAGCATGTTAGCCAAGATAATAATTCTTCCTAAGTTGGGCAGCCATCTCTCTACCTGCTGAGTTTATTGAAAGCAGAGTGGTGAGAACCCTTTTTTAAATTTTTCTAATTTTAGATTAGCAGGAGAAAAATATTTGTGGAACTAGTTTCTTGGACTTAGTGAGTTGTGGTTATTTGGTATATATATTCATGGTTTTGTTAATTCTGTTTTTCTCTATCTCTGCCTGGTGTCTCTCCTTTCATCTTGTTACATGGCCTGAGAGGTTAGTCATTATGACCAGTGAGAATATTTTCTCTGGTCTCCACCATCTGGAAGGTGTACTTACAAGGGTGCATCTGGTGGCCAGTTGGATAGGCTGCCTTGGTTAAGGCATAAGAGGTTTATTGGTCTTCTTTGTTCAGCCATGCCAACTAGGGAAGTTTGTCATAGAGACCCCAGCCCATAAAGGGTCTTTGTAGTTTTAACCTTTGTTGCTTGTTAGTACTAGAAAAATCCCATTCCAATAGTGCCTGTCCTGTGCCACAAATTAGTGGGCTGCTGGCTGGTGGTGAGCCACATTTTTGTGGGAGACCAGAGTTACATCATTCTTATCAGATTCTTACTGCCTGCCTTCACTCCATCTGAGGATGTTTTGAAACAGACATCTAGGAATCTTCTTGACCGGCTGCCTTCAGAACTCAGAAATTGGGATTTCTGCTCTAATCAATGACCACTGATTTTTTTATGTTTCCATAGAGATGGCTCTCATTAAATACCTGATTGCTTGAACCATTGGCTTAACTTTGGGAGCCCACCTACATCGCTGCCTCCTGAAATGAGAGTGGTTTAATGAGATATGAACCATCTATCAACCAACCCAACCTCTGGAATGTGAAACTTCTTAGGAAGTTTCAGAGGAGAAAATGTAGGGATTCAGGACAGGTCTCCCCAAAGTGTATCACTTTGGCATGTGAATTATTTTGAGCTGAAGGCAAATTCACAAAAAACTTTTACTTCTTCCTTAAAGAATTTAAATTAGGAGCTTTGCCCATGACAGGAGTTATCACTAGAAATAACTTTATAACCTACCTACAGGTCAGGAGAAACTTCTAATTTTTTTCTTTTCTTTCTTTTTTTAATAAAAAACTTCTAATTTCTAAACATCTTCTCTTCTTATCATCCTCCAATAACCCTTTGAAACTCCCCCAAAAACTTAGCTTATCCTTAGCTCAAAATGCTACATATACTCCTCCTTTAACTTTCTGTCCCTGAACTTCTCATGTATGACTCTCATGTATATGGGGTTCCCATGCATACATATGTATTAAATGTAGTTATTTTGTCTCATTGGTCCTTCTCATGCAGGGATTCAATGGGTTTGTTTCTCTTTCTTTTTACTGTTTGAAAAGGTAGCTTTATTGTTATTCAGGTGTGGTGAGACCAGCAGATCAGGAGACCATGCCACTGGAAAGATAGTTGGTGATACTTGCAAGTCCCAGGAGGAGGGGGGATGCCATGGGGGCCATACAGGAACGCTCCGGTGGGTGAGAAAGTAGGGAAACAAGCACAAGAGCCTATTCTATGGTTTCCACTGGAAGACAAGGCAGAGCCAGCAGGCCCAGGACTGGCTGTTGCAAATAACTCCAGTAGCTCCGGGCAGAGGGGATGTCCTGGTTGCCTAGTACCTGCCCTGGTGTGATCACTCCTCTGTTACTCTCTCTGGGAACAGGCTAGCCAGGGGAGGGATAGTCCCTCAAGTGTTGGCAGGGCCTAGGTATCAAAGCATCAGAATGCAAATGATAAAAGACATGGTCAACACATGTTCAAAGTACAGGCCTCAGTTTCCCCATCCATGAAGGGAGGGTCCTGGGTGGCCCTCCTTGGTCCAGCTCTGCACTCTCTAGTCCAACCAGCTCCCTGGGCTTTCCCAAACTCTGGTACCAACTGAGGCAGCCAGGCTAAGGCCCAGTGCCCTCCCGCCCCCCAACCCTGGCTCTGGCATTTAAGGCCAGCTGGTCCCGCAGTCCCACAGTCCCACAGTCCTGCAGTCCGGCATGGCCTCAGTGCCTCGGTGGAGGAGATGGCTGAGGGAGGACTGGCTGAGGCTATTGAATGACGACAGTCTCTGTAAATGGCACAGGAGGCTCTGGGTGGGAATAATACAGAGTTGTTTGCAAAGGGAAGAACAGGAGGTAATCGAGGCAAAGCACAAACTGCCAACGCCCAGGAGAACAAAGACGAAGCTCTGAATGCCCACACGGGGTGGTAATCAGGAGCTCAGATCCTGTGGGATCCAAGAGACTGGCTGGTGATTCATGTTGAAGGTTACACATCCCAGAACACTTCTGGAAATAAACACACTTTTATAAACACAGGAACATCCTGAGAAAGCAGTGAAACGAGGTTGGAAGACAAATCTCACACCCCAGGGGTTGGGGGACCACGTGGGGCACTCCCTTGCCGGAGCCTGCCGGCAGTCGAGCAGTAACCTGATTGAGGGGGTGAGGATTGGAAAAGAAAGACAAGAGACAGGATGGGATCGGGAGGGCTTCAGTACGTGACTGAGCCCCGAGTTTATTTTTCAGCTTGTAATTATAGCGCATTCAGTAAGGCAGAGGTTTAATCAGTAACCTTTGTCCCATGTATGTTCCCCACCTAGCTCTTTGTTCTCATGCATACATCATTGGTAGTCCTGTTCCTTGTTCTCGTACATACATCATTGGTAGCTGGGACATGCTGCACTTCTAACCCGGCCACGGTTCCTGGATCAAGGTACCTCCCCATGCAAGCATTGTCAATCTTAAGCTTAGCCAAGTCCCTAAGGAGGGGGAGCGGGGGGAGCAGGGCGAGTGCTAGCACCGCTGCCCACCACTCGGGTCAATGCCTCAGAGATTTCTCTCTCGATGACACTAGGGCAAGCGGGCCTCCCGGGTCTTTCTCCCTGGGCAGCACCTCGCCCGGCGGGTCCTCCCCGGGGGGAGTCCCGCCGGCTCCCCACACTCCCTCACCCCTTAGATGATGACAGGCAGCCCAGCTCCCACTGCCCATCGCACAGCTGACCAGTCAGTCTGTGGCCATGCTGAGCAGCCTGGTTTGTGTCCAGGGTAGGACAGGTGGCATGAGAGAGATTTATGGGGCCTCCCTATGTCTTGCCAGAAGGATGGGACCCACAGGGTGTGTTGATCCTGCCTCCAGGAAGAACAGTGGCTAACTGACCGTGCTTTCCAGGCTTCTCTCCAGAACTAGCAAGAGCAGGAGGCTGACCTGTGGGGCACAACTGAACCACCCTCTGCCTGTCCCAAGTATGTTCTTACCTCTACACAGCTGGCACCCTGAGCATTTTCTTCTGTAGACCAAAAGGCAGAGGCTCAGAGGGGCAAAGTGGCACAAGGCCACACAACCAGTCTGGAAGTGCTCAGACTCCACCTCCAGTCCCTTCCACTGGAAGCGGCTTACACTGGGGGTTACAAAGGCAGCTCCTCTGAGCAGGGTTACAGTGGTGGGCCAGGGGTCCTGCAGCTGCACCTGGAAAGGTTTTTGTGAGTCGTTCTGACTCCAGAACCAGGGGCAACAGGAGAGTTTGCATTTAAATCCCAAGTCAGCCACTTAATGGCTGTAAATTTTTGCAACTTACCTAGCCTACTGGGCTTCTATTCTTTTTTTTTTAAACGAGGATAATAGTACTAATTCATAGGGTTATTGTGAAGGTGAAAAGAGATAATATATGAAAAGTACCTAGCATAGTTCCTGAGATATAATAAGCCCTTATAAAACATTAGGTAATATTATCAATATTTAACTCTGATTTAGTAGTTTTACAAATCAAGTTCGGGACTGTTTCTTATGACCAAAAACCTTATATCCCAGGTTTCTCACTTTTCCCCCCATATCTGAATCTTCATCTGGGTATCTTACCTCCTCTCATGCAGGAATCAGACTTGCTTTTTTTCTGTCTGAAAACTAGTCTTGCTTCTGGCTTCTAGCAACACCTCTACCACTTACCTGGCTCTTTCTCACCCTGCATGCCAGCTGTCAATGTAAAGCCACAAACTCAGAATACCACTGACTACCCTGTGCTCCAATTCCTGACTCCACACACTCGCCTGTCTATTGCCATGTTCCCTCTACTCCATCGTCCTATCATTTTTTGCCTATTTGCTCTGTGATTATTATTTTTTAATAAAAAAAATCAATTCAAGTCTAGCTCATTTTAAAAATTAAAAATATGCCTTCTGGAAAGGGTTTATGATTAGCCCAAGTTCTCTCACTCTTTACCATGAAGCTTCTTCTTGTTGCTGGATTCTAATACCATAGGTGTCCTTCCACCTGCTGATCAAGTCTCAGAAATTAGTTCTAGGACATATGTCTATATGATAAATGTGAAGGCCACAGATAACTATATATAAACTGGGTGGCATATAGTAGGTATTCTGTAAATTTTACTATCTCCTCTTCTTATTGTCATTGTTGCTGCTGCAGGTGTATGAGAAAAGAAAGAGCCCAGTAACTAGATACAGGTTAACATGGTACCAGAAACAAGACTGACTTCTATAAAATAAGTTTACTATTAATATTTTTTCAAAATATTTTTTAACTGGCTAAGAATTTAAAGTAGAGAATTCAGGAAGGGGTAAATGAGGAAACTTGAACCTACATATTGATTTCATTTTGGAGAAGAACACCCACTGAGGAGGAAAGGAATCAAAACAATAAGAGGAAAATGTGATTTAACGGTCTTCCTGACAGCTCTTACTTGCTTGAATTCAAGGGAAAAATTACCCACAAAATAAATAAATCTAAAAAGAATAGAGCCATCATGTTAGAATTTTCAAAAGTATTTATAAAATTATCAGTGCTGTATTTTTTTTAAAGTATAGTAATTCTAATATTTGTTGGCTGATATGGTAAAAAATATGAATTATAGTCTCTTTTACATGTAGTTCATTACTTTCAAATGTACAAGGTTGTTAAAATATTTGATGGCTAACTTGTTATTAACACTACAATTTACAGGCCAACAACTCCTGTTTTTAGTTTTAAAGCTAATTCAACAATTGGAGAGCAGGAACATATCCGATAGGAATGACAATGAAAAGGTAAACTACTAAATTTGACATTGCCAAAATCTGGATTCAAGAAATTTTCTTTTACTGATATTAAACAAAGATGTTGAGTTTTTGACATTTCAAAGTACCCGCATCCTAAAATAGTTGCTACTAAAAAGTTTGTGGTCAGGCCTTTCTTTCATAAAGACTCCCAGGGATTTTTCATGAGTAAGAGAAGACTGTATAGAGTTTTACTTTTTTAGGACTGTTAAAGAGAAAACCACAGGCTCAAGATGGAGTCACTTGTGCTAAAGCCCATGACACTGAACCTGTACATAATAACACCTGACTGAATTGCTATTTCAACCCTCCAAGTCTGTAATTTTATTAACTCAGTCTGGAATTTTCTGGTCAGTATTAATGAGATAATCTCTCATATGAGCCCTCTTCATTCCCCAGTGGGAGCCGGAGGCAATCTGCCTGGTAAGACCCCCTAAGGGAAGGTAACCTTGCCAGAAACAATACTTTCTTTCCTTTTGCCAGTAACTTGTCCTATCCACTTTCTGCCTATAAAAAAGCCTTCAATATTACATGGCTTCCAGGAGCTCCTTTGTACTTGCTATGAAGGATGCTGCCATTTTCATGAATCACTTAATAAAGCCAATTAGATTTTCAAATTTTCTTGATTGCATTTTTGTTCTTTAACAGTAATTTTATCATACTATCCAGCAATTACACTCCTAAGTATTTATCCAATGAGGTGAAAACTCCTGTCCACAGAAAAAAATGTGCATAAATGTTAATAACAGCTTTATCTGTAATTGCAAAATTTGGAAGCAGCCAAGATGTCTTTCAATGGGTGAATGGATAAATAAACTATGGTACATTGAGACAATAGGATATTATTCAGCAATAAAAAGAAATGAAAGAACCTTCAAAAACTGGAAGTGTTATCCTCATAAATAGCTAGTTAATATTAAGAAAGGAAAGAATGCAAAGGAAAGTTAGACATTATAAGCATGGTCACCTGGGAAGCTACAGCTTCACACAGCATTGTTCCTCTGAAGGGATTAACACTCTTCCCTTCCCTTATCCAATACTGGATTGTTGAGGGGAGAAGGGAGAGATAGGCACATGTGCAGTAGAAGTCGGGGTGGCACAGGGGAGGTGCTTGCTTGTCAGTCTAGCTTGAGGAACAATGGATTGGCTAGGGGATAGACCCCATCAGAAGTCTACGAAATCTTGGAAAGTTGATTACTTTGAAGAAGCTCCTGCTTAAAATTCCCAGACAAAAGGTTGCCTCTCTCTTGTTCTCGCTTGCTCTGGAACCCACCCTCGCCCCACAGGATGCTGGACTGGACTTTAATATGGAGCAGAAACTATGGGCAGTGGCCTTTATTCTGGCCCCGTTGAAGACAAGATTGGGCTTCTTCCATGGTGGGACAGACAGAGATGGCACCTTAGAGGGGAACCCCTTAATTTTGCATCATCAATAAAGCTTTCTACAAAAGCCATCCTCCCACAGGGGCCTCAGATAATTCATTTCCTCACAGCATCCCAAGAACCCCACTCCTGATGATCACAGAAAAACCTTAAATGCACACTGCTAAGTAAAAGAAGCCAATCTGAAAGGTTACATATTGTTTGGCTGCAACAATATGACAGTCTAGAGAAGGCAAAACTATAGAGACAATAAAAAGATCCACGGTTGCCAGGAGTTCAAGGGAGGAGAGTGGGTGAAAAAAATGGAGCTCTATGGAAAGTCACCTCACCAGGTGATCTGATCATAAATTTCTAACTGGGCAGGTCATGGCTGGTAGTCACATCTCAGTCATATAATTTCTTTTTTTTTTTAATTGTTCAAAATATTACAGATGTCTCTTTTTCTCCCCACTGACCCATTCTACCCCATCCCACTCCCCTCCCTAGGCCCTCACCACAACATTGTCTGTGTCCTTGGGTTATGCATATATATGCATATAAATTCTTTGGTTAATCTCTTCCCCTCCACCTACCCACCCCCTTCCATCTGTCTGAGATTTGCCAGTCTGATCCATGCTTCCATGTCATTGAGTCTTTTCTATCCATCAATTTATTAAGTTCTTTAGATTCCACATATAAGTGAGATCATGTCTCAAAGGGTATGAGATTCTTCTTCTTTACAGCTGCGTAGTATTCCATGGTGTGAATGTCCCACAGCTTTTTATCCACTCATCTACTGACGGGCACTTGGGCTGTTTCCAGATCTTAGCTATTGTAAACTGCGCTGCTATGAACATAGGGGTGCATATATTCTTTCTGATTAGTGTTTCAGGATTCTTAGAATATACTCCTAGAAGTGGGATCACTGGGTCAAAAGGCAGCTCCATTTTTAATTTTTTGGGGAAACCTTCATACTGTTTTCCATAGTGGCTGCACCAGTCTGCATTCCCACCAGCAGGGCACTAGGGTTCCCCTTTCTCCACACTCTCACCAGCACATGTCATTTGTTGATTTGTTGACTAAAAGGCTTACCTTTGCCTTCAGCAAATCCTGTCCATTCTTTCTGTGCATCAAGGTTAACACACCTTTGAAATAGGATGGAGGGAATAAATGGTGTTAGGGAAAATAAAAAAAGAGAGCACATAATCTTGATTACTATAATCCAATCTCTGCCATGCTTTCTTCCACCACCATGCAATCTTTCTTAGGTCCCTCCTTGACTTTAAAATGCATAAAAGAAGCTGCAAAACTGTTTTTCTCCAGAGAATTTGAGATCTTGCTCCCCAACAAATGTCAGTTTGGCTTAAATAAACCTGTATATAAGTTATGTACAGGTTTGAATATTTCTTACATCAATAACAAGTAGGATGCTTAAGTGGAACACAAAAGATTTTTCAGATGGGTGAAACTATTCTATATGATACTGTAATAGTGGATGCATAACATTAGGCATTTGTCAATAATCACAGAACTATACAATTCAAAAAGTGAACCCTGATGTAAACTACAGACTTTATTTAATACTAATATATCAATATTGGTTTTTCATTTCTAGCGAATGTACCAAACTAATGAAAGATGTTAATAAATGGGGGAAACTGTACAGGGGAGGAAACCTTTTTGTACTACCTACTCAAATTGTTGTAAACCCAAAACCGTTCTTAAATAAAAGTGTTGCCTGGCTGGGCATGACTTAGCAGTTGAACATCGAACTGGGATCTGGGAGATCAGGGTTCAGTTCCCGGTCAGGGCACATGCCTGGGCTGCGGGCTCGATCCCCAGTCAGGAGCGTGCAGGAGGCAGCCGATCAATGACTCTCTCATCATTGATGTTTCTCTCTCCCTCTCCCTCGCCTTTCCTCTCTCTGAAATCAATAAAGATATGTTTAAAAAAAATTTTTTTAAATAAGTCTTTTTACAATAATTTAAAAAGTGCTCAGTCACACTGCCACTTATTTTTTTTATTATTAATATTGAAATCTTGTCATTTACAAAACAAAGTCTGGGATCCTCAAACTTGACCCCAAAGGAGTAAGTATGTGACACAGAAGGAAAAGAGAATGCTCAATGGTCACTAATAAGAAACATTGTCTTGGAACCATTTTATCCCACAGACATGCAAATTCCACATTTATTTACGATGTTTTAGAACAGGACAGTGGCAGTATGGTAGATATGATAGCAAATCTGCTCTAATTCTAAGAATTTAGATAAACATTTGAAAAAGTAGATGGTTATCTGGGTGTTTTTTTTTTCCTGAGTCAAGTGTACAGAGGAGGAAAAGTCAGACCAAGGACTCGAATATTTTGTCATTTCTTTTGTACTTGCTGCTCATTGACAAGAATGAAGGTTAAGCTGGCTATTGTGCCTATTGTTTTATTTATATTAGCAAGAGAATCTTCATCATTTGGAATTTTTTCTAAGGCTAAAGGTGTTTTGGCCTTTGGGGTCACCAGCATCACATGCTTTAAAGCATTTGTAACATTCCTGCAGCCAGTTGCTTATAACTGAAAGATAAGAGAAGTGGTCAGAAGGTTAAATCTGTTCAGATTAGCTTGTACCCATATCCTGACATTTTGGATGGAAGAATATTTTTGGTAAACAAGAAAGGAAGCCTTGCAGATCCTCATAATTAAAAACTAATAATTAAAAAAAATAAATTAGCCCTGCCGGGTGTGGCTCAGCCTTTGAGCGTCCACCTAGGATCCAGGCAATCGGTTCGAATCCCAGTCAGGGCACATGCTCAATCTCCAGCTGGGGGAGTGCACGAGGCAACTGATCAATGACTCATCACTGATGTTTCTCTCTCCCTCTTCACCTTTCCCTTCCTTTCTCTGAAATCAATAAAGACATATTTAAAAAATAATAAATTAAGCAATGCAGCAGGGTTAAAAATTATAGTCCATATTAAATTTTTATATTTGAAGATTAAATGTTTTTAAATACATTTTCTTTAACAAATAAATGTAAACATTAAAACGACCAACTTCATAAAACCAAATAATATTAAAATGAGCCCCTGGGTTCTCATGCTCCACCCTGGGTTATCATGATGTTCCTTATTTCTCAGAAACCGCAGAGCTGTTCTTTTTTACTTTGGGTAGGGCAGGATGCCTACCCAAGGGGTAGGTAATGCCTTCAGTAACTAACAACTATGGTTCTCTTAATTTTTTATTTTTCCTGAACACTCCAGCCACTTTTATTTAGTTGGTATATATTCAATCCCTAGACTCTAGATGCCATGCAGTGTGCTGATTACAGAGTAGGACCTGTTGTTAAGCTATATACAGTCTAATAAATTTCCTGATAAAGAAGCTAGATAAGAAAATTTTAACTTCAGCACAGTGGAGTAAGTAATAGCAAGGACTTTGAACCTTGCTTGAAGGGATATTCAGTCTTACAAGAATCACCAAAGGCCTTTCAAAAGGCAGTGCAATCTAATCAAAATTGAGAGACAAATGAAAACTAATCAGGTTTGGAGCTAAGTTGGATGTATTGATGGAGGTGGAGGTATGGTAGCAAGGAAAAATTTTCTCAACTAAAGACAGAGTAGGTACAGAGATGTGGTAAGAAAGGTGTAGGCTTCATAGAGTCCATAAACCCTTGGCATTTATTTTTCTCATCCTCTTTTCTAAATTCCAATGGCATTAATAGATAACTTTACCTGGAGATTCCATACTAAGCCTTGCATTAAGCATGTAATTTAGAGTGGAGAGAAGTGAGATTTAAAAAATAATAATCTAAAGGTGAGTGATGTTAAATTCTTTCCTTAGCTGTCATCTATTTTTGATTTTTAGGGCTAATTTTTGATTTAAGAGCTAAAAGCAAAGATTTTAAATAGAAGATACTTTCCAGTTGATTTGTTAGGACACAACCAAGCATTACAACACCTTCCTTGACAGGTTTTACTTAGTAAACTAAGCTTGGTCTCCTGATCCAAGGTCCTCACTTCCTTCTTGTTTCTTCCCTGTCATTTTCTTCTCTCCTCTCACTCCTCCAGGAAGTTTATTCTTTGAAGGTCAACCTTAACCATTTTATTATTCACCAGGAGTGAGTAAGAGGGTTTTTCTTCCCAAACTGCTGTATACTTTGCTCCAATCTTCTCCCCCATCTTCCCCTTCACTTCCTCGCCCTCCCCCTCTCCCACCCACTGATTGCTACTGGCAAATCTAGGAATTTGACTATGAGCCAAGAATGAAAAATAACAGCAGAGGTTTTCTACGTCTCTGCATGATGAGCATGGCTATGTGTGGCTGAATGCATTTGCAGGTATGTATCTATATTAGTGCTACTCCATTGCATCACAGACTCTACAAAGCCAAGCCCACAAATTTATCTCCGCCTCCTTCTCTGGCATTAAGAATAAAAGCTTCTCAGAAATATCTCAGATGCACAACTCATCTTTTTTTGCAGCTTAAAACCTGAGTGGCAATTTGAGGAAAACTTCACTGAATCACCCAGTTTCCTTCACAGGATCATCTGGACAGGTTGTATTTTATTATCATTACCAATATTAATATAGAGATTTACATATAGAAAATATAGATGCAAACTGTATATCACAAAGCTGTAAAAAAAAGAAATATAGGAAGAATAAAGTATTTATCGATCCTTTGGTCACTTAATAATGTAAAGCATTTAAAGGATTTTTAAATCACTTGTTTGTCATTAGAAATAACATCTTGGATTTATGTAGTGCTTTTCTGTTTAAAGAGCTTTAACATAAAGCTGCAGTATCATAGTTACCTTATAAGTCCTGTTCACTAGACACATTCTCTATTTTACTGATAAAGAAAGCAAGGCAGAACCCTGAGAAACTTGAAGTAACAATTGAATTTAATGAATGGTTTTGACCATCTACTTTGTGACATAGTGCTGAGGCTTGGGCTAAAATGATGTACAAAAGGACATTCTCTGCTTTCAGCCGCTTTCCCTAAATCTAGGTAAGTCCAAGGCTGTGAGGACTAAGCGAGCCTGTGCATGTACTCACGGTGCACCCCAGCCCGGGACACTGTGCCTGGGGGTGCAGCAGGCACTCACACGGAAAGCGCTTGCTGAGTGAAAGGCAGATTGGAGTATGGAGAAAGGGAGGGCAAAAAGAAGAAGGAAACAGGCAGGAAAGAAGAAATACAGAGACAAAGGAAAGTCTTTCTGAATTCAATTGAATCTATGAATCAGATTAAAAAAAAAAAATTTAGTGGTGTTTCTAGACAACATTAACCTACATACTCAGTTAACTAAAGTACGCCTTTGAATATGAACAGAGCAAACAGAGCAGCTAGAGAGTATGTCCATACATTGTGATATAAGATAAAAAGTTAAACAAAGAAAGAGATTTTATTATGTGTCACCTAGTTTAATTCTGAGTCCAAAATTGATCATAAAGGGGCAGCCAAAAGTCAAATAACTCTTTAATGATAAGTCAGCTACTCCCAATAGACTATAAACCAATTCTTTCAAAGTTGGAAGAACAACAAGGAAGTTGTTCACATGAATAAACAAATTAGTAGGGAGGGCAAGTGATTCCTTTTATATACATTTCCCCTAGTGAGAGATCTATTTTCTGAGAGCAAGGAAGGTTTGGTGAGCCAGCTGATTTATTAATAAGACTGATTTTAATCAAAATATCATAATTTTGGTGAGATTACCTCTGATATACCTGAGAGGGAGGTTTTGAAAGAGTTGAGTTTGCCCTTAAGAACTGATTTTTTCCCCCTTTTTGGTAAGAACAACCATAATTAATATTGTTCTGTGGCTTCCAAAACAAATGTTAAGCTATTCTTTGGCTAAAAACAAACAGAAGAAAAACTCTTATATTGTATCTGTCTTCTGTTGTGCAATCTGGGGCCCAAATGAAATGAATGTCATACTGGTTTGTCCCAGAGAACTTTAGACAAATAAACAGAGGCAAAATTCATGTTGGACTTTTATAAGTTTTACCCTTTCCAGTAGAACACAGATCACTGACTATGAGTTTCTTCAGACAATTTTATGTTTACATTCTTGGGAATTTTTTGACAACAAATATTTCCCCTGCTTTGAACAGATATATTACCATGTACTGTTACTGAGAGAGTCCAAGTGTCTGGTTCTTCTACACTATCATATAGATGTGGCATAACAATAAAAGCTCATACTTTTAAAGCATTTATAATTGGCCAGGCTTGTCCCCTCATTTAATTCTCAATAACTGTTTCAGGTAAGTATAATTATTATCATTCTCAACTTGTAGATGAGAAAATGGAGCACAGTCAAGTTAATTTGCCAGAGTGATACAATTTCAATTAACAGAGCTAGGATTTAAACCAAGGTGGTCAACTTTAGAACCCATATTTTTTAAAAATATCTTTTTAATTGATTTTTAGGGAGAGGAAAGGAGAGGGAGAGATAGAAACATCGATGAGAGAAACATTGATTACCTGCCTCCTGCACACTCTCTACAGGGGATCAGGTCCTCAACAGGGGCATGTGCGGGGACCAGGAATCAAACCAGCAACCTTTTGGTGCATGGGTTGACACTCAACCACTGAGCCACACTGGCTGGGCGGAATCTATATTCTTAAAAATTATTTTCTCTGATATGTACACATTAATCATCTAAATTAATATAAATGTATAAACTTTTAATACATGTGTTTTGCATTATATGAGCATATTTAAATATTTAGATAGCCATATCAATCATAGGCAAAAATTTAACACACTTGATTCTATGAACAATAATATCCTAGATGACAATATTTAAAAAGTGGAAAAACAACAGATTTCTTTGATATCTATATTATATATTATTATATATAATATATGTTATTATATATAATATATATTATTATATATTATAACAATATATATTATTATATATAATAATATATACAAGATATATATAATAAATTACTAAATATAAATCAGGAAAAAGCAATAATTCTTATGGGAAAAATGGATCAAAATGATTAAAATAACCAATAAACTTACAAAATGTGAAAATATGAAAAATTACAAAATATCTATGAAATACAGATTAAAAAATATATATTTTCTTATGAAAAAAAATTACAACAAATAATTTCTAGTACTGGGGATGATGTGAGAAAATAGGCAATTTCATATACTGTCCAAATTTGTACAATATCTAAGTGATTTGTTTAAAAATATTTATCAATACCTTACATGTGCATAACTTTTATTCTGACAATTCCTTTATCACTGCAAAGATAAGTGTGGAAATACATATGCTCAAAGACATTCATTAAAGTACTACTTATTTAAAAAAAAAAAAAAAGGGAAAAATAAGAATTTCTATCAAGAAAGGATTGTATCATCTATGTTACATCCATACTATGGACGACTATGTGTCAATTATAAGAATAAAAACAGAATTTACATATCAACACCAAAATATGTTCACATTATATAGTTCAGTGAAAAAAAATAGTTTACAAATAAATATAAAATATAATGCAAAATATATACATAAGTGTAGATTTTAACATATATTGAAATATTTGGAAGCATAAATACAATACTATGAGGAGTGTTATCTCTTAAAGAATAGAATAAAGAGGGCAGTTTCATTTTCTCTATATTGTTTAATTTTTTTCAACAATTGTGTCAAAAAAATATAGTTACATGCGCTATTTACATCTATGCATAGATGTGTGCATATTTATCCTTCCTTGTGTAAGACAAATATGGTTCCATCCTTAAGAAGTCTCCTGCAGGACAAACTTAACCTAATCGATAATGATGTCTGCTTTTTCAAAGACCCTTATGGCTTACAAATAAGATTTTAAAATAATACCTTTTAAGTCTGGCACAACATAAGTAAATAACATTCATTTTCCTTTCTCTGGTGATTATAGAAAGGGGATATATGAACTTTTTACAGGAAGGCCAATGGGAAATGCTATTTTTATATATTCAATCAAGAGTTGGAGAGGTTTCTAAATACAGCAGTGACCTTAACAATAGAAAAGAAAGGAAAATAACAGAGATAGAATCATGGGATTTAGCATAGGTGCTGCTGAGTAAGAGTTAAGAGGCAGCATCTAAAGGTTTACATCTGTAACGTGCAGCCTAGAAATGTAGTGGGGAAAACACTACCAGAAGAAGCCTTCAGCATAAGTCAGTGGTTTAGTTATTTAACTTCATTTGTAGTATACTTATGTTTCTAAAATTTCACCACAGATATTTCTTCCTTAGGGATAATCCATTTGTTTCAGTATCTACTAATTTCATTTCCTCTTTACAATGTCTCTCATGGATTGGGATTCTCTATTAAAGGAAACACATTAGGTGGCTAAAAGAAATACTGCCTTCAAAGGCCTCCTATTATTATACAAACTCTCTGAAAAACACAATAAAAGCTACAGAAGTCACAAATCTATAAGTGTATAACAACCTACCAGGCAGCTTTCTGGGCAAGGGTGAACAAAAGGTCTAGAAAGAAGAACAAAATTAGTTGAGATGCTATATCAAAAACTCAAAATGGGGTAATTTGGGAGAGAGATAGTGGTGAAAGAAGTTAGAAGTCAATGAAAGAAAATTTGCTTAATTAAAAACTCCATGACTAACCCTGAACATGATATGGATTTTCATGGAACTGGAAGATGAATTATCAACTGATAACCATTTGGTTTAACCTTATAATTTTCAACCAAGTCACTCAATGGGAGTGTCCACTACTATACTAATGATTAAGTGAGACAGAAAAGTAAAGATAATGTCAGTAGTCACAGAGGAACCTTCTATATCCTCAAGAATTGGTCCTTGGATATTGATTACAATGTTATTAATTTCATCTTCTTTTAAATGCACTCAATAAGCATTTGAATTTTTTCATTAAGTGTAAAATATTCAAGAACCAAGGAAACTCACTTTGAGATCTGGCAATAGCTATCAAGTGTGAACATCAGCTTTATTGTTATTTAATGTAGACATAATTAATCAGAATGATTCTTTGCCAAAATATTATTGTATTTCTGAACCTCTTATCTTTTTATATGCCCAGCAATTTTGACAGAGAATTAAAGGCTCTATTGTTTTCATTCATTATGGAATTTATTATATATAAATATTATGCATAAATGATAATATCAATGTATAACATATTTTTATATAGTTTTTAAAACTTTATAATGCCTTGCATTTTATTATTCTTTTATTTGTTAGACTTATCTGCTTAAACGGATTAGAAACTCTTAAAGCACTGAGGTAATGTTATATAATTCTTAAATACAGATTTACCCCATTATGCTCAACAGCTAAGAAATGCTAAACAAGAAAATCTCAATATACAGAGCTACTATTAATGCTAAAACATTATAAAGTACTTACAAAGTGGAAACATACCTTTTTTTTTTCTTTTAGTGTACCACTGTATGATGGATTCCTCCAAAGGTGATGATTCTGAATTCTTTGGCCGGGTCCATGGAATTCTAATGTATAAAGATTTTATCAGACATTGGGATGATGTGGAGACATTTCAGGCAAGATCAGATGACATAGTTATTGTCACCTATCCCAAATCTGGTAAGTCTCCCTACTATGTCTGTTTTTCCATTTTCTCCTAGTAATGACAGATTCACCTTGAATGGTAAATATTAAGCTGTTCTCCTCCTCCATACTCATTCCCCATATTAAATAAGAACAGATATAGTAGTTTTGGTAGACATAGAAAAAGAGTCATATAATAGCTCTATTCTAAGGCCATAATCTATACCTATACCTTGAGTAGTAACATTGAAAAATGGGTATTGTTGGCTTCTAGTCAAGATGATGGTGTAGACAAAAGTAGTACTTGGAACTTCCCACAATCACATCAAAATTACAACTAACCTATAAAACAACCATCGTTCAGAACCACCTGAAATATAGCTGAACAGAAGTTGTACAGCCAAGGATATAAAGAAATAGCCACATTGAGACTGGTAGGAGGGGTGGAGACACAGAATGGGCTGGTCTCACAGGTGTGGTGGTTAGGCAACAGGAGGATATGTTGGTTGCAGAGGTCCCCCCTGAAAAGCAAGAGGTCCCAGTCCCACACCAGGCCCCTAAGTCCAGGGAACCAGTACTAGGAAGAGAAGTCTTCATAACTTTTAGCTGTAAAAATCAGTGGACATTGTAGCTGAGTGAGACAGAAGGCTGGTAGAGTCCCAGGTGTTCCTCTTAAAGGGCCCATGCACTGACTTACCTGGAGTCACTCTCTCTGAGCTCCAGCACTGGGGCGACAGCTCAAAAGGTGCCTTGGACATACCAGGAAGAACTAAATTGTCTGGCACCAGTGCAAAGGCTACAGGGGCAGCTTTTTTCCAGGCACAAGTGCTGGCAGACACCATTGTTCCTTTGATGAGCCCACCCTCCACAGAACAGGTAGACATCCACCTGGCTAACACTATTCACCCCATTCTGGTAATTCCCTGAGACTCTTCCCCACCCAACTTGTGGGCCCATCCAAGCTATTTCTAGTGGCTTTCCCATGCAAACAACATCTTGGCTCATGCTGCGGACTTTCTTAAATCTCTCAAACAACCAGCATCTGGTGCACCTCTTGCCAAGTGGTCCCAGGACTGGCACTAACAGCAGCTGGCCTTGGTTTGCAGGTTGGCCTTTTTGGGCACCTCCAAGCCCAGCACAAGTAGCAGCCATCTGCATATCACTTTGTAGCTCATGCCAGGTGGCTTCAGGCAAAGCACAGGTGGTGGCTGACTTTGGCCAGAAGCTCCCAGGAGGCCTTAGAGTCAGCATACCTGGTGAACATGGTGGACAGCTTCAAACCAAGCTGAAGCACTACCTGACTCAGCGGGTACCTGAGGTCTGCTGAAGTGAGTTCCGCTCTGTGGAGTTGGCCCTTGCACAGCAGATCCTTCATGGTGGTCATGGCCAGTCCTTTCAACCAGCTGAAAGTAAAGGGATGGAAAAAGATAGTTAACGAAAATGGAAACAAAACAAAAGGCTGGGGTGGCAATACTTGTACCCAGACAAAATATACTTTAAAACAGAGGCTATAACAAAAGACAAAGAAGGACCCAGCAATTCCACTTCTTGGTATTTATCTAAGAAACCCAAAACACTAAATCAAAAAGACATATGCATCCATATATTAATTGCAGCATTATTTACAATAACCAAGATATGGAAACAATCTAAGTGTCCATCAATAGATGAATGAATAAAGAAGTGGTGTATATATACAAGGGAATACTCAGTCATAAAAAATAATAAAATATTGACATCTGCAACATCATGGATGAATCTAGATGGTACTGTGCTGAGAGAAATAAGTCAGACAGAGAAAGACAAATACCAGATGATTTCATTTGAATGTGGAATCTAAGAAACAAAATAAAGGAGTAAGCAGAACAGAAACAGAGTCAGATACAAAGAATATTTTGATAGTTGCCAGATGGGTGGGGGCTTGGCAAGTGGGTGAAAAATGTGAAGGAATTAGGAAGTACAAATTGGCAGTTACAGAATAGTCTTGGGGATGTATAATACAACACAGGGAATAGAGTCAATAATATTTTAATAACTATATATGGTGTCAGATGGGTACTAGATTTATCAGGGTGATCACTTTTTGAGTTATATAAATGTCTAATCATGTGTTTATATACCTGAAACTAATATAATATTGTATGCCAATTGTAATTGAAAAATAAAAAAGTATTTTAAAAAATATGAGGAATAGGAGACAACCCATAACTTCCATTTTAAAGTGTGATGAGAGTATATTGTTTACATTACAGAATTGCCCCAGGTGATTTGAAAATACTTCAAGATAGGACTTGAAGGGAGTTAGGAATAATCATAAATATTCAACACAATTGGTTAAACACTATGAGATTTAGCCATGATCATGATTGGAAAGATAGAAGTTGAGGAGGAACAAACAGGTAAAGCTGAACTCTCAGTGATTACAGGTAAGAGAAAGGTTACATTAGTGAATAAAAACTGCAGTCAGTATCAGCAAAGTGTGCTAAATAAACTATAGGAAATAGTTCTTGGTGCCCCAAGTCTAAGCTTATGTGACCTTATGGAAGATTAAGTTGAAAAAAAAAATTGTTTGTGAAAAGCAGTATGATTTGGGGAATATATTCCTTAAAATAGAGATTTCAAAATACATAAAATGTAAATTAAAATAGTAAAAAGTATGCAAAAGAAAAAATACCCATGCAGGCTAATACAAACCCCCTGCTTTCCCATAATAGTCATCAATTCTCCTTCTCCAGAAACAAGTCTAGCTGTCTCTTGAACTCATCTGTGCTCTCCTCAATTGCCTTTTTCAATAATTTATTCCATATGTTTATTATCCCTTTTATGACATTGTCTGCACAGCATGGAAGCAGAAAAAAGCTACTCTTCAGGCTGACATCTGGTTGTCTCTTTCACAAAGCTGAGACGTTTCAATGTTTTCCTTAGGCTTCCCCTTCACACACTGAACTGATTGAGCTACTGCTGAAATGTTTTTCCTCACCCCCTAAGAAAGCTCACAACCGAGAGTTCAGTGAACTTCAGTCTATAAATAAATTACCCATTTTTAAGGATACCATGTTTATAAAAATTTTAGAGTAACATGAAATGCATTGCATTTATATTTTTGTGATACTGTGTTCCCCTTGGGAATTATGTTCCTTAGGAGGAGCATTTCCCATTATATGGAGCCACAGCATGATTATCCTGTTTGCCCTATCAAAATCAATCAATTGCATTCAGCTATTCTAATTCCATTCATTTCAGATAAACTCAAACAAATGAAACTTTCAACTTCAAATACATGTACATGTGTGTTTGTTTGTAAAATATGGTGTATAAAACTGTAAATGCATAATCATTTGTGCCAGTAGAAAACCATGCATTTAATTGCTTTGTGATTTTTTTCTCAAACTTTGTATGGTTTAGTAGTGTGTTGTCTAATTTTCAGATATATTTTTTATTGATTTTTAATTTATTTCCATTATGGTCAAAGAATATATTCTGGCCCTAGCCAATGTGGTTTGGTGGTTAGAGTCTTGGCCCAGCCACCTAGGGGTCATGGGTTCTATTCACAGTCAAGGATACATGCCTGTGTTGCAGGTTTGATCCCCGGCCCTGGTCAGATGTGTGCAGGAGACAACCAATTGATGTGTCTCTCTCACATTGATATTTCTCTCTCCCTCTCTCTCCCCCTCCCTCACACCCTTCCACCCTCTAAAAAGCAATGGAAAAAATATACCTGGTGAGGATTAACAAAAAAATATATAGATATTTTGTATGTTTTCAATCCTTTTAAATTTATTGAACCATGTTTAATGCCTCAGAATACAATCTAGCTGGTGAATGTACACATGACAATGTTCTACTGTTGGATGGAATGGTCTAGAAATATCAATAATATCAAGTTGGTCGATAGTGGGGGGAAAAGGAAAGAAAAATGGGTAGTGTTGGCTATTTTATATTTATTTTATTTTAAAAATATATCTTTATTGATTTTAGGGACAGGAGAGGGAGAGAGAAAGTTGGAAACATTAATGATGAGTCATTGATCGGCTGCCTCCCGCATGGCCCCACTGGAGGTCAAGCCAGCAACCCGGGCATGTGCCCTGACCAGGAATTGAACCTTGATTTCCTGAATCGTAGGTTGATGCTCAACCACTGAATCAGCTAGGCTATTGTTGGCTACTTTAGAAAATTATATAATATAGATGGATAAGTATAGAACTATAACTAAAATTTAAGACTATGAACTGTGTTTACCTTGTGTCATTATTATCATTGTTGTATAGACAATGTATAACCAATTTTCACAGATTAAAAAAACAAAAAAACAAAACCCTCTTTTTCAGCTAACCTGCTCCTCTATAAGTCCATCCCCCAAACTTCATTTTTAAGTAACTTTTTCTTCTTCTGAGGTTAGCTCAATAGTTAATTACAGTTTTGGATGCTTATAATAACAGACCTTCAGAAATTAGGATGGTCCAATCCAGACTTCTCTATCTTGTTTTCCATTTAGCACTAAATATGTCTTTGGCTCCTCTGACTCTGAAGTTGCTCCTTCACATCTCTTCCCATCAGCACAATAGGATCAGTATCAGGGTCGGTGTCAGCACAATACCAGTCATCTGAAGGGGACACCTGAGAGCTATTGAAAACTCACTTCCACATCTTCATCCTCCATATTCAGTCCTGTTTCCTCTTATCATTGTGACTCACAGCCTTACAGGTTCTCTTATCACTCTTCTTATTGACCCCTCACTCTCCCACTAGATGACTTCTAAAACACAACCACAATAGTCTCGCTCTTTTACTTAATGTATGCCTATGCCTCTCCAAACTTTAAGAAAACAATGTGAACTCTTTAGTATGAACTACAAGGTATTTTACGCTTGCTGTCTGCTTGCCTCCATAGCCTCACTCCCACCCATCTCTTCAGGTAGACTCTTTGATCTAGACTTTACAATCTATTTCCAATTCTTTTCCTTACCCCTATAGTATTCTTAAGTATCTGACCTTTGATTTGAAAAAAAAAAAAAAAAAAAAAAGGACAGTTCTTCTGACTGGTAAAACTCTTCCCTACCTCACAAAACTGGTAAATTTATGCCAATAATTTGTTAAGGCTAAGCTCACTTACTATGTTCCCTTTAAGACATTTCTTGTTGAAACATCACAGCAGTGGCTTCATACTGAATTAAATGTTCCCCTTTTGCAGTCCTTTAAATCCTTGTACTAACTGGTGTTATAACACAGTAAGAAAAAATAACTGTTGTAATTACTGAACATTGTTTCTAATTCTTAAAATGGCCTTTAATCACCACAGGGCAAGGGCCAGATTTATTTTTTCCTACATCCTCTGAACTAAGACAACTTGAGGCATAAAAAACTATCAGTAAAATTTGTGTTTCAAAACACGCTTCAGTGTATCCATCTATATTTCAAGCCTCCTTAGTTTTTAAATGTAAAAGTTTAGATCCAAACTGTTATCAGCTTGAACAATGTCACAATTCATCATGGACAATTTGGGACTCCTACCACAGGTATGTTTTACTAAAATATTCATCCTTATTTATTGAGGTTATTTTTGGGCCCTGTGGCTATTCTGGCACCTTTAAAATAATACTGCATTAGCACTACCCTACTTTATCCAGCTATAAATTCATCACTTCCATCACCACCCCAGCATGGTCAGTGGGAGACTGAGGTTTGTTTATTTTTTTACAGGTACAACCTGGTTGAGTGAAATTGTGGACATGATCTTTAAAGAGGGCGATGTGGAAAAGTGCAAAAAAGATGTCATTTTTAATCGAATACCTTTCCTGGAATGCAAAAAAGATGACATGATGAATGGTAATGTTTAAGTTGATTTTAAAAGCTATAATATATATATTTTAAAGTGTGGATAGAGACAGTATAAGGAAAGAGACTGTAAGCAAAACTGGCAATTAATATTATGTCTTCTACATGGCAAAGCATGTAAATTTAAATTAAAATCTTGATAAAGTAGGGGAAAATAAGATGGAGGCGTAAGTAACCTCTGCACCCACCACCTCCTGCAACCACATCAAAATTACAACTCACATACAGAACCGTCACTCAGAGCCTCCTGAAATCTGGCTGAACAGAAGCCCCAAAACCAGGGAGCTGATGAAGCACCAAGACCGGTAGCAGGAGTGGAGACGCGGGCGAATCAGGGCTGGATCCCGGAGACGCGGCCATGGGCCCACACCTGGTGCCGCGGGTTAAACCAGGGAGGGAATCTCGGTAGTGGAGATTTCCTGGAGAAGCAAGGGGTCCCAGCCCCACAGCAGGCCCCCATCCCAGGGCTCCAGGGCCGAGAAAAGTCCCACACCTTCAGGCTGTCCCAAGCGGGGACTCTCCCTAAGGGACGTGGAGGCTGCGGGAGCCCCAGGCTCTCCTCTTAAAGGGCCCACACACCAACTCATTCAGACGCTCTCCCTCTGAGCCCAGCACCGGGCAGCAGCCTGAAAGGACCTGGGACACTTGGGGAGGAACTAACCTGCTTGAAATCCGGGCGAGAGGTGGAGGGGCGGCTTCCTCCCAGGCAGAAGGGCTGGCAGAGGCCATGGCTCCTTTGGCGAGTCCTCCCCGCACACAGCCAGCAGGCAGGCACCATATTTGAATCGCCAGCACCTGACTTCCCACCTTTGGCCCCGCCCCATGATTCCTGGAGGCCCCACCCCTCTCCACCTGCAAGCTCATCCAGGCCATTTCCAGTGGCTTTTCTGTGCAAGTGGCTTCTCGAACCCCATACGGCTTGATAAGTGGCCCCAGGCCTGGCACTAGCAGCAGCCTGCATTGGCTCATAGCTTGGCCTATCCTGGACACCTCCAAGCTCAGCACAAGTAGCAGCCAACTACTGTTTGCTGTGTAGCTCATGCTGGGTGGCCCTGGGCAAGGCACTGGCACAGGCTAACTTTGCACCTTCCCAGGGGCCCTAGAGACAGTGCACCTGGTGGTCAGACTTGACCACACTGGGTTACAACCCTACCACATCCATGAGTGTCACACTCAAGGGGCACACTTGGTGAACACCAAAGCTCCACTGAAGTAAGTCCTGCTCCATAGGGGTATCTCCAGCACAGAAGCTCTTTAGCTGTAGTTGCAGCTGGTCCTCACAGCTGATTGATCTGGAGGTCGATTCCTCTCAGTGATGCCAACAGCAACTAAGGCTCAACTACAACAGGACAGTGCACACAGCCCACACAGGGGAGCACCTAGAAGGCCCAGCTCAGGGGGCTGGGAAGGCTGAGCCACTGGACCCTACAAGACACCTACTACACAAAGCCACTCAACAAACTCCTGGAGACATAGTAGCTCTACCTAATACACAGAAACAAACACCTAGAAGCAGCCAAAATGTGGAGACATAGAAACATGTTACAAAGAAAAGAACAAAAGAAATCTCTAGAAAAGGAAGGAAATGAAATAGAACCAAGCAAACTACTAAATACAGAGTTCATCATTTTGGTTTAAGGATGTTCAAGGATATTAGTAACACTATTAAGAAACAAGTGAGACCATCGATGACATAATAAAGTACCAATCAGAAATGAAGGCTACACAAACTGAAATGAAGAATAATTTACAGTGAATCAACAGTAGAGTAGAGAATTCTGAGAATCAAATCAGCATTTTGGAACATGAGGAAACAAAAAACACCCAACCAGAAGAGCAAAATGAAAAAAGAATCCAGAAATATGAACATTTTATAAGAAGGCCTTTGGGCAACTTCAAGCAGCCCAAAATTCGTATTATTGGGGTAACAGAAGGAGAAGAAAGAGAGAAAGAAATTGAAAACCTATTTGAAAAAATAATGACAGAAAACTTCCCCTACCTGGTGCAACAAATAGACTTACAATCCAGGAAGCACAGAGAGTCTCAAACAAGAAGAACCCAAAGAGACCCTCAGCAAGACACATCATCATTAAAATGCCAAAGGTTAAAGACAAAGAGAGAATCTTAAAAGCAACAAGAGAAAAGCAATTAGTTATCTACAAGGGAGCACCCATACAACTGTCAGCTGATTTCTCAACAGAAACCTTGCAGGCCAGAAGGGAGTGGCAAGAAATATTCAAAGTGATGAAAAACATGGAACTACAACCAAGATTGCTCTACCCAGCAAAGCTATAATTTAGAACTGAAGGCCAAATAAAGAGCCTCTCAGTCAAGGAAAAGCTAAAGGAGTTCATCACCACCAGATCAGTATTATATGAAATATTTACGGGTCTTCTTTAAGAAGAAGCTAATGAACAAAATAATCTGACAAACTAAATAGATCTAGAGACATTCACGCATGCAATAGAAGATCATATTTTAGAGGAAAGAGGGGTGGAGGATGGGAAGAGATTAACCAAAGAAGTTTTATGCATATATGCATAACCCATAAACACAGATTATAATGGGGTGAAGGCCTGGGGAGGGGGTGGGAGTGAGGTGGAGAACGTCAATTGGGGGCAAAAAATGAGACACCTATAATACTTTCAACCATAAAGATAAATTTTTAGAAAATCTTGATAAAGTTTAGCATGTGTCTAGAAAAGAGTGAATGATAGCTCTTATATGCCTTCAGTAGAGCTTCATGATATGTGAGTGTTTCTCTCTCTTTGAGCTAAATGTGATAATACTTTAAACACTAGAAAGATATCCATATATTGTTTAAGAATCTATGCAAAAGGATATTCATTACACATTGTTTTAATATTGTAAAAAATTAGAAACATCATGATAGTCAACAAAAGAATATTTTGAAGCAGTATAATAACACTGGAAAATCATTACAAATTTTAGGATGTCATATGTTTCTTGACATTGCAATATCAGCATAATATATTGAGGAAAAAGGATAATTAGAAAATAATAAGTTTTATGTGCATATATTGTATTTGGATGGCTGTGAGTCTGGGCATATAGATATATTTACATAGAAGTTCTGCTTACCTAAAGGTTCATAATGATTTTTCCAAAGTGATGAAATTTTATTTGATCTTATTTTTTCTCTATTATTTTCTCTATCTAAAATTGTCATAGTGTATGTATTATTATTAATAAAGCATAAGATTTTAAAGTTACTTCTATGTTTTAAATATCTATAAAATCTACAAAAATATTTATAATTTTTGAAGTTGTCTAACCTTTAATATTTTTTATAAATCAGGGGTAGAACAATTAAACCAGATGGCATCTCCTAGAATTGTGAAGACTCATTTGTCAGTACAGCTTCTTCCTGCCTCGTTTTGGGAAAAGAACTGTAAGGTAAATAGAGTCAAGTGTTCTTAAAACTTTCTGCAACTCAAAGAAATTTTAGAATGTTCAAGTCACAAATGTGTTATATACACACTTGTTTCTTTATTCTTTCATTGTATCTATAAACATTTAATAAATATAGATTATAGTCTGTATAGTCACAGGTGATTCTGAAAACAAACAAAAAACCCCAGGTAAACTCTTTAAGCCTGTTTCCTCATCTGTAAAAGAAGGATAATAATAGCATCTTCCTCATATAAAGATTAAATGAAATAATGTTTATAAACTGCTTAACATAGTGCCTAGCATATTGTAAATGACCAATGGTAGTTAGTTTTGTATTTGTTGTTATTACTGATTGTATTGGATGTACTCCTTTTGCAAACTTTTGTAGTTCACACAAATGAACTACAGAAGGATAAACCAGATGCATATCTTATAACGGTTATTTACTGAGTGCCTGTCATGTGCCAGCAATATGACAATTAACAAGTCATATGCTGTCCTTGTCTTAATAGGCACATAGTTCATTGTGGTAAAGGGACAAATAAACAAACAGTGCATTGCCATAGGTCAAGTAAGATAAGAATTCTAGCCTCGACATTGAGGCAGGGAAGGCATCCAGGAGAAAGTAACAACTCAGCTGGTATTTGCATGCTTTCTTCTTGTCTGGACTTCCAGTACTATGTTGAATAAGAGTGGTGGAACTGGACACCCCTGTCTTGTTCCTGTTCTTAGGGGAAATGCTTTTAGTTTTTGCCCATTGAGTATGATGTTGGCTGTAGGTTTGTCATATATGGCTTTTATTATGTTGAGGTATGATGCCTCTATTCCCATTTTGCTGAGAGTTTTTATCAAAAATGGGTGTTGGATTTTATCAAATGCTTTTTCTGCATCTACTGATATGATCATGTGATTTTTTTCTTTCAGTTTGTTTATGTGATGTATCACATTTATTGATTTGAGAATATTGTATCAGCCTTGCATCTCTGGGATTATTCCCACTTGGTCATGGTGTATGATCTTTTTAATATTCTGCTAGATCCGATTTGCTAATATTTTGTTGAGGATTTTAACAGCTATGTTCAGCAGGATATTGGCCTGTAATTCTCTTTCTTTGTAGTGTCTTTATCTGGTTTTGGAATTAGGCTAATGCTGGCCTTGTAAAAAGAGCTTGGAATGTTCCCTCTTCTTGGATTTTTTGAAATAGCTTGAGGAGGATAAGTGTTAATTATTTGAATGTTTGGTAAAATTCCCCTGTGAAGCCATCAGGGCCAGGGCTTTTATCAGCAGTTATCGGCCTATTCAGGTTTTCTGACTCTTCCTGATTGAGTTTTGGAAAGTTGTATTTTTCTAGGAATTTATCCATTTCATCCAAGTTGTCCAGCTTGGTGGTGTATAGTTGTTTATAATATTTTCTTACAGTCCTTTGTATTTCTGTTGGGTCAGTTGCTATTTCACCTCTCTCATTTCTGATTTTGTTTATTTGGGTCCTCTCCCTTGTTTCTTGATGATTCTGGCTAAAGGTTCATCAATCTTTTTTATTTTTTCAAAGAACCAGTTCTTGGTTTCATTGACCTTTTGTATTTTTTTTTTTTAGTCTCTATATCATTTATTTCTGTTCTGATCTTTATTATTTCCTTCCTTTTACTTTGAGCTTTTCTTGTTCTCTTTCTAAGGTTTTAAGTTGTAGGGTTAGAGAGTCTATTAGAAGTTTTTCTTGTTTTTTGAGGTAGGCTGGTACTGCTATGAACTTCCTTCTCAGGACTGCTTTTATTGTGTCCCATAGATCTGGAGTTGTTGTGTGTTCATTTTCATTTGTTTCCAGGACATTTTTTATTTATTTCTTGATCTCTTTGGTAACCCATTCATTGTTTAAAAACATGCTATTTAGCCTCCATGTGTTTGAGTGTTTTTAAGTGTTTTTATTGTGTTTGATTTCTAATTTTATGCCATTGTGGTCCGAGAAGATGCTTGATATGATTTCAATCCTCTTGAACTTGTAGAGACTTTTTTGTGTCCCAACATGTGGTCTCTCTTTGAGAACGTCCTGCGTGCACTTGAGAAGAATGTATATTCTGCAGCTTTGGGGTAGAGTATTCTGTAAATGTCGATTAAATCCATCTGATCTAGTGTGTCATTTAGGTTAACTGTTTCCTTGTTGGTTTTCTGTCTTGAAGACCTATCTACTAAAGTAGTAGGGTGTTAAAATCCCCTAGTATGACTGTACTGCTGTAAATCTCTCCCTTAAAGTCCTCTAGAAGATTTTTATAAATTTAGGTTTTCCTACATTGGGTGCTTATAAGTTTATCAGGGTTATATCCTTCTGTTGGATGGATCCTTTTAGTATTATATAATGATCTTTCTTGTCTCTCAGTATGGTCTTTATTTTTTTATGTCTATTTTGGCTGATATGAGTATTGCTACCCCAGCTTTTTTTCTCCTTTCCAATTGCATGGAAATTTTTCTTTCATCCCTTTACTCTCATCCTGTGTGTCTTTTGTTCTGAGGCGGGTCTCTTGTAGACAGCATATATTTGGGTCATGTTTTCTTATCCATTCAGCCAACTTATATCTTTTTATTGGGGCATTTAGTCCATTTACACTTAAGGTTATTATTGATGGATATCTATATATTGCCACTTTAATTCTTTATGCCTATGTTTCTCTCTTTCTCTGTTTCTACTTTTAATTGCAACAGTTCCTTTAAAATTTCTTGTAATGCTGGTTTGGTGGTGATAAACTCCTTTAGCTTTTTTTTGGGGGGAGGGGGGGAAGCTCTTTATTTCACCACCTATCTTGAATGTTAATCTTGCTGGATAGAGTAGTCTTGGTTTCAGATCCTTGTTTTGCATTACCTTGAATACTTCATGGCATTGCCTTCTGGCCTGTAGAGTTTCTGATGAGAAGTCAGCTGACACCCTTATGGGAGCTCCTTTGTAGGTAACAGATTGCTTTTCTCTAGCTTCCTTTAAGATTCTCTCTTTGTCTTGAATTTTTGGCATTTTAATTATGATGTGTCTTGGGCATGGGCCTCTTTGGGTTCTTTTTGCTTGGGACTCTGTGCCTCCTGAAAGTGTGTGACATTTTCCTTGATCAGGTTAGGAAAGTTTTCTGCCATTATTTCTTTAAACAGTTTCTGTAACCCTTGTTTGCTTTCGACCTCCTCTGGAACTCCTATAATGCAAATATTGTTACATTTCATGTTTTCCCACAGCTCCTTTAGACTGTCCTCCTGGTTTTTTTGTGTGTGTTTTTTAATATTTATTTATTTATTTATTTATTTAAATTTTATTTTTGTTTAAAATATTACAGATGTCCCTTTTTCTCCCCAATGACGCGTTCCACCCCATCCCTTCCCCCTCCCCAGTCCCTCTCCCCACCATTGTCCGTGTCCTTGGGTTGTGCATATATGCATAGAAATGCTTTGGTTACTCTCTCTCCCTCCACCCACCCGCCCTCCTCCATCCCTCTGACATTCATCAGTCTCATCTATGCTTCCATGTCATTGAATCTACTCTGTTCATCAGTTTATTAAGTTCTTTAGGTTCCACATACAAGTGAGATCATGCGATATTTGTCTTTCGCTACCTGGCTTATTTCACTTAGCATAATATTCTCCAGGGCCATCCATACTGTCCCAAAGGGTACTAGATTCTTCTTCTTTACAGCTGCGTAGTATTCCATGGTGTGCATGTCCCACAGCTTTTTTATCCACTCATCTACTGATGGGCACTTGGGCTGTTTCCAGATCTTAGCTATTGTAAACTGCTGCTATGAGCATAGGGGTGCATATATTCTTTCTGATGAATGTTTCAGGATTCTTAGGATATATTCCTAGGAGTGGAATCACTGGGTCAAACGGCAGCTCCATTTCTAATTTTTTGAGGACCCTCCATACTGTTTTCCATAGTGGCTGCACCAGTCTGCATTCCCACCAGCAGTGTACTAGGGTTCCCCTTTCTCCACACCCTCGCCAGCACATGTCATTTGTTGATTTGTTGATGGCAGCCATTCTGACAGGTGTGAAGTGATACCTCATTGTGGTTTTACTGTTTTTTAATTGTATTTTCTTTCTGGGTCTCTGATTGAGTGATTTTTTCCTACCCTGTCTTCTAATTCACTGAACCGATCCTCAGCTTCCTCTAATCTGCTGTTTATTCCTTCCAATGTATTCTTTATTTCTGCTATGTCACTCTTCATTTTCTTCATAGTTTCCATATTATTTTTTATGTTGTTGAGCATCCTTACAATCAGTATTCTGAATTCTATATCTGAGAGACTGCTTATCTCCATTTAATTTGGCTCTTTTTCTGGTGATTTTTCTTGTTCTTTCATTTGGGGCTTGTTTTTTGGTTTCCCCATTTTGGCTGCCTTTGGGGGTTTGTTTCTAAGTATTAGGTAGATCTGCTAGGACTCTCAGTCTTTTTGGAGGGTCCCTGGCGCAGGCCAATGTCAGACACAGTTTGTGACTGGCCCTGAGTACCTTGTTTGGAGCTATCAACAACCCTCAGCTTGAGGTCTCCTCTGCTGGGGCTGGGTGGGTTTAGACAGACCAAGATGCACACCAAAGCCTGCTTTTCCAAGGCCTATACCCAGAACCAGATCAGGCAAAGACTCAAAGCATGCTGAGGCCTGCCCCTGGCTGCAGGCTGATTAATCTGATTGTCTTAATTAGTCTGAGGCTGTAGAAGCTCCACAGGGTGGGTTGGCTAATTGTTATCAGTCTTTCAACAAGCCTCAAGCTGTAGAAACTCCTCTGGGTAGAGCAGGAGGTTTTCCAGCAGGTTGGGGCAATTGCTTCTCCCCTCAGGCAAAAGCTGAAAATTGTCTAACTGAGAAAGATGTCCTCTGCAGTCTGGAGGAATGACTCAGCACAGGAACCCAGATGGGCACCTTCTGATCTCACTCTCCAGAGCCCACAACAGTAGATTCTCCCCACAGAGCTCCACGCCACCCTGCCCTCCCTCTGTCAGAGCCCAAGGTGAGTGGCTGCACATGAAACTGTGTTGGCTCTTTAAGAGGGTGCCTACATTTCCAGCCACCTCTCCCTGTCATATAGAAACCTAGCTGCTTTTCACAGTGAGATGTTATGTGGGCACCTATCTCAGTTCTGGTGCTCCTGGATGGGAAGCCCAGCCTGGGGTTTAGGCCCCAGAGTCCTCAGTGGGAACCCCCACAGCTGAGATCTTTTTCCAGAGCTTCAGTTGCTGCCTGTGGGAGCCCAGCCAGCCCTTTTGTTTCTGCACTTTCTACCAGTCTCTATGCAGTCTCCACTTTTTCTTCTTGGTTGTGAGGGTGCTTTCCAGCTAGCCTTCAGTTGATTTTCAGGATGGTTTTTCTATATTTTAGTTGTAAATCCATTTTGGTCCCAAGAGATTGTCAGTGTAGTTTCCACTCAGTGTGTCACCATCTTGGATCTTTCCAGACAAGAAGAAAACATAAAAAGTATCCAAATTAGAAAGGAGGAAACAAAACTGTTGTTATTTGTAGATGGCATGATATTGTACATAGAGAATCCTAAAGACTCAACCAGAAAACTACTAGATTTAATAAATGAATTCAGCAAGGTAGCAGGATACAAAATTAATACCCAGAAATTGATGGCATTTTTTATACACCAATAATGAACTCTCAGAAACAGACACTAAAAACACAATACCATTTGCAATCACAACTAAAATAAGATAGCTAGGAATAAGCTTAACCAAAGATATAAAAGACCTGTCCTCGAAAAACTACAGGACACTAAAAAAAAAAAAAAAAAAAAATAGAGGAGGACATAAACAAATGGAAAATATACCATATTCATGAATTGGAAAAATTAACATCATAAAAATGTCCATACTACCCAAAGCAATCTATAAATCCAGTACAATCCCCATTAAAATACCAACAGCATATTTCACAGATCTAGAACAAACACTTCAAAAATTTATATGAAACCAAAAAACACCCCGAATAGCCATGGCAATCCTGAGAAAGAAGAACAAAGTTGGAGGGATCACAATACCAGATATTAAGTTATACTACAAAGCCATTGTAATCAAAACAGCCTGGTACTGGGACAAGGACAGGCATATAGATCATTGGAACAGAACAGAGAACCCAGAAATTGACCCATGCCATTACTCTGAATTAATATTTGACAAAGGAGGCAAGAACTTATAATAGATTAAAGGCAGTCTCTTCAATAAATGGTGTTGGGAAAATTGGACAGGTACATGCAAAAAAATGAAACCAGACCACCCACTTACACCATACACAAAAATAAACTCAAAACGGGTAAAAGACTTAAATGTAAGACATGAAACCATAAAAATCCTAGAAGAAAATGTAGGCAGCAAAATCTCAGATATCTATCGTAGAAATACATTTGCCAATACATCTCCTAAGGCAAGATAAACAAAGAAGAAAATAAACAAATGGGACTGCATCAAAATAAAAAGCTTCTGCTCAGCAAAAGGAACCATCAACAAAATGAAAAGGGAGCCCACTGTATGGGAGAATATATTTGCCAACGACACATCTGATAAAGGGTTAATATCTAAAATATATAAGCAACTCATACAACCTAACAAAAAAGAAGACAAACATTTCAATTAAAAAATGGGCAAAGGACCTAAATAGACACTTCTCCAAAGAGGACATACAGATGGCCAAGAGACATATGAAAAATTGCTCAACTTCCCTAATCATCAGAGAGATGCAAATTAAAACCACAGTGAGGTGTCACTTCACACCTGTCAGAATGGCTCTATCAACAAATCAACAAATGACAAGTGCTCTCAAGGGTGTAGAGAAAGGGGACCCTAGTACACTGCTGGTGGGAATGCAGACTGGTACAGTCACTATGGAAAGCAGTATGGAGTTTCCTCAAAAAATTAAAAATGGAGCTGCCTTTTGACCCAGTGATCCAACTTCTAAGAATATATCTTAAGAATCCTGAAACACCAGTCACAAAGACTGTATGCATCCCTGTGTTCATAGCAGTGCAATTTACAATAGCTAAGATCTGGAAACAGCCCAAGTGCCCATCAGTAGATGAGTGGATAAAAAAGCTGTGGGACATTTACACCATGGAATACTATGCAGTTGTAAAGAAGCAGGACCTTTTATTTTTCTAAAAAGTTATTAAGGTCTTGAGGAATAGTATTAGTATCAGTATTATATCCTGTACTACACATATGAGGTATTAAAGTACTAGATGCTGTCATTATTAACAAAAAAGGGGATTTTTCACAGTCATGAAACATTTCCACTTTGTACTCTGTTGTTACATGGTATATTTGACCTTTTCTAAAGATCCATGGTCCAAAAAGTCTGTAGATCTTAATGTTGCTTGTTTACTTCCTTTTATTATAAGCAACCTTAGATAGTCCACATGCATTCCGCTAAAATCATTTCATGTTCTCTCAGTATATTTTCTAGGGGATGTGTCATTACCAGTTTTCAAATTTTCACTAAGTCACTTTTTTCCTTTGAGGAATGGATTGTAGCCTTGATGTTACCCCATTTTCTTTTCAAAAGAAAAGAGATAGTATACTTTTACAATGGTTTCAGTCTTCACAAAATTGCTTATCAAGTCAGAGGTCATCAAAGAGTAGAAAATAGTTGGAACGATTCATGTTCCGAGTATTTCCAGGATGATTCACTAGGCAACAAGAACACAGATGGATTGAGGCTCTTAGTAAAAGTGTGTATAGAGGTGAAGACCAGAAACTGTAAGTGACAAAACAAAACAAAACAAGCAGCCTGATAAGATAATAGGTAATAAGGCCAATAGGCTTGAGGCCTCAGAGTGGTTGCAGGAGAGGTATATTGGAAATAACTGATAAGGGAGAAGGGAGGAGCTTGAAGAAAACATGAAGCTGCAGGAATAAGGCTCCAGAAGTGAAACGTTTAGGGCACTGATGAGTTTCACAGTCTGATTATAAAATTGGTTGGCTGAGGTAAAATGGAGATAATGATGGATGAGTAGGAGAACCTAGAGGATCAGATGGATTATGCACAATGATACTGAAGTGGAGAATGATACTAAGAGGCAGGTGTTAAAATCTTTCAGTTAAATCAAGGGAATAACCACAAGCTTAGAAATGGCATCAGCTGGTGGCAGGTGCCATTATTCCTTTGTTGTGCCCTTCCTTGACCCAGCTTGCAGCGTGCCATCTCTGAGTTCCATTAACCTGGCTAACACTGATCTCCCCACCCTGGTGATTTTCTGAGACCCTGCCCCACTCAAGTCACTTGTCCAACCTGAACCTCTTTCAGAGGCTAATCCACACAGGCAGCTGGCCTGGGCCCATGCTGTGGATTTTTCCTAAAATCTATCAAAGGTCCACAAATGCCAAACTAGCAGTGGCTGGTCTCAGGTGTTTTGAACCTCTTTGCTAAGCAGCCCCAAGCCTGGCACTAGTGGCAGCCAGCCTCGGCTCACAGCATAATCACTCCCAGGTGCCTCCAAGCCCAGCACAGGCAGCTACTAACTGCAGATTCCTCTGTAACTCCTACTAGGTAGCCCCAAGACAGACACAAGCAACAGCTAACCTTGGACTGCACTTAAGCCCCTCCCAAGAAGCCTCCAAACCAGTACACCTGGGAGTCAGCTTCAGACTACCCCAGAGCACCACCCATTAGCCTCACAAATGACACCCCAAAAGAGTGGACTGGGCAGGTGCCAGAACCCCAATAAAGCAAATCCCACCCTGTGAGGTCAGCACACACACAACAGCTTGTCCGCTGCTGTAGTCACAGCCAGCCCTCACATCCAGCCAGCCTGACGAGCTGCCAGATGGGAGGGGGGTTAAGAGGCTGGGTTTAAAAGGAGAAAGGATTACGAAGTACAAATTGGCGGTTACAAAAGAGTGACGGGGTGTTAAGTACAGCATAGGGAATATAGTCAATAGTATTGTAATAACTATGTGGTGTCAGGTGGGTGCAAAACTTATTGGGGGATCACACTGTAAGTTATATAAACGTCTAATCGCTGTGCAGTACACCTGAAACTAATATAATATAGAATGTCAAAGAATGTCAACTGTAACTGAAAAATAAAAAACATTTTAAAATAAAATAAAGCCTACCCAATTTAAAAGGAGTCTGAACATGCATAGTAAATGGTATTAACGTAAAACAAAATGGCATCAGTTAAGAGAGATGGAATGAGTGTCAGAAACAGAGGTCTTTCATGTGTAGCAGTGTAGTAAACTAACTGACTTGAGAATGCTGTGGTGAAATTCATGTATCTTCAGGAAAGAGCTACACTTTCCTTGAAGGTAGGAAGAGCATGTGTAGTAAAAAGTTTGGGGTATAAAATAGGATCTGCCAAAATGGAAGTTTAGGGATAAAGGGATTACTTTTGTGCCCCACCCACCCACCCCTCCAATCTGGGAAAATAAAAAGCTTCGTGGAAGACCTGGAGCTAAGCTTTAAATATGGACAGTATTTTGAGATACAAAGAATATTCAAGACAGAGGTAGTATCAGAAGAAAGTAAAGGGGTGAAAATCCTGAAGCAAATTCATGGATATAGTGGCAAAGAGTTCCATTCAATTAATAGGCAAAAACAACTCGGGAGGGTTGTAAATAAGACTGGGAAAGTTCAATAGGGCTAACTGTAGCTTTGATAAGAAAAGAAAGTTCACTTTTTTTCTTTAATAATTAGAGGTTTTATAGTGGGATCTTAAAATTGAGATCCATCCTTCTTAGAATAAAATAGAAGATTTCCTTAAAATTGTTTGATAATGTGGAGACTTGAGTAAGACCAGTTAGTGAGCCTAATCATATCCCATAAACAGTGGCTAGCTAAGTCAAGAGCAGTCTTGCTCCCCTGATGGCTTTGCTCGGGTGCCTGAGGGCAGAAGTGGAAGACCACAGGGATATGGAGTGTACTTTTGCAGAACTTTTGCAGAACTTTTTCTGGAGCATTGAGTGTCAGATCTAGAAGAGACCATAGAGAACTGACCCAACTCACTTGTTTAGTGGATAGAAACTCAGGTCCAAAATGATTGGTACTTTGTACAAGATGATAGCAATTTTTAGTTCCAGAGCTAGCAATTAAAGCCAAGGTTCCTGATTGTTAATTTGCTGGTGTCTTCTCTATATGTAAAACAGAAACTCAACAAGATGCTGGTGAAGATTACATTTTCACTGAGGCTAATGTGCATATAGACCCTCATAAGCAATTTATTTTAAGATCGTGAGTGAGGAAACAACAGTCCTTTTCCCCCCTTTATTATAGAGAACTGTGGTAGAATATCAAGATCAGAAGACTATTGACTGAGTGATTTACCAAATCATTTACTCTCATTGATTTAGTCTCAGTGCTGGATTGTGACTCAGCTTCAGTTTAGTTTCTTCACTTATAAAATGAGGATAATCATCTATCCTCTACTGAGGATAACACTAGAATTGTAACAGGCATTAAATGAGGTATTATATGTAAAAATAGCATAAAAATGAAACGTGAGCACTAATATTGAACAACACTGCAAAAGATGCTGTCACTTCAGGCTGTTGAAGGACTTTTAAAAATAATTTTATATACTTTCTAAAATGGGTGCACAATATTAACATATTAACATATAGTTGAAAACACTAATGCTTTCCTTTTAAATTTTGATGAAACTTTATTTGAGAATTTAGGTATTTTAATATTTGATTTTGCCTTCTTAGATGATCTATCTTTGCCGGAATGCCAAGGATGTGGCTGTTTCTTATTATTATTTCTTTAAAATAGTATCTGATCATCCAAATCCTGGAACTTTTCAAGAGTTTGTGGAGAAATTCATGGATGGACAAGGTAATAACAGTGTTGTTTCTTTCAATTCTTTCAAGGTAAATGATTCAAGACAAATAGCATCTCTGAGCAAAAATTTTTGTTGCCTTTCCTGGTTTATCATCCCTGATCCTTAATTAAAACACAGACGTTTTAGGTGACCTTGAACTTTAGAGCAAGCATAGGGTTTCCAGATGTGGATGGCGAATTGTAGAATATAGAAAGTTCAGTTCAATGCCTAAAAATAAATATGTAAGATGTTGGAGGTAACAATTTCTCTCTCTAAGACTGAGACTTCATGTCCAGTTTTTTCTTGTCTTTATTAGAAAAATATTTCACAGCATATTATTACCACTCTATTGAACAAGAAGGAGAAGGGAATAGAAGAGGGAGAATGTCCATTTGTTTCCAAGGAAAATTTCAGGTGTTACATGGACCAAAATTTATAAAGAAGTCTGAATACCTATGAAGTTTTTATGCATTCTACCTAGTGTACAGTCTGAATGACTCAACTAGATCTCTCAGAACAGTACAAGGTTACTTGAACAGTAATTCTGGAAAATTTTGCCTTTTTAGTTAACTCCAGATGAAAGCAACTAAGTAGATTTGAGGAAGAAAGTGTTCAGGAGGTTCTAGTATTAACTGAAGAAGGCCATTCTGATCCCGTGGTAATAAATTGTAAGGAAAATGATAACAATCCCACTTTTATATCCATAAAAATGAAATTGACTCAGTAAAAGTAGGATATATATGCTTTATTTTTGTTGCTATATTTGAGAAAATTTATGCTCATGCATAATGAATAAAATATTTGCCTCCAGATCATCAAAACCCACATTGTAAGGCAAAGAAACATAAAGTTGAACCTCCACAAAACATGAATAAGATAATTATAAATATCACCATATAACTTTTTTCTGTAAAGAAAAATTGCCAATAGAGTCAAAGAATAGAAGAAATATGCAGTGATCTAATGCAAAGCAAAATACTTTGACTCACACATTATTATATCATTCTGTCAGCTTTTATTGGGGAAACACTTGGATATATGTGAGAGAAGTAAGGAAAAAGAAGGGAAGAGACAGCATTTGGTCGTATCACATCATCTCCAAAATCTAATTCTTTTAGAGTGAGAATGACACTAAAGTTCCCTCAGAAAACAGCTCTTATAATCTAAACTGCAAGCAATGTAGTAAACTGTTACATAGTTACTAGCTTCAGTAGCCAAAACCAGTTTGTAAATGGAAAATTTGAGACCTGGGCTGAATTCTTATTATAAGAACGTTGATTGTTCCACTAACTAAACTCTCTTCACTAACAATCTGATTTTACACACATACACACACACACACACACACACACACACACACACACACACTCTGGTTTCAAAAGTTATCTAATAAACTCTGAATCAAAATTATTGGAGGGGGACTTCCTTCACTTTTTCTCTGTGCCATAAACCGTGTCATAATAATGAAAGTTGAGAATATGTTTTTGTACATGAATTATTCAACATATTTTGCCTCCTTGCTGCAGAGAAATTTGCTTAACATATGAGGCTGATCTCTACTTTTCATTCCACGATCATTTATTTATATTTATTTGTTGCTACTGTTATTTAAAAACTCTTTCTTCAAGCTGTATAAAGAAGATATTATGCTCTTATGTTGTTTTTATCTCTAATTTTAGTTCCTTATGGTCCCTGGTATGAACATGCAAAATCTTGGTGGGAAATGAGAAATAATCAACATTTGCTCTTTCTTTTCTATGAAGACATGAAGGAGGTGAGAAACTGAAAACATATGGACAATTTAGTAATTTCTAAAATGTTATCATTTGGCAACATCTAGATACAAAAATCTGCCTTTAGATAAATAATGCAGTACCTCTAAAAGCTACAATTATCCAGATAATTTAACACAGACTTAAAGTTAGTAAATAAAAATCTCCTGTGAATGAATATGTTTAAATCCAAGTCTCAAAAAATTACCAACAATAAAATTTTGTGGAACTTGAGTTCATAAAAGAAAATAACAACATCTGAACATACACACGGATACATACATACAAGGAATCGCAGCAGGCAAGAAGAGTCAGCTGGTCTCCAAATCCACAGATGTTAGAATTATCGAATAAGAGCTTTAAAATAATTATCCTTAACATGTTTAAAGAAATAAAAGATGAAATTTGGATCTTACAAGGAGCAAGAGGTTACTGAAATTAACAAGTCAGATTAGAAAAAATAACAAAATAGGATTTCTAAAGTAATAAATTAAAATTAGAAACTAAGAGATGGTTTAAATAACAGATGATACATTACTAAATCATGGATTGGTAATGTGGAAGATGGAGCTGAGCTAATTCTATAGAATTTACCACATTGAGATAAGTAGAATACTTTATTTTTTAAAAAAGAGTAATGGATATGTAGGCTAACATGATAAGGTCCCACATATATAAATTCAAACTTTCAGAAGGAGAGAGTTAAGAGAATGCTTAGAACAGCAATATACAAAAGTCTGATGGTCCCAAAATTTCCTTATAATCTAGTTTTTCTCTAGTTTCATTAGTAATCAGGATAATTGCAAATAAAAATCATTATGAGATGTTATTCCATACCCACCAGACTGACAATAATGAAAAAGTCTGACAATAAAAATGTTAGTCAGGATATGGATCAGTGAGAGGTACCACACTGCTGATAGTAGTGTAAAAAGATACAAACACTATGGAAACAACTTGTCACTGTCTACAAAGAGCAAAACATGAATGTAACTGAAGATCCAGAAATTCCACTAGTCGATATATATTCTTGAGAAACTCTGGCTTGTGTACATTAGGTTATATGTACCACAATTCTCACAGCAGCATTCTTCATAACCATAAACACTGGAAACAACCTAAATACGCATATAACTAAATCATCAATACATGTCATCTAATTCAAACTGGAAGAGTCAAGGAAATCATCTCAAAGAAGGTGATACATAAGCTGAAGTTTAATAGGCAAGCTATAATTTGTAGAATAGAGAATTTGAGAAAAGCATTCTACATAGAGGTAACTACATGCCAGAAGAAGCATTATGGTTAGTATTGAAAATAGTTGCATTGGTTGATGTAGCTGGATCATAAGGTACACAACAGGAGGGACATAGATAGAGATGGGGATGTTTGTAGCTACAGCTCATATATAACATCGGATGTTCCACTTTGAGTATTTGACCTTTTACACATTTTCTTAATCTATCTGGTTCCTTTGCTTTCCACTAGTTACACCAATAAATTAGAAGAAAAATAAAAGCTATCTGCATATTTTCAACCCAAAACTTGATCTATTACAGGAGACTGTACTATTTGAGAGTGTATATTAATATTGATAGATATTTATTGAGCATGTACTATGTTTGAGGATATGTATACATTTTTTGGGACACCCTGTATATTAGCTCTTGTAAATAATGCTGCAATGAACATAGGGTGCATACAGCTTTTTGAATTAGTGTTTTGATTTTCTTCAGATAAATACCCAAAAGCAGAATTGATTGGTTATATGGTAGTTCTATTTTTAATTTTTTGAGGAAACTCTATGCTGTTTTTCATAGTGGCTGAATCAATTTACATTCCCACCAACAACGCATGAGGGTTCCCTTTTCTCCACATCCTTGGTAAACTTGTTATTTGTTGATTTTTTCATAATGGTCATTCTGACAGGTGTGAGGTGATATCTCATTCTGGTTTTGATTTGCATTTTCCTGATTATTAGTGATGTTTAGCATCTTTCTATATTTGTTAGCCATCTATATGTCTTCTTTGGGGAAATGTCTGTTCATACCCTCTGCCCATTTTTAATCAGATTGGTTTTTTTATGTTGAGTTGTATGTGTTCCTTCTATATTTTGGATATTAACTGCTATTGGATATATTATTTCAAATATCTTCCCCCATTCAGTAGGTTGTCTTTTCATTTTGTTGGTTTCCTTCACTGTGCAGTGGCTTTGTTGCCCTTGCCTGAGGTGATATATCCAAAAAAGATATTGATAAGATGAATGTCAAAGAGTATACTGGGTGTGTTTTCTCCTAGAAGTTTTATGGTCTCAGCTCTTACAGTTAAGTAATTAATACATTTGCGTTTATTTTCATATATGGGTAATAAAGTGGTATTATGTATATGGTATGTAAGAAACTATATGGTGGGAAGTATCTTTTATGTCCGTTTCATGGCTCAGGAAAATTGTGTTTAGAGAAGTTTTAAAAATATAACTTATACAAGAAGTACTTTTCCACATTAGAAGCCCATTCTAGTATCAGTGAGAGGAGGGAGAAAAATTTTTCGCTCTCTCTTTTTTTAATCCAAATAGTAATGCACTCAATTTCAGTAATTTAATCTTCAAAATACTTTCTCTTCTTAGGATATCAGAAGAGAGGTGATAAAACTGATGCGATTTCTGGGAAGGAAGACATCAGAGGAGCTTGTGGAAAAGATTGTTCAACACACTTCATTCCAAGAGATGAAAAACAACCCATCTACCAATTACACAACACTACCAGTTGAAATCATGAACCAAAAAATATCTCCCTTCATGAGAAAGGGTGAGATGGTCACATGATTTGCCTCTACTGCTATCAGAAGTCACAAGTTGAAATAGTTATAGGCAAACACCTATCGAGGCCTATTCATGCCTGCGAACTCAGCTTGTTTTCTGCAGAGCTGTTTCACATTTGAAAACTCACTTTCCTGTGTTACCAGTTCTTCAGAGACATAAAATATTAGTACTTCTACTACTCATGATAAATTGCTATTACTTGTTGATTACTTAGTATATGCAGCATAGTATATTAAGAATGACTGGCAGCTACTGCAGTCTCAGCCCCAGGACTAGTGCCACACTCTACTAGCCACCATTTACTAAGGCTGGGTGCCCTGGTGCTACACCATGTACATTATGGAAATATATATACATTTAAAATTCTAATTATCTTTAAATTTTTATCAGAGACTCAGGAGAGAGCTTCAAAATATTATCTCACTTTGAGATGAGGAAACAAGCTTACAATGATTAGTCAGCTTTTCCTTGACGAAGTGGCAGACATTTTCGAGACTAATAGGCAAATGTCCAAACTCATCAAACTGTATGTACATTAAATATGTACAGTTTTTATATATTAATACCTTTATACCTCAATAAAACTTTTTAAAACAAGACTAAGTTTCAAAACCCTAAGTAGCAAATATGGCTCTGTTTGGCAAAAATTTCAAAATACAATGAAGTGACATTCTGTTGAGAAGACGTGTGGTCTGATGAGACACAGACAGTTTATAAATCCAAAGACATGTAGGATATGAAGAGTATTGGGATATCCAGTCTTACTGATATGCGAAGAACATGTATTTGGGGGGTTTTGTTCGTTTATTTGTTCGTTTTAGAAGCAGAATAGAGAAAATCTTGCTCTTTGAACTAAATTGTCAGTGAAAAGGCCAGGGAATTTTTAAAATAATGGGAATAACAAACCTGCCACTGAGTGACAACAGGGAGCTCCTGAAAAGAGAGTTAGCATGCAGGTAATATTTTAATGACCCATTTCCAGATTATCTCTGCCTCCTTTCCCATAATGTCCATATATCTATTTAAAATAAAACACTAGACTTTAATTATCATGCTTGTAAAGGGCTGCTCACTGCTGTATCCTCAGAACACATATTTGCTATCTTTTGCTTTCCGGGTTATTTCACTGGGAAAGTTTAGAGCTTCTTGAGCTAAAGTGGGAAGTGAACTATTGACTTATTTACAATCAGGGTGCCTTCCTTCTGCCAGGGGAGAGCTGGATTTGATGGAAAGCAAAAGGGAAGGGCCTACTAGACTGTTGCAATAAACCAGGTGGGAAACACTGAGGAGCTTCAATGTCAGTGGCAGCAGAAATGAAGAAAGGAAAAGAAGTGTGAAGAAAACCTGAATATGAATAAAGAATTAGATGGAGGACTGAGGGGACAACTTCCAAGTTTATGCTTTGAATAACTAGTGCTGCCATTAATCAGGTTGTGAAAAAGAAAACACAATTTGGTGGGGAACAAAATGAATTAATTTTTTAACTAAATTGGGTATGCTTGTATGGAATACCATCTAGACAGTTGAATATGAAACTATAACTCTGGATTTGAGTGTGCTCAGCATGAAGATGATATTTAATATTTTGGGCATGTATAAAACGCAGATCTCATTCATATTAGGAGGAAGCCGCAACATTTGAGAGGAAATTGGAGAAGAAAAGTTCAATGAAGGAACATTAGAGGGAAGAATCAAAGAAAGAAATTTGCTCTTTGTTGTTGCATTAACAATCACAAGTTCTTCTTTGTAAGCTCAAATATGTATATTATTTATGGTATATATTTTATTATAATCAAGGGTTACAAGAATAAAAGTTGATTAGGTGTTAATGAAAGGGGTGAATATTAGGAAACTTCATGATTCTGGCTTGAAGACATAATACTTATTGTGTTTTTTCTTTGTTACAGGGATTACAGGAGACTGGAAGAATCACTTTACAGTAGCCCTGAATGAGAAATTTGATGTGCACTATGAGCAGCAAATGAAGGGCTCTACACTGAAATTACGAACTGAGATCTAAGAAAGGTTTCCCTAACATATCAGAGGTTTAAGCTTTTCTTATTTTAGATTGGTAGAGAGAGCCATGTGAAAGGTTATGTGGTCAGGTTCACATGGTTATTGAGATCTCAATATAAAAAGACAAGAAGGATTTTTTCCTGACATTATCTTTTTATTTTATTTTTAATCTTTATTTTTCTCCTCCATTTTCTTCTTTTTACAAATATTACACAAAGCTATAATCTATGGGAATGATGTAAGAACACACAGATAATTTAAGTTAGAAGCTCATTAAAAATCAACAAGCATTCCAAATTATTTTCATGCTGGTTTCCACGCCCCCATTTAGTAGTATATTTAGTACATACAGGAACTTTGAAAATTTTAGGAGAAATAATTACAATAAATAAATTTGGGGGCATAATTATACCTATTATTTACATCCTGATTTTTTTTTTTATTTTTTGCAAAATGACTTAATTTGAAATTTACTTTAATCTAATGTAAATTTTGGCTATAGCTGAACTGATCAGATATCTGTCAATATTCCTGTGTATTATTTATGCTTGAATGTCATATAAAAATGTAATGCATTTTCATTCTGTAAACGAAAGTTTTACAAAATTTGATATTTGCTAATAAACAAAACAAAAAAAAAAACAAAAGGAATAGAAGAACAGTTATTATCTTTTATATAAACTATTGTTTTTGCTTATGTCTCCTATTTTTCTGCATTCTATTGATGATTTTTTTCCCCTATACTACACTTGTTTTTCACAGCTGATGTCTCTTTTCTCTAAATCGGAAGACAAACAAGATCTTAAAAAATTTACTATGGGTCTTTAGTAGATTATTACATTCTTAATTCCTAACCTACAAGGTCAAACCTAAGGAGAAATAAATATGGTTTGCTTTCTTACTCTTTAGAGAAAAGTCTAGAGATTTCTGAACACCCTGTTTAGTAGTATGATTTTTCAGAATTAAAGCTTCTGAAGTAAGTAAAATTACTTATTTTTTTTAAAAAGAAATATAACATAGTTATACATTATAGAAAAATTGGAGAGTTTTGAAAAATATTAAGTTTTCATTGTGGTCAAGATGAGAAGCAGAACCTCAATCATTAAAGGCAACAATTGTTCTTTCTTTTATTTCTTTTTAAATTAAAGTTACACAGTATTTTATGGTATAAATGTACTAGAGCATTTTTACCCACTCATCGACTGATGGGCACTTGGGCTGTTTCCAGATCTTCGCTATTGTAAACTGTGCTGCTATGAGCATAGGGCTGCATATATTCTTTCTGATTAGTGTTTCAGGATCTTTAGGATATTCTCCTAAAAGTGGGATCACTGGGTCAAAAGGCAGGTCAATTTTTAATTTTTTGAGGACCCTCCATACTGTTTTCCATAGTGGCTGCACCAGTCTGCATTCCCACCAGCAGTGCACTAGGGTTCCCCTTTCTCCACACCCTCGCCAGCACATGTCATTTGTTGATTTGTTGATGGCAGCCATTCTGACAGGTGTGAAGTGATACCTCATTGTGGTTTTACTGTTTTTTAATTGTATTTTCTTTCTGGGTCTCTGATTGAGTGATTTTTTCCTACCCTGTCTTCTAATTCACTGAACCGATCCTCAGCTTCCTCTAATCTGCTGTTTATTCCTTCCAATGTATTCTTTATTTCTGCTATGTCACTCTTCATTTTCTTCATAGTTTCCATATTATTTTTTATGTTGTTGAGCATCCTTACAATCAGTATTCTGAATTCTATATCTGAGAGACTGCTTATCTCCATTTAATTTGGCTCTTTTTCTGGTGATTTTTCTTGTTCTTTCATTTGGGGCTTGTTTTTTGGTTTCCCCATTTTGGCTGCCTTTGGGGGTTTGTTTCTAAGTATTAGGTAGATCTGCTAGGACTCTCAGTCTTTTTGGAGGGTCCCTGGCGCAGGCCAATGTCAGACACAGTTTGTGACTGGCCCTGAGTACCTTGTTTGGAGCTATCAACAACCCTCAGCTTGAGGTCTCCTCTGCTGGGGCTGGGTGGGTTTAGACAGACCAAGATGCACACCAAAGCCTGCTTTTCCAAGGCCTATACCCAGAACCAGATCAGGCAAAGACTCAAAGCATGCTGAGGCCTGCCTCTGGCTGCAGGCTGATTAATCTGATTGTCTTAATTAGTCTGAGGCTGTAGAAGCTCCACAGGGTGGGTTGGCTAATTGTTATCAGTCTTTCAACAAGCCTCAACTGTAGAAACTCCTCTGGGTAGAGCAGGAGGTTTTCCAGCAGGTTGGGGCAATTGCTTCTCCCCTCAGGCAAAAGCTGAAAATTGTCTAACTGAGAAAGATGTCCTCTGCAGTCTGGAGGAATGACTCAGCACAGGAACCCAGATCTCACTCTCCAGAGCCCACAACAGTAGATTCTCCCCACAGAGCTCCACGCCACCCTGCCCTCCCTCTGTCAGAGCCCAAGGTGAGTGGCTGCACATGAAACTGTGTTGGCTCTTTAAGAGGGTGCCTACATTTCCAGCCACCTCTCCCTGTCATATAGAAACCTAGCTGCTTTTCACAGTGAGATGTTATGTGGGCACCTATCTCAGTTCTGGTGCTCCTGGATGGGAAGCCCAGCCTGGGGTTTAGGCCCCAGAGTCCTCAGTGGGAACCCCCACAGCTGAGATCTTTTTCCAGAGCTTCAGTTGCTGCCTGTGGGAGCCCAGCCAGCCCTTTTGTTTCTGCACTTTCTACCAGTCTCTATGCAGTCTCCACTTTTTCTTCTTGGTTGTGAGGGTGCTTTCCAGCTAGCCTTCAGTTGATTTTCAGGATGGTTTTTCTATATTTTAGTTGTAAATCCATTTTGGTCCCAAGAGATTGTCAGTGTAGTTTCCACTCAGTGTGTCACCATCTTGGATCTTTCCAGACAAGAAGAAAACATAAAAAGTATCCAAATTAGAAAGGAGGAAACAAAACTGTTGTTATTTGTAGATGGCATGATATTGTACATAGAGAATCCTAAAGACTCAACCAGAAAACTACTAGATTTAATAAATGAATTCAGCAAGGTAGCAGGATACAAAATTAATACCCAGAAATTGATGGCATTTTTTATACACCAATAATGAACTCTCAGAAACAGACACTAAAAACACAATACCATTTGCAATCACAACTAAAATAAGATAGCTAGGAATAAGCTTAACCAAAGATATAAAAGACCTGTCCTCGAAAAACTACAGGACACTAAAAAAAAAAAAAAAAAATAGAGGAGGACATAAACAAATGGAAAATATACCATATTCATGAATTGGAAAAATTAACATCATAAAAATGTCCATACTACCCAAAGCAATCTATAAATCCAATACAATCCCCATTAAAATACCAACAGCATATTTCACATATCTAAAACAAACACTTCAAAAATTTATATGAAACCAAAAAACACCCCGAATAGCCATGGCAATCCTGAGAAAGAAGAACAAAGTTGGAGGGATCGCAATACCAGATATTAAGTTATACTACAAAGCCATTGTAATCAAAACAGCCTGGTACTGGGACAAGGACAGGCATATAGATCATTGGAACAGAACAGAGAACCCAGAAATTGACCCATGCCATTACTCTGAATTAATATTTGACAAAGGAGGCAAGAACTTATAATAGATTAAAGGCAGTCTCTTCAATAAATGGTGTTGGGAAAATTGGACAGGTACATGCAAAAAAATGAAACCAGACCACCCACTTACACCATACACAAAAATAAACTCAAAACGGGTAAAAGACTTAAATGTAAGACATGAAACCATAAAAATCCTAGGAGAAAATGTAGGCAGCAAAATCTCAGATATCTATCGTAGAAATATATTTGCCAATACATCTCCTAAGGCAAGATAAACAAAGAAGAAAATAAACAAATGGGACTGCATCAAAATAAAAAGCTTCTGCTCAGCAAAAGGAACCATCAACAAAATGAAAAGGGAGCCCACTGTATGGGAGAATATATTTGCCAACGACACATCTGATAAAGGGTTAATATCTAAAATATATAAGCAACTCATACAACCTAACAAAAAAGAAGACAAACATTTCAATTAAAAAATGGGCAAAGGACCTAAATAGACACTTCTCCAAAGAGGACATACAGATGGCCAAGAGACATATGAAAAATTGCTCAACTTCCCTAATCATCAGAGAGATGCAAATTAAAACCACAGTGAGGTGTCACTTCACACCTGTCAGAATGGCTCTATCAACAAATCAACAAATGACAAGTGCTCTCAAGGGTGTGGAGAAAGGGGACCCTAGTACACTGCTGGTGGGAATGCAGACTGGTACAGTCACTATGGAAAGCAGTATGGAGTTTCCTCAAAAAATTAAAAATGGAGCTGCCTTTTGACCCAGTGATCCAACTTCTAAGAATATATCTTAAGAATCCTGAAACACCAGTCACAAAGACTGTATGCATCCCTGTGTTCATAGCAGTGCAATTTACAATAGCTAAGATCTGGAAGCAGCCCAAGTGCCCATCAGTAGATGAGTGGATAAAAAAGCTGTGGGACATTTACACCATGGAATACTATGCAGTTGTAAAGAAGCAGGACCTTTTATTTTTCTAAAAAGTTATTAAGGTCTTGAGGAATAGTATTAGTATCAGTATTATATCCTGTACTACACATATGAGGTATTAAAGTACTAGATGCTGTCATTATTAACAAAAAAGGGGATTTTTCACAGTCATGAAACATTTCCACTTTGTACTCTGTTGTTACATGGTATATTTGACCTTTTCTAAAGATCCATGGTCCAAAAAGTCTGTAGATCTTAATGTTGCTTGTTTACTTCCTTTTATTATAAGCAACCTTAGATAGTCCACATGCATTCCGCTAAAATCATTTCATGTTCTCTCAGTATATTTTCTAGGGGATGTGTCATTACCAGTTTTCAAATTTTCACTAAGTCACTTTTTTCCTTTGAGGAATGGATTGTAGCCTTGATGTTACCCCATTTTCTTTTCAAAAGAAAAGAGATAGTATACTTTTACAATGGTTTCAGTCTTCACAAAATTGCTTATCAAGTCAGAGGTCATCAAAGAGTAGAAAATAGTTGGAACGATTCATGTTCCGAGTATTTCCAGGATGATTCACTAGGCAACAAGAACACAGATGGATTGAGGCTCTTAGTAAAAGTGTGTATAGAGGTGAAGACCAGAAACTGTAAGTGACAAAACAAAACAAAACAAGCAGCCTGATAAGATAATAGGTAATAAGGCCAATAGGCTTGAGGCCTCAGAGTGGTTGCAGGAGAGGTATATTGGAAATAACTGATAAGGGAGAAGGGAGGAGCTTGAAGAAAACATGAAGCTGCAGGAATAAGGCTCCAGAAGTGAAACGTTTAGGGCACTGATGAGTTTCACAGTCTGATTATAAAATTGGTTGGCTGAGGTAAAATGGAGATAATGATGGATGAGTAGGAGAACCTAGAGGATCAGATGGATTATGCACAATGATACTGAAGTGGAGAATGATACTAAGAGGCAGGTGTTAAAATCTTTCAGTTAAATCAAGGGAATAACCACAAGCTTAGAAATGGCATCAGCTGGTGGCAGGTGCCATTATTCCTTTGTTGTGCCCTTCCTTGACCCAGCTTGCAGCGTGCCATCTCTGAGTTCCATTAACCTGGCTAACACTGATCTCCCCACCCTGGTGATTTTCTGAGACCCTGCCCCACTCAAGTCACTTGTCCAACCTGAACCTCTTTCAGAGGCTAATCCACACAGGCAGCTGGCCTGGGCCCATGCTGTGGATTTTTCCTAAAATCTATCAAAGGTCCACAAATGCCAAACTAGCAGTGGCTGGTCTCAGGTGTTTTGAACCTCTTTGCTAAGCAGCCCCAAGCCTGGCACTAGTGGCAGCCAGCCTCGGCTCACAGCATAATCACTCCCAGGTGCCTCCAAGCCCAGCACAGGCAGCTACTAACTGCAGATTCCTCTGTAACTCCTACTAGGTAGCCCCAAGACAGACACAAGCAACAGCTAACCTTGGACTGCACTTAAGCCCCTCCCAAGAAGCCTCCAAACCAGTACACCTGGGAGTCAGCTTCAGACTACCCCAGAGCACCACCCATTAGCCTCACAAATGACACCCCAAAAGAGTGGACTGGGCAGGTGCCAGAACCCCAATAAAGCAAATCCCACCCTGTGAGGTCAGCACACACACAACAGCTTGTCCGCTGCTGTAGTCACAGCCAGCCCTCACATCCAGCCAGCCTGACGAGCTGCCAGATGGGAGGGGGGTTAAGAGGCTGGGTTTAAAAGGAGAAAGGATTACGAAGTACAAATTGGCGGTTACAAAAGAGTGACGGGGTGTTAAGTACAGCATAGGGAATATAGTCAATAGTATTGTAATAACTATGTGGTGTCAGGTGGGTGCAAAACTTATTGGGGGATCACACTGTAAGTTATATAAACGTCTAATCGCTGTGCAGTACACCTGAAACTAATATAATATAGAATGTCAAAGAATGTCAACTGTAACTGAAAAATAAAAAACATTTTAAAATAAAATAAAGCCTACCCAATTTAAAAGGAGTCTGAACATGCATAGTAAATGGTATTAACGTAAAACAAAATGGCATCAGTTAAGAGAGATGGAATGAGTGTCAGAAACAGAGGTCTTTCATGTGTAGCAGTGTAGTAAACTAACTGACTTGAGAATGCTGTGGTGAAATTCATGTATCTTCAGGAAAGAGCTACACTTTCCTTGAAGGTAGGAAGAGCATGTGTAGTAAAAAGTTTGGGGTATAAAATAGGATCTGCCAAAATGGAAGTTTAGGGATAAAGGGATTACTTTTGTGCCCCACCCACCCACCCCTCCAATCTGGGAAAATAAAAAGCTTCGTGGAAGACCTGGAGCTAAGCTTTAAGTATGGACAGTATTTTGAGATACAAAGAATATTCAAGACAGAGGTAGTATCAGAAGAAAGTAAAGGGGTGAAAATCCTGAAGCAAATTCATGGATATAGTGGCAAAGAGTTCCATTCAATTAATAGGCAAAAACAACTCGGGAGGGTTGTAAATAAGACTGGGAAAGTTCAATAGGGCTAACTGTAGCTTTGATAAGAAAAGAAAGTTCACTTTTTTTCTTTAATAATTAGAGGTTTTATAGTGGGATCTTAAAATTGAGATCCATCCTTCTTAGAATAAAATAGAAGATTTCCTTAAAATTGTTTGATAATGTGGAGACTTGAGTAAGACCAGTTAGTGAGCCTAATCATATCCCATAAACAGTGGCTAGCTAAGTCAAGAGCAGTCTTGCTCCCCTGATGGCTTTGCTCGGGTGCCTGAGGGCAGAAGTGGAAGACCACAGGGATATGGAGTGTACTTTTGCAGAACTTTTGCAGAACTTTTTCTGGAGCATTGAGTGTCAGATCTAGAAGAGACCATAGAGAACTGACCCAACTCACTTGTTTAGTGGATAGAAACTCAGGTCCAAAATGATTGGTACTTTGTACAAGATGATAGCAATTTTTAGTTCCAGAGCTAGCAATTAAAGCCAAGGTTCCTGATTGTTAATTTGCTGGTGTCTTCTCTATATGTAAAACAGAAACTCAACAAGATGCTGGTGAAGATTACATTTTCACTGAGGCTAATGTGCATATAGACCCTCATAAGCAATTTATTTTAAGATCGTGAGTGAGGAAACAACAGTCCTTTCCCCCCCTTTATTATAGAGAACTGTGGTAGAATATCAAGATCAGAAGACTATTGACTGAGTGATTTACCAAATCATTTACTCTCATTGATTTAGTCTCAGTGCTGGATTGTGACTCAGCTTCAGTTTAGTTTCTTCACTTATAAAATGAGGATAATCATCTATCCTCTACTGAGGATAACACTAGAATTGTAACAGGCATTAAATGAGGTATTATATGTAAAAATAGCATAAAAATGAAACGTGAGCACTAATATTGAACAACACTGCAAAAGATGCTGTCACTTCAGGCTGTTGAAGGACTTTTAAAAATAATTTTACATACTTTCTAAAATGGGTGCACAATATTAACATATTAACATATAGTTGAAAACACTAATGCTTTCCTTTTAAATTTTGATGAAACTTTATTTGAGAATTTAGGTATTTTAATATTTGATTTTGCCTTCTTAGATGATCTATCTTTGCCGGAATGCCAAGGATGTGGCTGTTTCTTATTATTATTTCTTTAAAATGGTAGCTGGTCATCCAAATCCTGGAACTTTTCAAGAGTTTGTGGAGAAATTCATGGATGGACAAGGTAATAACAGTGTTGTTTCTTTCAATTCTTTCAAGGTAAATGATTCAAGACAGATAGCATCTCTGAGCAAAAATTTTTGTTGCCTTTCCTGGTTTATCATCCCTGATCCTTAATTAAAACACAGACGTTTTAGGTGACCTTGAACTTTAGAGCAAGCATAGGGTTTCCAGATGTGGATGGCGAATTGTAGAATATAGAAAGTTCAGTTCAATGCCTAAAAATAAATATGTAAGATGTTGGAGGTAACAATTTCTCTCTCTAAGACTGAGACTTCATGTCCAGTTTTTTCTTGTCTTTATTAGAAAAATATTTCACAGCATATTATTACCACTCTATTGAACAAGAAGGAGAAGGGAATAGAAGAGGGAGAATGTCCATTTGTTTCCAAGGAAAATTTCAGGTGTTACATGGACCAAAATTTATAAAGAAGTCTGAATACCTATGAAGTTTTTATGCATTCTACCTAGTGTACAGTCTGAATGACTCAACTAGATCTCTCAGAACAGTACAAGGTTACTTGAACAGTAATTCTGGAAAATTTTGCCTTTTTAGTTAACTCCAGATGAAAGCAACTAAGTAGATTTGAGGAAGAAAGTGTTCAGGAGATTCTAGTATTAACTGAAGAAGGCCATTCTGATCCCGTGGTAATAAATTGTAAGGAAAATGATAACAATCCCACTTTTATATCCATAAAAATGAAATTGACTCAGTAAAAGTAGGATATATATGCTTTATTTTTGTTGCTATATTTGAGAAAATTTATGCTCATGCATAATGAATAAAATATTTGCCTCCAGATCATCAAAACCCACATTGTAAGGCAAAGAAACATAAAGTTGAACCTCCACAAAACATGAATAAGATAATTATAAATATCACCATATAACTTTTTTCTGTAAAGAAAAATTGCCAATAGAGTCAAAGAATAGAAGAAATATGCAGTGATCTAATGCAAAGCAAAATACTTTGACTCACACATTATTATATCATTCTGTCAGCTTTTATTGGGGAAACACTTGGATATATGTGAGAGAAGTAAGGAAAAAGAAGGGAAGAGACAGCATTTGGTCGTATCACATCATCTCCAAAATCTAATTCTTTTAGAGTGAGAATGACACTAAAGTTCCCTCAGAAAACAGCTCTTATAATCTAAACTGCAAGCAATGTAGTAAACTGTTACATAGTTACTAGCTTCAGTAGCCAAAACCAGTTTGTAAATGGAAAATTTGAGACCTGGGCTGAATTCTTATTATAAGAACGTTGATTGTTCCACTAACTAAACTCTCTTCACTAACAATCTGATTTTACACACACACACACACACAGACACACACACACACACACACACACACACACTCACTCTGGTTTCAAAAGTTATCTAATAAACTCTGAATCAAAATTATGGGAGGGGGACTTCCTTCACTTTTTCTCTGTGCCATAAACCGTGTCATAATAATGAAAGTTGAGAATATGTTTTTGTACATGAATTATTCAACATATTTTGCCTCCTTGCTGCAGAGAAATTTGCTTAACATATGAGGCTGATCTCTACTTTTCATTCCATGATCATTTATTTATATTTATTTGTTGCTACTGTTATTTAAAAACTCTTTTTTCAAGCTGTATAAAGAAGATATTATGCTCTTATGTTGTTTTTATCTCTAATTTTAGTTCCTTATGGTCCCTGGTATGAACATGCAAAATCTTGGTGGGAAATGAGAAATAATCAACATTTGCTCTTTCTTTTCTATGAAGACATGAAGGAGGTGAGAAACTGAAAACATATGGACAATTTAGTAATTTCTAAAATGTTATCATTTGGCAACATCTAGATACAAAAATCTGCCTTTAGATAAATAATGCAGTACCTCTAAAAGCTACAATTATCCAGATAATTTAACACAGACTTAAAGTTAGTAAATAAAAATCTCCTGTGAATGAATATGTTTAAATCCAAGTCTCAAAAAATTACCAACAATAAAATTTTGTGGAACTTGAGTTCATAAAAGAAAATAACAACATCTGAACATACACACGGATACATACATACAAGGAATCGCAGCAGGCAAGAAGAGTCAGCTGGTCTCCAAATCCACAGATGTTAGAATTATCGAATAAGAGCTTTAAAATAATTATCCTTAACATGTTTAAAGAAATAAAAGATGAAATTTGGATCTTACAAGGAGCAAGAGGTTACTGAAATTAACAAGTCAGATTAGAAAAAATAACAAAATAGGATTTCTAAAGTAATAAATTAAAATTAGAAACTAAGAGATGGTTTAAATAACAGATGATACATTACTAAATCATGGATTGGTAATGTGGAAGATGGAGCTGAGCTAATTCTATAGAATTTACCACATTGAGATAAGTAGAATACTTTATTTTTTAAAAAAGAGTAATGGATATGTAGGCTAACATGATAAGGTCCCACATATATAAATTCAAACTTTCAGAAGGAGAGAGTTAAGAGAATGCTTAGAACAGCAATATACAAAAGTCTGATGGTCCCAAAATTTCCTTATAATCTAGTTTTTCTCTAGTTTCATTAGTAATCAGGATAATTGCAAATAAAAATCATTATGAGATGTTATTCCATACCCACCAGACTGACAATAATGAAAAAGTCTGACAATAAAAATGTTAGTCAGGATATGGATCAGTGAGAGGTACCACACTGCTGATAGTAGTGTAAAAAGATACAAACACTATGGAAACAACTTGTCACTGTCTACAAAGAGCAAAACATGAATGTAACTGAAGATCCAGAAATTCCACTAGTCGATATATATTCTTGAGAAACTCTGGCTTGTGTACATTAGGTTATATGTACCACAATTCTCACAGCAGCATTCTTCATAATCATAAACACTGGAAACAACCTAAATACGCATATAACTAAATCATCAATACATGTCATCTAATTCAAACTGGAAGAGTCAAGGAAATCATCTCAAAGAAGGTGATACATAAGCTGAAATTTAATAGGCAAGCTATAATTTGTAGAATAGAGAATTTGAGAAAAGCATTCTACATAGAGGTAACTACATGCCAGAAGAAGCATTATGGTTAGTATTGAAAATAGTTGCATTGGTTGATGTAGCTGGATCATAAGGTACACAACAGGAGGGACATAGATAGAGATGGGGATGTTTGTAGCTACAGCTCATATATAACATCGGATGTTCCACGTTGAGTATTTGACCTTTTACACATTTTCTTAATCTATCTGGTTCCTTTGCTTTCCACTAGTTACACCAATAAATTAGAAGAAAAATAAAAGCTATCTGCATATTTTCAACCCAAAACTTGATCTATTACAGGAGACTGTACTATTTGAGAGTGTATATTAATATTGATAGATATTTATTGAGCATGTACTATGTTTGAGGATATGTATACATTTTTTGGGACACCCTGTATATTAGCTCTTGTAAATAATGCTGCAATGAACATAGGGTGCATACAGCTTTTTGAATTAGTGTTTTGATTTTCTTCAGATAAATACCCAAAAGCAGAATTGATTGGTTATATGGTAGTTCTATTTTTAATTTTTTGAGGAAACTCTATGCTGTTTTTCATAGTGGCTGAATCAATTTACATTCCCACCAACAACGCGTGAGGGTTCCCTTTTCTCCACATCCTTGGTAAACTTGTTATTTGTTGATTTTTTCATAATGGTCATTTTGACAGGTGTGAGGTGATATCTCATTCTGGTTTTGATTTGCATTTTCCTGATTATTAGTGATGTTTAGCATCTTTCTATATTTGTTAGCCATCTATATGTCTTCTTTGGGGAAATGTCTGTTCATACCCTCTGCCCATTTTTAATCAGATTGGTTTTTTTATGTTGAGTTGTATGTGTTCCTTCTATATTTTGGATATTAACTGCTATTGGATATATTATTTCAAATATCTTCTCCCATTCAGTAGGTTGTCTTTTCATTTTGTTGGTTTCCTTCACTGTGCAGTGGCTTTGTTGCCCTTGCCTGAGGTGATATATCCAAAAAAGATATTGATAAGATGAATGTCAAAGAGTATACTGGGTGTGTTTTCTCCTAGAAGTTTTATGGTCTCAGCTCTTACAGTTAAGTAATTAATACATTTGCGTTTATTTTCATATATGGGTAATAAAGTGGTATTATGTATATGGTATGTAAGAAACTATATGGTGGGAAGTATCTTTTATGTCCGTTTCATGGCTCAGGAAAATTGTGTTTAGAGAAGTTTTAAAAATATAACTTATACAAGAAGTACTTTTCCACATTAGAAGCCCATTCTAGTATCAGTGAGAGGAGGGAGAAAAATTTTTCTCTCTCTCTTTTTTTAATCCAAATAGTAATGCACTCAATTTCAGTAATTTAATCTTCAAAATACTTTTTCTTCTTAGGATATCAGAAGAGAGGTGATAAAAGTGATGCGATTTCTGGGAAGGAAGACATCAGAGGAGCTTGTGGAAAAGATTGTTCAACACACTTCATTCCAAGAGATGAAAAACAACCCATCTACCAATTACACAACACTACCAGTTGAAATCATGAACCAAAAAATATCTCCCTTCATGAGAAAGGGTGAGATGGTCACATGATTTGCCTCTACTGCTATCAGAAGTCACAAGTTGAAATAGTTATAGGCAAACACCTATCGAGGCCTATTCATGCCTGCGAACTCAGCTTGTTTTCTGCAGAGCTGTTTCACATTTGAAAACTCACTTTCCTGTGTTACCAGTTCTTCAGAGACATAAAATATTAGTACTTCTACTACTCATGATAAATTGCTATTACTTGTTGATTACTTAGTATATGCAGCATAGTATATTAAGAATGACTGGCAGCTACTGCAGTCTCAGCCCCAGGACTAGTGCCACACTCTACTAGCCACCATTTACTAAGGCTGGGTGCCCTGGTGCTACACCATGTACATTATGGAAATATATATACATTTAAAATTCTAATTATCTTTAAATTTTTATCAGAGACTCAGGGGAGAGCTTCAAAATATTATCTCACTTTGAGATGAGGAAACAAGCTTACAATGATTAGTCAGCTTTTCCTTGACGAAGTGGCAGACATTTTCGAGACTAATAGGCAAATGTCCAAACTCATCAAACTGTATGTACATTAAATATGTACAGTTTTTATATATTAATACCTTTATACCTCAATAAAACTTTTTAAAACAAGACTAAGTTTCAAAGCCCTAAGTAGCAAATATGGCTCTGTTTGGCAAAAATTTCAAAATACAATGAAGTGACATTCTGTTGAGAAGACGTGTGGTCTGATGAGACACAGACAGTTTATAAATCCAAAGACATGTAGGATATGAAGAGTACTGGGATATCCAGTCTTACTGATATGCGAAGAACATGTATTTGGGGGGTTTTGTTCGTTTATTTGTTCGTTTTAGAAGCAGAATAGAGAAAATCTTGCTCTTTGAACTAAATTGTCAGTGAAAAGGCCAGGGAATTTTTAAAATAATGGGAATAACAAACCTGCCACTGAGTGACAACAGGGAGCTCCTGAAAAGAGAGTTAGCATGCAGGTAATATTTTAATGACCCATTTCCAGATTATCTCTGCCTCCTTTCCCATAATGTCCATATATCTATTTAAAATAAAACACTAGACTTTAATTATCATGCTTGTAAAGGGCTGCTCACTGCTGTATCCTCAGAACACATATTTGCTATCTTTTGCTTTCCGGGTTATTTCACTGGGAAAGTTTAGAGCTTCTTGAGCTAAAGTGGGAAGTGAACTATTGACTCATTTACAATCAGGGTGCCTTCCTTCTGCCAGGGGAGAGCTGGATTTGATGGAAAGCAAAAGGGAAGGGCCTACTAGACTGTTGCAATAAACCAGGTGGGAAACACTGAGGAGCTTCAATGTCAGTGGCAGCAGAAATGAAGAAAGGAAAAGAAGTGTGAAGAAAACCTGAATATGAATAAAGAATTAGATGGAGGACTGAGGGGACAACTTCCAAGTTTATGCTTTGAATAACTAGTGCTGCCATTAATCAGGTTGTGAAAAAGAAAACACAATTTGGTGGGGAACAAAATGAATTAATTTTTTAACTAAATTGGGTATGCTTGTATGGAATACCATCTAGACAGTTGAATATGAAACTATAACTCTGGATTTGAGTGTGCTCAGCATGAAGATGATATTTAATATTTTGGGCATGTATAAAACGTAGATCTCATTCATATTAGGAGGAAGCCGCAACATTTGAGAGGAAATTGGAGAAGAAAAGTTCAATGAAGGAACATTAGAGGGAAGAATCAAAGAAAGAAATTTGCTCTTTGTTGTTGCATTAACAATCACAAGTTCTTCTTTGTAAGCTCAAATATGTATATTATTTATGGTATATATTTTATTATAATCAAGGGTTACAAGAATAAAAGTTGATTAGGTGTTAATGAAAGGGGTGAATATTAGGAAACTTCATGATTCTGGCTTGAAGACATAATACTTATTGTGTTTTTTCTTTGTTACAGGGATTGCAGGAGACTGGAAGAATCACTTTACAGTAGCCCTGAATGAGAAATTTGATGTGCACTATGAGCAGCAAATGAAGGGCTCTACACTGAAATTACGAACTGAGATCTAAGAAAGGTTTCCCTAACATATCAGAGGTTTAAGCTTTTCTTATTTTAGATTGGTAGAGAGAGCCATGTGAAAGGTTATGTGGTCAGGTTCACATGGTTATTGAGATCTCAATATAAAAAGACAAGAAGGATTTTTTCCTGACATTATCTTTTTATTTTATTTTTAATCTTTATTTTTCTCCTCCATTTTCTTCTTTTTACAAATATTACACAAAGCTATAATCTATGGGAATGATGTAAGAACACACAGATAATTTAAGTTAGAAGCTCATTAAAAATCAACAAGCATTCCAAATTATTTTCATGCTGGTTTCCACGCCCCCATTTAGTAGTATATTTAGTACATACAGGAACTTTGAAAATTTTGGGAGAAATAATTACAATAAATAAATTTGGGGGCATAATTATACCTATTATTTACATCCTGATTTTTTTTTTTATTTTTTGCAAAATGACTTAATTTGAAATTTACTTTAATCTAATGTAAATTTTGGCTATAGCTGAATTGATCAGATATCTGTCAATATTCCTGTGTATTATTTATGCTTGAATGTCATATAAAAATGTAATGAATTTTCATTCTGTAAACGAAAGTTTTACAAAATTTGATATTTGCTAATAAAACAAAACAAAAAAAACCACGAGGAATAGAAGAACAGTTATTATCTTTTATATAAACTATTGTTTTTGCTTATGTCTCCTATTTTTCTGCATTCTATTGATGATTTTTTTCCCCTATACTACACTTGTTTTTCACAGCTGATGTCTCTTTTCTCTAAATCGGAAGACAAACAAGATCTTAAAAAATTTACTATGGGTCTTTAGTAGATTATTACATTCTTAATTCCTAACCTACAAGGTCAAATCTAAGGAGAAATAAATATGGTTTGCTTTCTTACTCTTTAGAGAAAAGTCCAGAGATTTCTGAACACCCTGTTTAGTAGTATGATTTTTCAGAATTAAAGCTTCTGAAGTAAGTAAAATTACTTATTTTTTTAAAAAAGAAATATAACATAGTTATACATTATAGAAAAATTGGAGAGTTTTGAAAAATATTAAGTTTTCATTGTGGTCAAGATGAGAAGCAGAACCTCAATCATTAAAGGCAACAATTGTTCTTTCTTTTATTTCTTTTTAAATTAAAGTTACACAGTATTTTATGGTATAAATGTACTAGAGCATTTTTACCCACTCATCGACTGATGGGCACTTGGGCTGTTTCCAGATCTTCGCTATTGTAAACTGTGCTGCTATGAGCATAGGGCTGCATATATTCTTTCTGATTAGTGTTTCAGGATCTTTAGGATATTCTCCTAAAAGTGGGATCACTGGGTCAAAAGGCAGGTCAATTTTTAATTTTTTGAGGACCCTCCATACTGTTTTCCATAGTGGCTGCACCAGTCTGCATTCCCACCAGCAGTGCACTAGGGTTCCCCTTTCTCCACACCCTCGCCAGCACATGTCATTTGTTGATTTGTTGATGGCAGCCATTCTGACAGGTGTGAAGTGATACCTCATTGTGGTTTTACTGTTTTTTAATTGTATTTTCTTTCTGGGTCTCTGATTGAGTGATTTTTTCCTACCCTGTCTTCTAATTCACTGAACCGATCCTCAGCTTCCTCTAATCTGCTGTTTATTCCTTCCAATGTATTCTTTATTTCTGCTATGTCACTCTTCATTTTCTTCATAGTTTCCATATTATTTTTTATGTTGTTGAGCATCCTTACAATCAGTATTCTGAATTCTATATCTGAGAGACTGCTTATCTCCATTTAATTTGGCTCTTTTTCTGGTGATTTTTCTTGTTCTTTCATTTGGGGCTTGTTTTTTGGTTTCCCCATTTTGGCTGCCTTTGGGGGTTTGTTTCTAAGTATTAGGTAGATCTGCTAGGACTCTCAGTCTTTTTGGAGGGTCCCTGGCGCAGGCCAATGTCAGACACAGTTTGTGACTGGCCCTGAGTACCTTGTTTGGAGCTATCAACAACCCTCAGCTTGAGGTCTCCTCTGCTGGGGCTGGGTGGGTTTAGACAGACCAAGATGCACACCAAAGCCTGCTTTTCCAAGGCCTATACCCAGAACCAGATCAGGCAAAGACTCAAAGCATGCTGAGGCCTGCCCCTGGCTGCAGGCTGATTAATCTGATTGTCTTAATTAGTCTGAGGCTGTAGAAGCTCCACAGGGTGGGTTGGCTAATTGTTATCAGTCTTTCAACAAGCCTCAAGCTGTAGAAACTCCTCTGGGTAGAGCAGGAGGTTTTCCAGCAGGTTGGGGCAATTGCTTCTCCCCTCAGGCAAAAGCTGAAAATTGTCTAACTGAGAAAGATGTCCTCTGCAGTCTGGAGGAATGACTCAGCACAGGAACCCAGATGGGCACCTTCTGATCTCACTCTCCAGAGCCCACAACAGTAGATTCTCCCCACAGAGCTCCACGCCACCCTGCCCTCCCTCTGTCAGAGCCCAAGGTGAGTGGCTGCACATGAAACTGTGTTGGCTCTTTAAGAGGGTGCCTACATTTCCAGCCACCTCTCCCTGTCATATAGAAACCTAGCTGCTTTTCACAGTGAGATGTTATGTGGGCACCTATCTCAGTTCTGGTGCTCCTGGATGGGAAGCCCAGCCTGGGGTTTAGGCCCCAGAGTCCTCAGTGGGAACCCCCACAGCTGAGATCTTTTTCCAGAGCTTCAGTTGCTGCCTGTGGGAGCCCAGCCAGCCCTTTTGTTTCTGCACTTTCTACCAGTCTCTATGCAGTCTCCACTTTTTCTTCTTGGTTGTGAGGGTGCTTTCCAGCTAGCCTTCAGTTGATTTTCAGGATGGTTTTTCTATATTTTAGTTGTAAATCCATTTTGGTCCCAAGAGATTGTCAGTGTAGTTTCCACTCAGTGTGTCACCATCTTGGATCTTTCCAGACAAGAAGAAAACATAAAAAGTATCCAAATTAGAAAGGAGGAAACAAAACTGTTGTTATTTGTAGATGGCATGATATTGTACATAGAGAATCCTAAAGACTCAACCAGAAAACTACTAGATTTAATAAATGAATTCAGCAAGGTAGCAGGATACAAAATTAATACCCAGAAATTGATGGCATTTTTTATACACCAATAATGAACTCTCAGAAACAGACACTAAAAACACAATACCATTTGCAATCACAACTAAAATAAGATAGCTAGGAATAAGCTTAACCAAAGATATAAAAGACCTGTCCTCGAAAAACTACAGGACACTAAAAAAAAAAAAAAAAAAAATAGAGGAGGACATAAACAAATGGAAAATATACCATATTCATGAATTGGAAAAATTAACATCATAAAAATGTCCATACTACCCAAAGCAATCTATAAATCCAATACAATCCCCATTAAAATACCAACAGCATATTTCACAGATCTAGAACAAACACTTCAAAAATTTATATGAAACCAAAAAACACCCCGAATAGCCATGGCAATCCTGAGAAAGAAGAACAAAGTTGGAGGGATCACAATACCAGATATTAAGTTATACTACAAAGCCATTGTAATCAAAACAGCCTGGTACTGGGACAAGGACAGGCATATAGATCATTGGAACAGAACAGAGAACCCAGAAATTGACCCATGCCATTACTCTGAATTAATATTTGACAAAGGAGGCAAGAACTTATAATAGATTAAAGGCAGTCTCTTCAATAAATGGTGTTGGGAAAATTGGACAGGTACATGCAAAAAAATGAAACCAGACCACCCACTTACACCATACACAAAAATAAACTCAAAACGGGTAAAAGACTTAAATGTAAGACATGAAACCATAAAAATCCTAGGAGAAAATGTAGGCAGCAAAATCTCAGATATCTATCGTAGAAATATATTTGCCAATACATCTCCTAAGGCAAGATAAACAAAGAAGAAAATAAACAAATGGGACTGCATCAAAATAAAAAGCTTCTGCTCAGCAAAAGGAACCATCAACAAAATGAAAAGGGAGCCCACTGTATGGGAGAATATATTTGCCAACGACACATCTGATAAAGGGTTAATATCTAAAATATATAAGCAACTCATACAACCTAACAAAAAAGAAGACAAACATTTCAATTAAAAAATGGGCAAAGGACCTAAATAGACACTTCTCCAAAGGGGACATACAGATGGCCAAGAGACATATGAAAAATTGCTCAACTTCCCTAATCATCAGAGAGATGCAAATTAAAACCACAGTGAGGTGTCACTTCACACCTGTCAGAATGGCTCTATCAACAAATCAACAAATGACAAGTGCTCTCAAGGGTGTGGAGAAAGGGGACCCTAGTACACTGCTGGTGGGAATGCAGACTGGTACAGTCACTATGGAAAGCGGTATGGAGTTTCCTCAAAAAATTAAAAATGGAGCTGCCTTTTGACCCAGTGATCCAACTTCTAAGAATATATCTTAAGAATCCTGAAACACCAGTCACAAAGACTGTATGCATCCCTGTGTTCATAGCAGTGCAATTTACAATAGCTAAGATCTGGAAGCAGCCCAAGTGCCCATCAGTAGATGAGTGGATAAAAAAGCTGTGGGACATTTACACCATGGAATACTATGCAGTTGTAAAGAAGCAGGACCTTTTATTTTTCTAAAAAGTTATTAAGGTCTTGAGGAATAGTATTAGTATCAGTATTATATCCTGTACTACACATATGAGGTATTAAAGTACTAGATGCTGTCATTATTAACAAAAAAGGGGATTTTTCACAGTCATGAAACATTTCCACTTTGTACTCTGTTGTTACATGGTATATTTGACCTTTTCTAAAGATCCATGGTCCAAAAAGTCTGTAGATCTTAATGTTGCTTGTTTACTTCCTTTTATTATAAGCAACCTTAGATAGTCCACATGCATTCCGCTAAAATCATTTCATGTTCTCTCAGTATATTTTCTAGGGGATGTGTCATTACCAGTTTTCAAATTTTCACTAAGTCACTTTTTTCCTTTGAGGAATGGATTGTAGCCTTGATGTTACCCCATTTTCTTTTCAAAAGAAAAGAGATAGTATACTTTTACAATGGTTTCAGTCTTCACAAAATTGCTTATCAAGTCAGAGGTCATCAAAGAGTAGAAAATAGTTGGAACGATTCATGTTCCGAGTATTTCCAGGATGATTCACTAGGCAACAAGAACACAGATGGATTGAGGCTCTTAGTAAAAGTGTGTATAGAGGTGAAGACCAGAAACTGTAAGTGACAAAACAAAACAAAACAAGCAGCCTGATAAGATAATAGGTAATAAGGCCAATAGGCTTGAGGCCTCAGAGTGGTTGCAGGAGAGGTATATTGGAAATAACTGATAAGGGAGAAGGGAGGAGCTTGAAGAAAACATGAAGCTGCAGGAATAAGGCTCCAGAAGTGAAACGTTTAGGGCACTGATGAGTTTCACAGTCTGATTATAAAATTGGTTGGCTGAGGTAAAATGGAGATAATGATGGATGAGTAGGAGAACCTAGAGGATCAGATGGATTATGCACAATGATACTGAAGTGGAGAATGATACTAAGAGGCAGGTGTTAAAATCTTTCAGTTAAATCAAGGGAATAACCACAAGCTTAGAAATGGCATCAGCTGGTGGCAGGTGCCATTATTCCTTTGTTGTGCCCTTCCTTGACCCAGCTTGCAGCGTGCCATCTCTGAGTTCCATTAACCTGGCTAACACTGATCTCCCCACCCTGGTGATTTTCTGAGACCCTGCCCCACTCAAGTCACTTGTCCAACCTGAACCTCTTTCAGAGGCTAATCCACACAGGCAGCTGGCCTGGGCCCATGCTGTGGATTTTTCCTAAAATCTATCAAAGGTCCACAAATGCCAAACTAGCAGTGGCTGGTCTCAGGTGTTTTGAACCTCTTTGCTAAGCAGCCCCAAGCCTGGCACTAGTGGCAGCCAGCCTCGGCTCACAGCATAATCACTCCCAGGTGCCTCCAAGCCCAGCACAGGCAGCTACTAACTGCAGATTCCTCTGTAACTCCTACTAGGTAGCCCCAAGACAGACACAAGCAACAGCTAACCTTGGACTGCACTTAAGCCCCTCCCAAGAAGCCTCCAAACCAGTACACCTGGGAGTCAGCTTCAGACTACCCCAGAGCACCACCCATTAGCCTCACAAATGACACCCCAAAAGAGTGGACTGGGCAGGTGCCAGAACCCCAATAAAGCAAATCCCACCCTGTGAGGTCAGCACACACACAACAGCTTGTCCGCTGCTGTAGTCACAGCCAGCCCTCACATCCAGCCAGCCTGACGAGCTGCCAGATGGGAGGGGGGTTAAGAGGCTGGGTTTAAAAGGAGAAAGGATTACGAAGTACAAATTGGCGGTTACAAAAGAGTGACGGGGTGTTAAGTACAGCATAGGGAATATAGTCAATAGTATTGTAATAACTATGTGGTGTCAGGTGGGTGCAAAACTTATTGGGGGATCACACTGTAAGTTATATAAACGTCTAATCGCTGTGCAGTACACCTGAAACTAATATAATATAGAATGTCAAAGAATGTCAACTGTAACTGAAAAATAAAAAACATTTTAAAATAAAATAAAGCCTACCCAATTTAAAAGGAGTCTGAACATGCATAGTAAATGGTATTAACGTAAAACAAAATGGCATCAGTTAAGAGAGATGGAATGAGTGTCAGAAACAGAGGTCTTTCATATGTAGCAGTGTAGTAAACTAACTGACTTGAGAATGCTGTGGTGAAATTCATGTATCTTCAGGAAAGAGCTACACTTTCCTTGAAGGTAGGAAGAGCATGTGTAGTAAAAAGTTTGGGGTATAAAATAGGATCTGCCAAAATGGAAGTTTAGGGATAAAGGGATTACTTTTGTGCCCCACCCACCCACCCCTCCAATCTGGGAAAATAAAAAGCTTCGTGGAAGACCTGGAGCTAAGCTTTAAGTATGGACAGTATTTTGAGATACAAAGAATATTCAAGACAGAGGTAGTATCAGAAGAAAGTAAAGGGGTGAAAATCCTGAAGCAAATTCATGGATATAGTGGCAAAGAGTTCCATTCAATTAATAGGCAAAAACAACTCGGGAGGGTTGTAAATAAGACTGGGAAAGTTCAATAGGGCTAACTGTAGCTTTGATAAGAAAAGAAAGTTCACTTTTTTTCTTTAATAATTAGAGGTTTTATAGTGGGATCTTAAAATTGAGATCCATCCTTCTTAGAATAAAATAGAAGATTTCCTTAAAATTGTTTGATAATGTGGAGACTTGAGTAAGACCAGTTAGTGAGCCTAATCATATCCCATAAACAGTGGCTAGCTAAGTCAAGAGCAGTCTTGCTCCCCTGATGGCTTTGCTCGGGTGCCTGAGGGCAGAAGTGGAAGACCACAGGGATATGGAGTTTACTTTTGCAGAACTTTTGCAGAACTTTTTCTGGAGCATTGAGTGTCAGATCTAGAAGAGACCATAGAGAACTGACCCAACTCACTTGTTTAGTGGATAGAAACTCAGGTCCAAAATGATTGGTACTTTGTACAAGATGATAGAAATTTTTAGTTCCAGAGCTAGCAATTAAAGCCAAGGTTCCTGATTGTTAATTTGCTGGTGTCTTCTCTATATGTAAAACAGAAACTCAACAAGATGCTGGTGAAGATTACATTTTCACTGAGGCTAATGTGCATATAGACCCTCATAAGCAATTTATTTTAAGATCGTGAGTGAGGAAACAACAGTCCTTTCCCCCCCTTTATTATAGAGAACTGTGGTAGAATATCAAGATCAGAAGACTATTGACTGAGTGATTTACCAAATCATTTACTCTCATTGATTTAGTCTCAGTGCTGGATTGTGACTCAGCTTCAGTTTAGTTTCTTCACTTATAAAATGAGGATAATCATCTATCCTCTACTGAGGATAACACTAGAATTGTAACAGGCATTAAATGAGGTATTATATGTAAAAATAGCATAAAAATGAAACGTGAGCACTAATATTGAACAACACTGCAAAAGATGCTGTCACTTCAGGCTGTTGAAGGACTTTTAAAAATAATTTTACATACTTTCTAAAATGGGTGCACAATATTAACATATTAACATATAGTTGAAAACACTAATGCTTTCCTTTTAAATTTTGATGAAACTTTATTTGAGAATTTAGGTATTTTAATATTTGATTTTGCCTTCTTAGATGATCTATCTTTGCCGGAATGCCAAGGATGTGGCTGTTTCTTATTATTATTTCTTTAAAATGGTAGCTGGTCATCCAAATCCTGGAACTTTTCAAGAGTTTGTGGAGAAATTCATGGATGGACAAGGTAATAACAGTGTTGTTTCTTTCAATTCTTTCAAGGTAAATGATTCAAGACAGATAGCATCTCTGAGCAAAAATTTTTGTTGCCTTTCCTGGTTTATCATCCCTGATCCTTAATTAAAACACAGACGTTTTAGGTGACCTTGAACTTTAGAGCAAGCATAGGGTTTCCAGATGTGGATGGCGAATTGTAGAATATAGAAAGTTCAGTTCAATGCCTAAAAATAAATATGTAAGATGTTGGAGGTAACAATTTCTCTCTCTAAGACTGAGACTTCATGTCCAGTTTTTTCTTGTCTTTATTAGAAAAATATTTCACAGCATATTATTACCACTCTATTGAACAAGAAGGAGAAGGGAATAGAAGAGGGAGAATGTCCATTTGTTTCCAAGGAAAATTTCAGGTGTTACATGGACCAAAATTTATAAAGAAGTCTGAATACCTATGAAGTTTTTATGCATTCTACCTAGTGTACAGTCTGAATGACTCAACTAGATCTCTCAGAACAGTACAAGGTTACTTGAACAGTAATTCTGGAAAATTTTGCCTTTTTAGTTAACTCCAGATGAAAGCAACTAAGTAGATTTGAGGAAGAAAGTGTTCAGGAGATTCTAGTATTAACTGAAGAAGGCCATTCTGATCCCGTGGTAATAAATTGTAAGGAAAATGATAACAATCCCACTTTTATATCCATAAAAATGAAATTGACTCAGTAAAAGTAGGATATATATGCTTTATTTTTGTTGCTATATTTGAGAAAATTTATGCTCATGCATAATGAATAAAATATTTGCCTCCAGATCATCAAAACCCACATTGTAAGGCAAAGAAACATAAAGTTGAACCTCCACAAAACATGAATAAGATAATTATAAATATCACCATATAACTTTTTTCTGTAAAGAAAAATTGCCAATAGAGTCAAAGAATAGAAGAAATATGCAGTGATCTAATGCAAAGCAAAATACTTTGACTCACACATTATTATATCATTCTGTCAGCTTTTATTGGGGAAACACTTGGATATATGTGAGAGAAGTAAGGAAAAAGAAGGGAAGAGACAGCATTTGGTCGTATCACATCATCTCCAAAATCTAATTCTTTTAGAGTGAGAATGACACTAAAGTTCCCTCAGAAAACAGCTCTTATAATCTAAACTGCAAGCAATGTAGTAAACTGTTACATAGTTACTAGCTTCAGTAGCCAAAACCAGTTTGTAAATGGAAAATTTGAGACCTGGGCTGAATTCTTATTATAAGAACATTGATTGTTCCACTAACTAAACTCTCTTCACTAACAATCTGATTTTACACACACACACACACACACACACACACACACACACACACACACTCACTCTGGTTTCAAAAGTTATCTAATAAACTCTGAATCAAAATTATGGGAGGGGGACTTCCTTCACTTTTTCTCTGTGCCATAAACCGTGTCATAATAATGAAAGTTGAGAATATGTTTTTGTACATGAATTATTCAACATATTTTGCCTCCTTGCTGCAGAGAAATTTGCTTAACATATGAGGCTGATCTCTACTTTTCATTCCACGATCATTTATTTATATTTATTTGTTGCTACTGTTATTTAAAAACTCTTTTTTCAAGCTGTATAAAGAAGATATTATGCTCTTATGTTGTTTTTATCTCTAATTTTAGTTCCTTATGGTCCCTGGTATGAACATGCAAAATCTTGGTGGGAAATGAGAAATAATCAACATTTGCTCTTTCTTTTCTATGAAGACATGAAGGAGGTGAGAAACTGAAAACATATGGACAATTTAGTAATTTCTAAAATGTTATCATTTGGCAACATCTAGATACAAAAATCTGCCTTTAGATAAATAATGCAGTACCTCTAAAAGCTACAATTATCCAGATAATTTAACACAGACTTAAAGTTAGTAAATAAAAATCTCCTGTGAATGAATATGTTTAAATCCAAGTCTCAAAAAATTACCAACAATAAAATTTTGTGGAACTTGAGTTCATAAAAGAAAATAACAACATCTGAACATACACACGGATACATACATACAAGGAATCGCAGCAGGCAAGAAGAGTCAGCTGGTCTCCAAATCCACAGATGTTAGAATTATCGAATAAGAGCTTTAAAATAATTATCCTTAACATGTTTAAAGAAATAAAAGATGAAATTTGGATCTTACAAGGAGCAAGAGGTTACTGAAATTAACAAGTCAGATTAGAAAAAATAACAAAATAGGATTTCTAAAGTAATAAATTAAAATTAGAAACTAAGAGATGGTTTAAATAACAGATGATACATTACTAAATCATGGATTGGTAATGTGGAAGATGGAGCTGAGCTAATTCTATAGAATTTACCACATTGAGATAAGTAGAATACTTTATTTTTTAAAAAAGAGTAATGGATATGTAGGCTAACATGATAAGGTCCCACATATATAAATTCAAACTTTCAGAAGGAGAGAGTTAAGAGAATGCTTAGAACAGCAATATACAAAAGTCTGATGGTCCCAAAATTTCCTTATAATCTAGTTTTTCTCTAGTTTCATTAGTAATCAGGATAATTGCAAATAAAAATCATTATGAGATGTTATTCCATACCCACCAGACTGACAATAATGAAAAAGTCTGACAATAAAAATGTTAGTCAGGATATGGATCAGTGAGAGGTACCACACTGCTGATAGTAGTGTAAAAAGATACAAACACTATGGAAACAACTTGTCACTGTCTACAAAGAGCAAAACATGAATGTAACTGAAGATCCAGAAATTCCACTAGTCGATATATATTCTTGAGAAACTCTGGCTTGTGTACATTAGGTTATATGTACCACAATTCTCACAGCAGCATTCTTCATAACCATAAACACTGGAAACAACCTAAATACGCATATAACTAAATCATCAATACATGTCATCTAATTCAAACTGGAAGAGTCAAGGAAATCATCTCAAAGAAGGTGATACATAAGCTGAAGTTTAATAGGCAAGCTATAATTTGTAGAATAGAGAATTTGAGAAAAGCATTCTACATAGAGGTAACTACATGCCAGAAGAAGCATTATGGTTAGTATTGAAAATAGTTGCATTGGTTGATGTAGCTGGATCATAAGGTACACAACAGGAGGGACATAGATAGAGATGGGGATGTTTGTAGCTACAGCTCATATATAACATCGGATGTTCCACGTTGAGTATTTGACCTTTTACACATTTTCTTAATCTATCTGGTTCCTTTGCTTTCCACTAGTTACACCAATAAATTAGAAGAAAAATAAAAGCTATCTGCATATTTTCAACCCAAAACTTGATCTATTACAGGAGACTGTACTATTTGAGAGTGTATATTAATATTGATAGATATTTATTGAGCATGTACTATGTTTGAGGATATGTATACATTTTTTGGGACACCCTGTATATTAGCTCTTGTAAATAATGCTGCAATGAACATAGGGTGCATACAGCTTTTTGAATTAGTGTTTTGATTTTCTTCAGATAAATACCCAAAAGCAGAATTGATTGGTTATATGGTAGTTCTATTTTTAATTTTTTGAGGAAACTCTATGCTGTTTTTCATAGTGGCTGAATCAATTTACATTCCCACCAACAACGCGTGAGGGTTCCCTTTTCTCCACATCCTTGGTAAACTTGTTATTTGTTGATTTTTTCATAATGGTCATTCTGACAGGTGTGAGGTGATATCTCATTCTGGTTTTGATTTGCATTTTCCTGATTATTAGTGATGTTTAGCATCTTTCTATATTTGTTAGCCATCTATATGTCTTCTTTGGGGAAATGTCTGTTCATACCCTCTGCCCATTTTTAATCAGATTGGTTTTTTTATGTTGAGTTGTATGTGTTCCTTCTATATTTTGGATATTAACTGCTATTGGATATATTATTTCAAATATCTTCTCCCATTCAGTAGGTTGTCTTTTCATTTTGTTGGTTTCCTTCACTGTGCAGTGGCTTTGTTGCCCTTGCCTGAGGTGATATATCCAAAAAAGATATTGATAAGATGAATGTCAAAGAGTATACTGGGTGTGTTTTCTCCTAGAAGTTTTATGGTCTCAGCTCTTACAGTTAAGTAATTAATACATTTGCGTTTATTTTCATATATGGGTAATAAAGTGGTATTATGTATATGGTATGTAAGAAACTATATGGTGGGAAGTATCTTTTATGTCCGTTTCATGGCTCAGGAAAATTGTGTTTAGAGAAGTTTTAAAAATATAACTTATACAAGAAGTACTTTTCCACATTAGAAGCCCATTCTAGTATCAGTGAGAGGAGGGAGAAAAATTTTTCTCTCTCTCTTTTTTTAATCCAAATAGTAATGCACTCAATTTCAGTAATTTAATCTTCAAAATACTTTTTCTTCTTAGGATATCAGAAGAGAGGTGATAAAAGTGATGCGATTTCTGGGAAGGAAGACATCAGAGGAGCTTGTGGAAAAGATTGTTCAACACACTTCATTCCAAGAGATGAAAAACAACCCATCTACCAATTACACAACACTACCAGTTGAAATCATGAACCAAAAAATATCTCCCTTCATGAGAAAGGGTGAGATGGTCACATGATTTGCCTCTACTGCTATCAGAAGTCACAAGTTGAAATAGTTATAGGCAAACACCTATCGAGGCCTATTCATGCCTGCGAACTCAGCTTGTTTTCTGCAGAGCTGTTTCACATTTGAAAACTCACTTTCCTGTGTTACCAGTTCTTCAGAGACATAAAATATTAGTACTTCTACTACTCATGATAAATTGCTATTACTTGTTGATTACTTAGTATATGCAGCATAGTATATTAAGAATGACTGGCAGCTACTGCAGTCTCAGCCCCAGGACTAGTGCCACACTCTACTAGCCACCATTTACTAAGGCTGGGTGCCCTGGTGCTACACCATGTACATTATGGAAATATATATACATTTAAAATTCTAATTATCTTTAAATTTTTATCAGAGACTCAGGGGAGAGCTTCAAAATATTATCTCACTTTGAGATGAGGAAACAAGCTTACAATGATTAGTCAGCTTTTCCTTGACGAAGTGGCAGACATTTTCGAGACTAATAGGCAAATGTCCAAACTCATCAAACTGTATGTACATTAAATATGTACAGTTTTTATATATTAATACCTTTATACCTCAATAAAACTTTTTAAAACAAGACTAAGTTTCAAAGCCCTAAGTAGCAAATATGGCTCTGTTTGGCAAAAATTTCAAAATACAATGAAGTGACATTCTGTTGAGAAGACGTGTGGTCTGATGAGACACAGACAGTTTATAAATCCAAAGACATGTAGGATATGAAGAGTACTGGGATATCCAGTCTTACTGATATGCGAAGAACATGTATTTGGGGGGTTTTGTTCGTTTATTTGTTTGTTTTAGAAGCAGAATAGAGAAAATCTTGCTCTTTGAACTAAATTGTCAGTGAAAAGGCCAGGGAATTTTTAAAATAATGGGAATAACAAACCTGCCACTGAGTGACAACAGGGAGCTCCTGAAAAGAGAGTTAGCATGCAGGTAATATTTTAATGACCCATTTCCAGATTATCTCTGCCTCCTTTCCCATAATGTCCATATATCTATTTAAAATAAAACACTAGACTTTAATTATCATGCTTGTAAAGGGCTGCTCACTGCTGTATCCTCAGAACACATATTTGCTATCTTTTGCTTTCCGGGTTATTTCACTGGGAAAGTTTAGAGCTTCTTGAGCTAAAGTGGGAAGTGAACTATTGACTTATTTACAATCAGGGTGCCTTCCTTCTGCCAGGGGAGAGCTGGATTTGATGGAAAGCAAAAGGGAAGGGCCTACTAGACTGTTGCAATAAACCAGGTGGGAAACACTGAGGAGCTTCAATGTCAGTGGCAGCAGAAATGAAGAAAGGAAAAGAAGTGTGAAGAAAACCTGAATATGAATAAAGAATTAGATGGAGGACTGAGGGGACAACTTCCAAGTTTATGCTTTGAATAACTAGTGCTGCCATTAATCAGGTTGTGAAAAAGAAAACACAATTTGGTGGGGAACAAAATGAATTAATTTTTTAACTAAATTGGGTATGCTTGTATGGAATACCATCTAGACAGTTGAATATGAAACTATAACTCTGGATTTGAGTGTGCTCAGCATGAAGATGATATTTAATATTTTGGGCATGTATAAAACGTAGATCTCATTCATATTAGGAGGAAGCCGCAACATTTGAGAGGAAATTGGAGAAGAAAAGTTCAATGAAGGAACATTAGAGGGAAGAATCAAAGAAAGAAATTTGCTCTTTGTTGTTGCATTAACAATCACAAGTTCTTCTTTGTAAGCTCAAATATGTATATTATTTATGGTATATATTTTATTATAATCAAGGGTTACAAGAATAAAAGTTGATTAGGTGTTAATGAAAGGGGTGAATATTAGGAAACTTCATGATTCTGGCTTGAAGACATAATACTTATTGTGTTTTTTCTTTGTTACAGGGATTGCAGGAGACTGGAAGAATCACTTTACAGTAGCCCTGAATGAGAAATTTGATATGTACTATGAGCAGCAAATGAAGGGCTCTACACTGAAATTACGAACTGAGATCTAAGAAAGGTTTCCCTAACATATCAGAGGTTTAAGCTTTTCTTATTTTAGATTGGTAGAGAGAGCCATGTGAAAGGTTATGTGGTCAGGTTCACATGGTTATTGAGATCTCAATATAAAAAGACAAGAAGGATTTTTTCCTGACATTATCTTTTTATTTTATTTTTAATCTTTATTTTTCTCCTCCATTTTCTTCTTTTTACAAATATTACACAAAGCTATAATCTATGGGAATGATGTAAGAACACACAGATAATTTAAGTTAGAAGCTCATTAAAAATCAACAAGCATTCCAAATTATTTTCATGCTGGTTTCCACGCCCCCATTTAGTAGTATATTTAGTACATACAGGAACTTTGAAAATTTTAGGAGAAATAATTACAATAAATAAATTTGGGGGCATAATTATACCTATTATTTACATCCTGATTTTTTTTTTTATTTTTTGCAAAATGACTTAATTTGAAATTTACTTTAATCTAATGTAAATTTTGGCTATAGCTGAATTGATCAGATATCTGTCAATATTCCTGTGTATTATTTATGCTTGAATGTCATATAAAAATGTAATGAATTTTCATTCTGTAAACGAAAGTTTTACAAAATTTGATATTTGCTAATAAAACAAAACAAAAAAAACCACGAGGAATAGAAGAACAGTTATTATCTTTTATATAAACTATTGTTTTTGCTTATGTCTCCTATTTTTCTGCATTCTATTGATGATTTTTTTCCCCTATACTACACTTGTTTTTCACAGCTGATGTCTCTTTTCTCTAAATCGGAAGACAAACAAGATCTTAAAAAATTTACTATGGGTCTTTAGTAGATTATTACATTCTTAATTCCTAACCTACAAGGTCAAATCTAAGGAGAAATAAATATGCTTTGCTTTCTTACTCTTTAGAGAAAAGTCTAGAGATTTCTGAACACCCTGTTTAGTAGTATGATTTTTCAGAATTAAAGCTTCTGAAGTAAGTAAAATTACTTATTTTTTTTAAAAAGAAATATAACATAGTTATACATTATAGAAAAATTGGAGAGTTTTGAAAAATATTAAGTTTTCATTGTGGTCAAGATGAGAAGCAGAACCTCAATCATTAAAGGCAACAATTGTTCTTTCTTTTATTTCTTTTTAAATTAAAGTTACACAGTATTTTATGGTATAAATGTACTAGAGCATTTTTACCCACTCATCGACTGATGGGCACTTGGGCTGTTTCCAGATCTTCGCTATTGTAAACTGTGCTGCTATGAGCATAGGGCTGCATATATTCTTTCTGATTAGTGTTTCAGGATCTTTAGGATATTCTCCTAAAAGTGGGATCACTGGGTCAAAAGGCAGGTCAATTTTTAATTTTTTGAGGACCCTCCATACTGTTTTCCATAGTGGCTGCACCAGTCTGCATTCCCACCAGCAGTGCACTAGGGTTCCCCTTTCTCCACACCCTCGCCAGCACATGTCATTTGTTGATTTGTTGATGGCAGCCATTCTGACAGGTGTGAAGTGATACCTCATTGTGGTTTTACTGTTTTTTAATTGTATTTTCTTTCTGGGTCTCTGATTGAGTGATTTTTTCCTACCCTGTCTTCTAATTCACTGAACCGATCCTCAGCTTCCTCTAATCTGCTGTTTATTCCTTCCAATGTATTCTTTATTTCTGCTATGTCACTCTTCATTTTCTTCATAGTTTCCATATTATTTTTTATGTTGTTGAGCATCCTTACAATCAGTATTCTGAATTCTATATCTGAGAGACTGCTTATCTCCATTTAATTTGGCTCTTTTTCTGGTGATTTTTCTTGTTCTTTCATTTGGGGCTTGTTTTTTGGTTTCCCCATTTTGGCTGCCTTTGGGGGTTTGTTTCTAAGTATTAGGTAGATCTGCTAGGACTCTCAGTCTTTTTGGAGGGTCCCTGGCGCAGGCCAATGTCAGACACAGTTTGTGACTGGCCCTGAGTACCTTGTTTGGAGCTATCAACAACCCTCGGCTTGAGGTCTCCTCTGCTGGGGCTGGGTGGGTTTAGACAGACCAAGATGCACACCAAAGCCTGCTTTTCCAAGGCCTATACCCAGAACCAGATCAGGCAAAGACTCAAAGCATGCTGAGGCCTGCCTCTGGCTGCAGGCTGATTAATCTGATTGTCTTAATTAGTCTGAGGCTGTAGAAGCTCCACAGGGTGGGTTGGCTAATTGTTATCAGTCTTTCAACAAGCCTCAACTGTAGAAACTCCTCTGGGTAGAGCAGGAGGTTTTCCAGCAGGTTGGGGCAATTGCTTCTCCCCTCAGGCAAAAGCTGAAAATTGTCTAACTGAGAAAGATGTCCTCTGCAGTCTGGAGGAATGACTCAGCACAGGAACCCAGATCTCACTCTCCAGAGCCCACAACAGTAGATTCTCCCCACAGAGCTCCACGCCACCCTGCCCTCCCTCTGTCAGAGCCCAAGGTGAGTGGCTGCACATGAAACTGTGTTGGCTCTTTAAGAGGGTGCCTACATTTCCAGCCACCTCTCCCTGTCATATAGAAACCTAGCTGCTTTTCACAGTGAGATGTTATGTGGGCACCTATCTCAGTTCTGGTGCTCCTGGATGGGAAGCCCAGCCTGGGGTTTAGGCCCCAGAGTCCTCAGTGGGAACCCCCACAGCTGAGATCTTTTTCCAGAGCTTCAGTTGCTGCCTGTGGGAGCCCAGCCAGCCCTTTTGTTTCTGCACTTTCTACCAGTCTCTATGCAGTCTCCACTTTTTCTTCTTGGTTGTGAGGGTGCTTTCCAGCTAGCCTTCAGTTGATTTGCAGGATGGTTTTTCTATATTTTAGTTGTAAATCCATTTTGGTCCCAAGAGATTGTCAGTGTAGTTTCCACTCAGTGTGTCACCATCTTGGATCTTTCCAGACAAGAAGAAAACATAAAAAGTATCCAAATTAGAAAGGAGGAAACAAAACTGTTGTTATTTGTAGATGGCATGATATTGTACATAGAGAATCCTAAAGACTCAACCAGAAAACTACTAGATTTAATAAATGAATTCAGCAAGGTAGCAGGATACAAAATTAATACCCAGAAATTGATGGCATTTTTTATACACCAATAATGAACTCTCAGAAACAGACACTAAAAACACAATACCATTTGCAATCACAACTAAAATAAGATAGCTAGGAATAAGCTTAACCAAAGATATAAAAGACCTGTCCTCGAAAAACTACAGGACACTAAAAAAAAAAAAAAAAAATAGAGGAGGACATAAACAAATGGAAAATATACCATATTCATGAATTGGAAAAATTAACATCATAAAAATGTCCATACTACCCAAAGCAATCTATAAATCCAATACAATCCCCATTAAAATACCAACAGCATATTTCACAGATCTAAAACAAACACTTCAAAAATTTATATGAAACCAAAAAACACCCCGAATAGCCATGGCAATCCTGAGAAAGAAGAACAAAGTTGGAGGGATCGCAATACCAGATATTAAGTTATACTACAAAGCCATTGTAATCAAAACAGCCTGGTACTGGGACAAGGACAGGCATATAGATCATTGGAACAGAACAGAGAACCCAGAAATTGACCCATGCCATTACTCTGAATTAATATTTGACAAAGGAGGCAAGAACTTATAATAGATTAAAGGCAGTCTCTTCAATAAATGGTGTTGGGAAAATTGGACAGGTACATGCAAAAAAATGAAACCAGACCACCCACTTACACCATACACAAAAATAAACTCAAAACGGGTAAAAGACTTAAATGTAAGACATGAAACCATAAAAATCCTAGAAGAAAATGTAGGCAGCAAAATCTCAGATATCTATCGTAGAAATATATTTGCCAATACATCTCCTAAGGCAAGATAAACAAAGAAGAAAATAAACAAATGGGACTGCATCAAAATAAAAAGCTTCTGCTCAGCAAAAGGAACCATCAACAAAATGAAAAGGGAGCCCACTGTATGGGAGAATATATTTGCCAAAGACACATCTGATAAAGGGTTAATATCTAAAATATATAAGCAACTCATACAACCTAACAAAAAAGAAGACAAACATTTCAATTAAAAAATGGGCAAAGGACCTAAATAGACACTTCTCCAAAGGGGACATACAGATGGCCAAGAGACATATGAAAAATTGCTCAACTTCCCTAATCATCAGAGAGATGCAAATTAAAACCACAGTGAGGTGTCACTTCACACCTGTCAGAATGGCTCTATCAACAAATCAACAAATGACAAGTGCTCTCAAGGGTGTGGAGAAAGGGGACCCTAGTACACTGCTGGTGGGAATGCAGACTGGTACAGTCACTATGGAAAGCAGTATGGAGTTTCCTCAAAAAATTAAAAATGGAGCTGCCTTTTGACCCAGTGATCCAACTTCTAAGAATATATCTTAAGAATCCTGAAACACCAGTCACAAAGACTGTATGCATCCCTGTGTTCATAGCAGTGCAATTTACAATAGCTAAGATCTGGAAGCAGCCCAAGTGCCCATCAGTAGATGAGTGGATAAAAAAGCTGTGGGACATTTACACCATGGAATACTATGCAGTTGTAAAGAAGCAGGACCTTTTATTTTTCTAAAAAGTTATTAAGGTCTTGAGGAATAGTATTAGTATCAGTATTATATCCTGTACTACACATATGAGGTATTAAAGTACTAGATGCTGTCATTATTAACAAAAAAGGGGATTTTTCACAGTCATGAAACATTTCCACTTTGTACTCTGTTGTTACATGGTATATTTGACCTTTTCTAAAGATCCATGGTCCAAAAAGTCTGTAGATCTTAATGTTGCTTGTTTACTTCCTTTTATTATAAGCAACCTTAGATAGTCCACATGCATTCCGTTAATATCATTTCATGTTCTCTCAGTATATTTTCTAGGGGATGTGTCATTACCAGTTTTCAAATTTTCACTAAGTCACTTTTTTCCTTTGAGGAATGGATTGTAGCCTTGATGTTACCCCATTTTCTTTTCAAAAGAAAAGAGATAGTATACTTTTACAATGGTTTCAGTCTTCACAAAATTGCTTATCAAGTCAGAGGTCATCAAAGAGTAGAAAATAGTTGGAACGATTCATGTTCCGAGTATTTCCAGGATGATTCACTAGGCAACAAGAACACAGATGGATTGAGGCTCTTAGTAAAAGTGTGTATAGAGGTGAAGACCAGAAACTGTAAGTGACAAAACAAAACAAAACAAGCAGTCTGATAAGATAATAGGTAATAAGGCCAATAGGCTTGAGGCCTCAGAGTGGTTGCAGGAGAGGTATATTGGAAATAACTGATAAGGGAGAAGGGAGGAGCTTGAAGAAAACATGAAGCTGCAGGAATAAGGCTCCAGAAGTGAAACGTTTAGGGCACTGATGAGTTTCACAGTCTGATTATAAAATTGGTTGGCTGAGGTAAAATGGAGATAATGATGGATGAGTAGGAGAACCTAGAGGATCAGATGGATTATGCACAATGATACTGAAGTGGAGAATGATACTAAGAGGCAGGTGTTAAAATCTTTCAGTTAAATCAAGGGAATAACCACAAGCTTAGAAATGGCATCAGCTGGTGGCAGGTGCCATTATTCCTTTGTTGTGCCCTTCCTTGACCCAGCTTGCAGCGTGCCATCTCTGAGTTCCATTAACCTGGCTAACACTGATCTCCCCACCCTGGTGATTTTCTGAGACCCTGCCCCACTCAAGTCACTTGTCCAACCTGAACCTCTTTCAGAGGCTAATCCACACAGGCAGCTGGCCTGGGCCCATGCTGTGGATTTTTCCTAAAATCTATCAAAGGTCCACAAATGCCAAACTAGCAGTGGCTGGTCTCAGGTGTTTTGAACCTCTTTGCTAAGCAGCCCCAAGCCTGGCACTAGTGGCAGCCAGCCTCGGCTCACAGCATAATCACTCCCAGGTGCCTCCAAGCCCAGCACAGGCAGCTACTAACTGCAGATTCCTCTGTAACTCCTACTAGGTAGCCCCAAGACAGACACAAGCAACAGCTAACCTTGGACTGCACTTAAGCCCCTCCCAAGAAGCCTCCAAACCAGTACACCTGGGAGTCAGCTTCAGACTACCCCAGAGCACCACCCATTAGCCTCACAAATGACACCCCAAAAGAGTGGACTGGGCAGGTGCCAGAACCCCAATAAAGCAAATCCCACCCTGTGAGGTCAGCACACACACAACAGCTTGTCCGCTGCTGTAGTCACAGCCAGCCCTCACATCCAGCCAGCCTGACGAGCTGCCAGATGGGAGGGGGGTTAAGAGGCTGGGTTTAAAAGGAGAAAGGATTACGAAGTACAAATTGGCGGTTACAAAAGAGTGACGGGGTGTTAAGTACAGCATAGGGAATATAGTCAATAGTATTGTAATAACTATGTGGTGTCAGGTGGGTGCAAAACTTATTGGGGGATCACACTGTAAGTTATATAAACGTCTAATCGCTGTGCAGTACACCTGAAACTAATATAATATAGAATGTCAAAGAATGTCAACTGTAACTGAAAAATAAAAAACATTTTAAAATAAAATAAAGCCTACCCAATTTAAAAGGAGTCTGAACATGCATAGTAAATGGTATTAACGTAAAACAAAATGGCATCAGTTAAGAGAGATGGAATGAGTGTCAGAAACAGAGGTCTTTCATGTGTAGCAGTGTAGTAAACTAACTGACTTGAGAATGCTGTGGTGAAATTCATGTATCTTCAGGAAAGAGCTACACTTTCCTTGAAGGTAGGAAGAGCATGTGTAGTAAACAGTTTGGGGTATAAAATAGGATCTGCCAAAATGGAAGTTTAGGGATAAAGGGATTACTTTTGTGCCCCACCCACCCACCCCTCCAATCTGGGAAAATAAAAAGCTTCGTGGAAGACCTGGAGCTAAGCTTTAAGTATGGACAGTATTTTGAGATACAAAGAATATTCAAGACAGAGGTAGTATCAGAAGAAAGTAAAGGGGTGAAAATCCTGAAGCAAATTCATGGATATAGTGGCAAAGAGTTCCATTCAATTAATAGGCAAAAACAACTCGGGAGGGTTGTAAATAAGACTGGGAAAGTTCAATAGGGCTAACTGTAGCTTTGATAAGAAAAGAAAGTTCACTTTTTTTCTTTAATAATTAGAGGTTTTATAGTGGGATCTTAAAATTGAGATCCATCCTTCTTAGAATAAAATAGAAGATTTCCTTAAAATTGTTTGATAATGTGGAGACTTGAGTAAGACCAGTTAGTGAGCCTAATCATATCCCATAAACAGTGGCTAGCTAAGTCAAGAGCAGTCTTGCTCCCCTGATGGCTTTGCTCGGGTGCCTGAGGGCAGAAGTGGAAGACCACAGGGATATGGAGTTTACTTTTGCAGAACTTTTGCAGAACTTTTTCTGGAGCATTGAGTGTCAGATCTAGAAGAGACCATAGAGAACTGACCCAACTCACTTGTTTAGTGGATAGAAACTCAGGTCCAAAATGATTGGTACTTTGTACAAGATGATAGCAATTTTTAGTTCCAGAGCTAGCAATTAAAGCCAAGGTTCCTGATTGTTAATTTGCTGGTGTCTTCTCTATATGTAAAACAGAAACTCAACAAGATGCTGGTGAAGATTACATTTTCACTGAGGCTAATGTGCATATAGACCCTCATAAGCAATTTATTTTAAGATCGTGAGTGAGGAAACAACAGTCCTTTCCCCCCCTTTATTATAGAGAACTGTGGTAGAATATCAAGATCAGAAGACTATTGACTGAGTGATTTACCAAATCATTTACTCTCATTGATTTAGTCTCAGTGCTGGATTGTGACTCAGCTTCAGTTTAGTTTCTTCACTTATAAAATGAGGATAATCATCTATCCTCTACTGAGGATAACACTAGAATTGTAACAGGCATTAAATGAGGTATTATATGTAAAAATAGCATAAAAATGAAACGTGAGCACTAATATTGAACAACACTGCAAAAGATGCTGTCACTTCAGGCTGTTGAAGGACTTTTAAAAATAATTTTACATACTTTCTAAAATGGGTGCACAATATTAACATATTAACATATAGTTGAAAACACTAATGCTTTCCTTTTAAATTTTGATGAAACTTTATTTGAGAATTTAGGTATTTTAATATTTGATTTTGCCTTCTTAGATGATCTATCTTTGCCGGAATGCCAAGGATGTGGCTGTTTCTTATTATTATTTCTTTAAAATGGTAGCTGGTCATCCAAATCCTGGAACTTTTCAAGAGTTTGTGGAGAAATTCATGGATGGACAAGGTAATAACAGTGTTGTTTCTTTCAGTTCTTTCAAGGTAAATGATTCAAGACAGATAGCATCTCTGAGCAAAAATTTTTGTTGCCTTTCCTGGTTTATCATCCCTGATCCTTAATTAAAACACAGACGTTTTAGGTGACCTTGAACTTTAGAGCAAGCATAGGGTTTCCAGATGTGGATGGCGAATTGTAGAATATAGAAAGTTCAGTTCAATGCCTAAAAATAAATATGTAAGATGTTGGAGGTAACAATTTCTCTCTCTAAGACTGAGACTTCATGTCCAGTTTTTTCTTGTCTTTATTAGAAAAATATTTCACAGCATATTATTACCACTCTATTGAACAAGAAGGAGAAGGGAATAGAAGAGGGAGAATGTCCATTTGTTTCCAAGGAAAATTTCAGGTGTTACATGGACCAAAATTTATAAAGAAGTCTGAATACCTATGAAGTTTTTATGCATTCTACCTAGTGTACAGTCTGAATGACTCAACTAGATCTCTCAGAACAGTACAAGGTTACTTGAACAGTAATTCTGGAAAATTTTGCCTTTTTAGTTAACTCCAGATGAAAGCAACTAAGTAGATTTGAGGAAGAAAGTGTTCAGGAGATTCTAGTATTAACTGAAGAAGGCCATTCTGATCCCGTGGTAATAAATTGTAAGGAAAATGATAACAATCCCACTTTTATATCCATAAAAATGAAATTGACTCAGTAAAAGTAGGATATATATGCTTTATTTTTGTTGCTATATTTGAGAAAATTTATGCTCATGCATAATGAATAAAATATTTGCCTCCAGATCATCAAAACCCACATTGTAAGGCAAAGAAACATAAAGTTGAACCTCCACAAAACATGAATAAGATAATTATAAATATCACCATATAACTTTTTTCTGTAAAGAAAAATTGCCAATAGAGTCAAAGAATAGAAGAAATATGCAGTGATCTAATGCAAAGCAAAATACTTTGACTCACACATTATTATATCATTCTGTCAGCTTTTATTGGGGAAACACTTGGATATATGTGAGAGAAGTAAGGAAAAAGAAGGGAAGAGACAGCATTTGGTCGTATCACATCATCTCCAAAATCTAATTCTTTTAGAGTGAGAATGACACTAAAGTTCCCTCAGAAAACAGCTCTTATAATCTAAACTGCAAGCAATGTAGTAAACTGTTACATAGTTACTAGCTTCAGTAGCCAAAACCAGTTTGTAAATGGAAAATTTGAGACCTGGGCTGAATTCTTATTATAAGAACGTTGATTGTTCCACTAACTAAACTCTCTTCACTAACAATCTGATTTTACACACACACACACACACACACACACACACACTCACTCTGGTTTCAAAAGTTATCTAATAAACTCTGAATCAAAATTATGGGAGGGGGACTTCCTTCACTTTTTCTCTGTGCCATAAACCGTGTCATAATAATGAAAGTTGAGAATATGTTTTTGTACATGAATTATTCAACATATTTTGCCTCCTTGCTGCAGAGAAATTTGCTTAACATATGAGGCTGATCTCTACTTTTCATTCCACGATCATTTATTTATATTTATTTGTTGCTACTGTTATTTAAAAACTCTTTTTTCAAGCTGTATAAAGAAGATATTATGCTCTTATGTTGTTTTTATCTCTAATTTTAGTTCCTTATGGTCCCTGGTATGAACATGCAAAATCTTGGTGGGAAATGAGAAATAATCAACATTTGCTCTTTCTTTTCTATGAAGACATGAAGGAGGTGAGAAACTGAAAACATATGGACAATTTAGTAATTTCTAAAATGTTATCATTTGGCAACATCTAGATACAAAAATCTGCCTTTAGATAAATAATGCAGTACCTCTAAAAGCTACAATTATCCAGATAATTTAACACAGACTTAAAGTTAGTAAATAAAAATCTCCTGTGAATGAATATGTTTAAATCCAAGTCTCAAAAAATTACCAACAATAAAATTTTGTGGAACTTGAGTTCATAAAAGAAAATAACAACATCTGAACATACACACGGATACATACATACAAGGAATCGCAGCAGGCAAGAAGAGTCAGCTGGTCTCCAAATCCACAGATGTTAGAATTATCGAATAAGAGCTTTAAAATAATTATCCTTAACATGTTTAAAGAAATAAAAGATGAAATTTGGATCTTACAAGGAGCAAGAGGTTACTGAAATTAACAAGTCAGATTAGAAAAAATAACAAAATAGGATTTCTAAAGTAATAAATTAAAATTAGAAACTAAGAGATGGTTTAAATAACAGATGATACATTACTAAATCATGGATTGGTAATGTGGAAGATGGAGCTGAGCTAATTCTATAGAATTTACCACATTGAGATAAGTAGAATACTTTATTTTTTAAAAAAGAGTAATGGATATGTAGGCTAACATGATAAGGTCCCACATATATAAATTCAAACTTTCAGAAGGAGAGAGTTAAGAGAATGCTTAGAACAGCAATATACAAAAGTCTGATGGTCCCAAAATTTCCTTATAATCTAGTTTTTCTCTAGTTTCATTAGTAATCAGGATAATTGCAAATAAAAATCATTATGAGATGTTATTCCATACCCACCAGACTGACAATAATGAAAAAGTCTGACAATAAAAATGTTAGTCAGGATATGGATCAGTGAGAGGTACCACACTGCTGATAGTAGTGTAAAAAGATACAAACACTATGGAAACAACTTGTCACTGCCTACAAAGAGCAAAACATGAATGTAACTGAAGATCCAGAAATTCCACTAGTCGATATATATTCTTGAGAAACTCTGGCTTGTGTACATTAGGTTATATGTACCACAATTCTCACAGCAGCATTCTTCATAACCATAAACACTGGAAACAACCTAAATATGCATATAACTAAATCATCAATACATGTCATCTAATTCAAACTGGAAGAGTCAAGGAAATCATCTCAAAGAAGGTGATACATAAGCTGAAGTTTAATAGGCAAGCTATAATTTGTAGAATAGAGAATTTGAGAAAAGCATTCTACATAGAGGTAACTACATGCCAGAAGAAGCATTATGGTTAGTATTGAAAATAGTTGCATTGGTTGATGTAGCTGGATCATAAGGTACACAACAGGAGGGACATAGATAGAGATGGGGATGTTTGTAGCTACAGCTCATATATAACATCGGATGTTCCACGTTGAGTATTTGACCTTTTACACATTTTCTTAATCTATCTGGTTCCTTTGCTTTCCACTAGTTACACCAATAAATTAGAAGAAAAATAAAAGCTATCTGCATATTTTCAACCCAAAACTTGATCTATTACAGGAGACTGTACTATTTGAGAGTGTATATTAATATTGATAGATATTTATTGAGCATGTACTATGTTTGAGGATATGTATACATTTTTTGGGACACCCTGTATATTAGCTCTTGTAAATAATGCTGCAATGAACATAGGGTGCATACAGCTTTTTGAATTAGTGTTTTGATTTTCTTCAGATAAATACCCAAAAGCAGAATTGATTGGTTATATGGTAGTTCTATTTTTAATTTTTTGAGGAAACTCTATGCTGTTTTTCATAGTGGCTGAATCAATTTACATTCCCACCAACAACGCATGAGGGTTCCCTTTTCTCCACATCCTTGGTAAACTTGTTATTTGTTGATTTTTTCATAATGGTCATTCTGACAGGTGTGAGGTGATATCTCATTCTGGTTTTGATTTGCATTTTCCTGATTATTAGTGATGTTTAGCATCTTTCTATATTTGTTAGCCATCTATATGTCTTCTTTGGGGAAATGTCTGTTCATACCCTCTGCCCATTTTTAATCAGATTGGTTTTTTTATGTTGAGTTGTATGTGTTCCTTCTATATTTTGGATATTAACTGCTATTGGATATATTATTTCAAATATCTTCTCCCATTCAGTAGGTTGTCTTTTCATTTTGTTGGTTTCCTTCACTGTGCAGTGGCTTTGTTGCCCTTGCCTGAGGTGATATATCCAAAAAAGATATTGATAAGATGAATGTCAAAGAGTATACTGGGTGTGTTTTCTCCTAGAAGTTTTATGGTCTCAGCTCTTACAGTTAAGTAATTAATACATTTGAGTTTATTTTCATATATGGGTAATAAAGTGGTATTATGTATATGGTATGTAAGAAACTATATGGTGGGAAGTATCTTTTATGTCCGTTTCATGGCTCAGGGAAATTGTGTTTAGAGAAGTTTTAAAAATATAACTTATACAAGAAGTACTTTTCCACATTAGAAGCCCATTCTAGTATCAGTGAGAGGAGGGAGAAAAATTTTTCTCTCTCTCTTTTTTTAATCCAAATAGTAATGCACTCAATTTCAGTAATTTAATCTTCAAAATACTTTTTCTTCTTAGGATATCAGAAGAGAGGTGATAAAAGTGATGCGATTTCTGGGAAGGAAGACATCAGAGGAGCTTGTGGAAAAGATTGTTCAACACACTTCATTCCAAGAGATGAAAAACAACCCATCTACCAATTACACAACACTACCAGTTGAAATCATGAACCAAAAAATATCTCCCTTCATGAGAAAGGGTGAGATGGTCACATGATTTGCCTCTACTGCTATCAGAAGTCACAAGTTGAAATAGTTATAGGCAAACACCTATCGAGGCCTATTCATGCCTGCGAACTCAGCTTGTTTTCTGCAGAGCTGTTTCACATTTGAAAACTCACTTTCCTGTGTTACCAGTTCTTCAGAGACATAAAATATTAGTACTTCTACTACTCATGATAAATTGCTATTACTTGTTGATTACTTAGTATATGCAGCATAGTATATTAAGAATGACTGGCAGCTACTGCAGTCTCAGCCCCAGGACTAGTGCCACACTCTACTAGCCACCATTTACTAAGGCTGGGTGCCCTGGTGCTACACCATGTACATTATGGAAATATATATACATTTAAAATTCTAATTATCTTTAAATTTTTATCAGAGACTCAGGGGAGAGCTTCAAAATATTATCTCACTTTGAGATGAGGAAACAAGCTTACAATGATTAGTCAGCTTTTCCTTGACGAAGTGGCAGACATTTTCGAGACTAATAGGCAAATGTCCAAACTCATCAAACTGTATGTACATTAAATATGTACAGTTTTTATATATTAATACCTTTATACCTCAATAAAACTTTTTAAAACAAGACTAAGTTTCAAAGCCCTAAGTAGCAAATATGGCTCTGTTTGGCAAAAATTTCAAAATACAATGAAGTGACATTCTGTTGAGAAGACGTGTGGTCTGATGAGACACAGACAGTTTATAAATCCAAAGACATGTAGGATATGAAGAGTACTGGGATATCCAGTCTTACTGATATGCGAAGAACATGTATTTGGGGGGTTTTGTTCGTTTATTTGTTTGTTTTAGAAGCAGAATAGAGAAAATCTTGCTCTTTGAACTAAATTGTCAGTGAAAAGGCCAGGGAATTTTTAAAATAATGGGAATAACAAACCTGCCACTGAGTGACAACAGGGAGCTCCTGAAAAGAGAGTTAGCATGCAGGTAATATTTTAATGACCCATTTCCAGATTATCTCTGCCTCCTTTCCCATAATGTCCATATATCTATTTAAAATAAAACACTAGACTTTAATTATCATGCTTGTAAAGGGCTGCTCACTGCTGTATCCTCAGAACACATATTTGCTATCTTTTGCTTTCCGGGTTATTTCACTGGGAAAGTTTAGAGCTTCTTGAGCTAAAGTGGGAAGTGAACTATTGACTTATTTACAATCAGGGTGCCTTCCTTCTGCCAGGGGAGAGCTGGATTTGATGGAAAGCAAAAGGGAAGGGCCTACTAGACTGTTGCAATAAACCAGGTGGGAAACACTGAGGAGCTTCAATGTCAGTGGCAGCAGAAATGAAGAAAGGAAAAGAAGTGTGAAGAAAACCTGAATATGAATAAAGAATTAGATGGAGGACTGAGGGGACAACTTCCAAGTTTATGCTTTGAATAACTAGTGCTGCCATTAATCAGGTTGTGAAAAAGAAAACACAATTTGGTGGGGAACAAAATGAATTAATTTTTTAACTAAATTGGGTATGCTTGTATGGAATACCATCTAGACAGTTGAATATGAAACTATAACTCTGGATTTGAGTGTGCTCAGCATGAAGATGATATTTAATATTTTGGGCATGTATAAAACGTAGATCTCATTCATATTAGGAGGAAGCCGCAACATTTGAGAGGAAATTGGAGAAGAAAAGTTCAATGAAGGAACATTAGAGGGAAGAATCAAAGAAAGAAATTTGCTCTTTGTTGTTGCATTAACAATCACAAGTTCTTCTTTGTAAGCTCAAATATGTATATTATTTATGGTATATATTTTATTATAATCAAGGGTTACAAGAATAAAAGTTGATTAGGTGTTAATGAAAGGGGTGAATATTAGGAAACTTCATGATTCTGGCTTGAAGACATAATACTTATTGTGTTTTTTCTTTGTTACAGGGATTGCAGGAGACTGGAAGAATCACTTTACAGTAGCCCTGAATGAGAAATTTGATGTGCACTATGAGCAGCAAATGAAGGGCTCTACACTGAAATTACGAACTGAGATCTAAGAAAGGTTTCCCTAACATATCAGAGGTTTAAGCTTTTCTTATTTTAGATTGGTAGAGAGAGCCATGTGAAAGGTTATGTGGTCAGGTTCACATGGTTATTGAGATCTCAATATAAAAAGACAAGAAGGATTTTTTCCTGACATTATCTTTTTATTTTATTTTTAATCTTTATTTTTCTCCTCCATTTTCTTCTTTTTACAAATATTACACAAAGCTATAATCTATGGGAATGATGTAAGAACACACAGATAATTTAAGTTAGAAGCTCATTAAAAATCAACAAGCATTCCAAATTATTTTCATGCTGGTTTCCACGCCCCCATTTAGTAGTATATTTAGTACATACAGGAACTTTGAAAATTTTAGGAGAAATAATTACAATAAATAAATTTGGGGGCATAATTATACCTATTATTTACATCCTGATTTTTTTTTTTATTTTTTGCAAAATGACTTAATTTGAAATTTACTTTAATCTAATGTAAATTTTGGCTATAGCTGAATTGATCAGATATCTGTCAATATTCCTGTGTATTATTTATGCTTGAATGTCATATAAAAATGTAATGAATTTTCATTCTGTAAACGAAAGTTTTACAAAATTTGATATTTGCTAATAAAACAAAACAAAAAAAACCACGAGGAATAGAAGAACAGTTATTATCTTTTATATAAACTATTGTTTTTGCTTATGTCTCCTATTTTTCTGCATTCTATTGATGATTTTTTTCCCCTATACTACACTTGTTTTTCACAGCTGATGTCTCTTTTCTCTAAATCGGAAGACAAACAAGATCTTAAAAAATTTACTATGGGTCTTTAGTAGATTATTACATTCTTAATTCCTAACCTACAAGGTCAAATCTAAGGAGAAATAAATATGCTTTGCTTTCTTACTCTTTAGAGAAAAGTCTAGAGATTTCTGAACACCCTGTTTAGTAGTATGATTTTTCAGAATTAAAGCTTCTGAAGTAAGTAAAATTACTTATTTTTTTTAAAAAGAAATATAACATAGTTATACATTATAGAAAAATTGGAGAGTTTTGAAAAATATTAAGTTTTCATTGTGGTCAAGATGAGAAGCAGAACCTCAATCATTAAAGGCAACAATTGTTCTTTCTTTTATTTCTTTTTAAATTAAAGTTACACAGTATTTTATGGTATAAATGTACTAGAGCATTTTTACCCACTCATCGACTGATGGGCACTTGGGCTGTTTCCAGATCTTCGCTATTGTAAACTGTGCTGCTATGAGCATAGGGCTGCATATATTCTTTCTGATTAGTGTTTCAGGATCTTTAGGATATTCTCCTAAAAGTGGGATCACTGGGTCAAAAGGCAGGTCAATTTTTAATTTTTTGAGGACCCTCCATACTGTTTTCCATAGTGGCTGCACCAGTCTGCATTCCCACCAGCAGTGCACTAGGGTTCCCCTTTCTCCACACCCTCGCCAGCACATGTCATTTGTTGATTTGTTGATGGCAGCCATTCTGACAGGTGTGAAGTGATACCTCATTGTGGTTTTACTGTTTTTTAATTGTATTTTCTTTCTGGGTCTCTGATTGAGTGATTTTTTCCTACCCTGTCTTCTAATTCACTGAACCGATCCTCAGCTTCCTCTAATCTGCTGTTTATTCCTTCCAATGTATTCTTTATTTCTGCTATGTCACTCTTCATTTTCTTCATAGTTTCCATATTATTTTTTATGTTGTTGAGCATCCTTACAATCAGTATTCTGAATTCTATATCTGAGAGACTGCTTATCTCCATTTAATTTGGCTCTTTTTCTGGTGATTTTTCTTGTTCTTTCATTTGGGGCTTGTTTTTTGGTTTCCCCATTTTGGCTGCCTTTGGGGGTTTGTTTCTAAGTATTAGGTAGATCTGCTAGGACTCTCAGTCTTTTTGGAGGGTCCCTGGCGCAGGCCAATGTCAGACACAGTTTGTGACTGGCCCTGAGTACCTTGTTTGGAGCTATCAACAACCCTCGGCTTGAGGTCTCCTCTGCTGGGGCTGGGTGGGTTTAGACAGACCAAGATGCACACCAAAGCCTGCTTTTCCAAGGCCTATACCCAGAACCAGATCAGGCAAAGACTCAAAGCATGCTGAGGCCTGCCTCTGGCTGCAGGCTGATTAATCTGATTGTCTTAATTAGTCTGAGGCTGTAGAAGCTCCACAGGGTGGGTTGGCTAATTGTTATCAGTCTTTCAACAAGCCTCAAGCTGTAGAAACTCCTCTGGGTAGAGCAGGAGGTTTTCCAGCAGGTTGGGGCAATTGCTTCTCCCCTCAGGCAAAAGCTGAAAATTGTCTAACTGAGAAAGATGTCCTCTGCAGTCTGGAGGAATGACTCAGCACAGGAACCCAGATGGGCACCTTCTGATCTCACTCTCCAGAGCCCACAACAGTAGATTCTCCCCACAGAGCTCCACGCCACCCTGCCCTCCCTCTGTCAGAGCCCAAGGTGAGTGGCTGCACATGAAACTGTGTTGGCTCTTTAAGAGGGTGCCTACATTTCCAGCCACCTCTCCCTGTCATATAGAAACCTAGCTGCTTTTCACAGTGAGATGTTATGTGGGCACCTATCTCAGTTCTGGTGCTCCTGGATGGGAAGCCCAGCCTGGGGTTTAGGCCCCAGAGTCCTCAGTGGGAACCCCCACAGCTGAGATCTTTTTCCAGAGCTTCAGTTGCTGCCTGTGGGAGCCCAGCCAGCCCTTTTGTTTCTGCACTTTCTACCAGTCTCTATGCAGTCTCCACTTTTTCTTCTTGGTTGTGAGGGTGCTTTCCAGCTAGCCTTCAGTTGATTTTCAGGATGGTTTTTCTATATTTTAGTTGTAAATCCATTTTGGTCCCAAGAGATTGTCAGTGTAGTTTCCACTCAGTGTGTCACCATCTTGGATCTTTCCAGACAAGAAGAAAACATAAAAAGTATCCAAATTAGAAAGGAGGAAACAAAACTGTTGTTATTTGTAGATGGCATGATATTGTACATAGAGAATCCTAAAGACTCAACCAGAAAACTACTAGATTTAATAAATGAATTCAGCAAGGTAGCAGGATACAAAATTAATACCCAGAAATTGATGGCATTTTTTATACACCAATAATGAACTCTCAGAAACAGACACTAAAAACACAATACCATTTGCAATCACAACTAAAATAAGATAGCTAGGAATAAGCTTAACCAAAGATATAAAAGACCTGTCCTCGAAAAACTACAGGACACTAAAAAAAAAAAAAAAAAAATAGAGGAGGACATAAACAAATGGAAAATATACCATATTCATGAATTGGAAAAATTAACATCATAAAAATGTCCATACTACCCAAAGCAATCTATAAATCCAATACAATCCCCATTAAAATACCAACAGCATATTTCACAGATCTAGAACAAACACTTCAAAAATTTATATGAAACCAAAAAACACCCCGAATAGCCATGGCAATCCTGAGAAAGAAGAACAAAGTTGGAGGGATCACAATACCAGATATTAAGTTATACTACAAAGCCATTGTAATCAAAACAGCCTGGTACTGGGACAAGGACAGGCATATAGATCATTGGAACAGAACAGAGAACCCAGAAATTGACCCATGCCATTACTCTGAATTAATATTTGACAAAGGAGGCAAGAACTTATAATAGATTAAAGGCAGTCTCTTCAATAAATGGTGTTGGGAAAATTGGACAGGTACATGCAAAAAAATGAAACCAGACCACCCACTTACACCATACACAAAAATAAACTCAAAACGGGTAAAAGACTTAAATGTAAGACATGAAACCATAAAAATCCTAGGAGAAAATGTAGGCAGCAAAATCTCAGATATCTATCGTAGAAATATATTTGCCAATACATCTCCTAAGGCAAGATAAACAAAGAAGAAAATAAACAAATGGGACTGCATCAAAATAAAAAGCTTCTGCTCAGCAAAAGGAACCATCAACAAAATGAAAAGGGAGCCCACTGTATGGGAGAATATATTTGCCAACGACACATCTGATAAAGGGTTAATATCTAAAATATATAAGCAACTCATACAACCTAACAAAAAAGAAGACAAACATTTCAATTAAAAAATGGGCAAAGGACCTAAATAGACACTTCTCCAAAGGGGACATACAGATGGCCAAGAGACATATGAAAAATTGCTCAACTTCCCTAATCATCAGAGAGATGCAAATTAAAACCACAGTGAGGTGTCACTTCACACCTGTCAGAATGGCTCTATCAACAAATCAACAAATGACAAGTGCTCTCAAGGGTGTGGAGAAAGGGGACCCTAGTACACTGCTGGTCGGAATGCAGACTGGTACAGTCACTATGGAAAGCGGTATGGAGTTTCCTCAAAAAATTAAAAATGGAGCTGCCTTTTGACCCAGTGATCCAACTTCTAAGAATATATCTTAAGAATCCTGAAACACCAGTCACAAAGACTGTATGCATCCCTGTGTTCATAGCAGTGCAATTTACAATAGCTAAGATCTGGAAGCAGCCCAAGTGCCCATCAGTAGATGAGTGGATAAAAAAGCTGTGGGACATTTACACCATGGAATACTATGCAGTTGTAAAGAAGCAGGACCTTTTATTTTTCTAAAAAGTTATTAAGGTCTTGAGGAATAGTATTAGTATCAGTATTATATCCTGTACTACACATATGAGGTATTAAAGTACTAGATGCTGTCATTATTAACAAAAAAGGGGATTTTTCACAGTCATGAAACATTTCCACTTTGTACTCTGTTGTTACATGGTATATTTGACCTTTTCTAAAGATCCATGGTCCAAAAAGTCTGTAGATCTTAATGTTGCTTGTTTACTTCCTTTTATTATAAGCAACCTTAGATAGTCCACATGCATTCCACTAAAATCATTTCATGTTCTCTCAGTATATTTTCTAGGGGATGTGTCATTACCAGTTTTCAAATTTTCACTAAGTCACTTTTTTCCTTTGAGGAATGGATTGTAGCCTTGATGTTACCCCATTTTCTTTTCAAAAGAAAAGAGATAGTATACTTTTACAATGGTTTCAGTCTTCACAAAATTGCTTATCAAGTCAGAGGTCATCAAAGAGTAGAAAATAGTTGGAACGATTCATGTTCCGAGTATTTCCAGGATGATTCACTAGGCAACAAGAACACAGATGGATTGAGGCTCTTAGTAAAAGTGTGTATAGAGGTGAAGACCAGAAACTGTAAGTGACAAAACAAAACAAAACAAGCAGTCTGATAAGATAATAGGTAATAAGGCCAATAGGCTTGAGGCCTCAGAGTGGTTGCAGGAGAGGTATATTGGAAATAACTGATAAGGGAGAAGGGAGGAGCTTGAAGAAAACATGAAGCTGCAGGAATAAGGCTCCAGAAGTGAAACGTTTAGGGCACTGATGAGTTTCACAGTCTGATTATAAAATTGGTTGGCTGAGGTAAAATGGAGATAATGATGGATGAGTAGGAGAACCTAGAGGATCAGATGGATTATGCACAATGATACTGAAGTGGAGAATGATACTAAGAGGCAGGTGTTAAAATCTTTCAGTTAAATCAAGGGAATAACCACAAGCTTAGAAATGGCATCAGCTGGTGGCAGGTGCCATTATTCCTTTGTTGTGCCCTTCCTTGACCCAGCTTGCAGCGTGCCATCTCTGAGTTCCATTAACCTGGCTAACACTGATCTCCCCACCCTGGTGATTTTCTGAGACCCTGCCCCACTCAAGTCACTTGTCCAACCTGAACCTCTTTCAGAGGCTAATCCACACAGGCAGCTGGCCTGGGCCCATGCTGTGGATTTTTCCTAAAATCTATCAAAGGTCCACAAATGCCAAACTAGCAGTGGCTGGTCTCAGGTGTTTTGAACCTCTTTGCTAAGCAGCCCCAAGCCTGGCACTAGTGGCAGCCAGCCTCGGCTCACAGCATAATCACTCCCAGGTGCCTCCAAGCCCAGCACAGGCAGCTACTAACTGCAGATTCCTCTGTAACTCCTACTAGGTAGCCCCAAGACAGACACAAGCAACAGCTAACCTTGGACTGCACTTAAGCCCCTCCCAAGAAGCCTCCAAACCAGTACACCTGGGAGTCAGCTTCAGACTACCCCAGAGCACCACCCATTAGCCTCACAAATGACACCCCAAAAGAGTGGACTGGGCAGGTGCCAGAACCCCAATAAAGCAAATCCCACCCTGTGAGGTCAGCACACACACAACAGCTTGTCCGCTGCTGTAGTCACAGCCAGCCCTCACATCCAGCCAGCCTGACGAGCTGCCAGATGGGAGGGGGGTTAAGAGGCTGGGTTTAGAAGGAGAAAGGATTACGAAGTACAAATTGGCGGTTACAAAAGAGTGACGGGGTGTTAAGTACAGCATAGGGAATATAGTCAATAGTATTGTAATAACTATGTGGTGTCAGGTGGGTGCAAAACTTATTGGGGGATCACACTGTAAGTTATATAAACGTCTAATCGCTGTGCAGTACACCTGAAACTAATATAATATAGAATGTCAAAGAATGTCAACTGTAACTGAAAAATAAAAAACATTTTAAAATAAAATAAAGCCTACCCAATTTAAAAGGAGTCTGAACATGCATAGTAAATGGTATTAACGTAAAACAAAATGGCATCAGTTAAGAGAGATGGAATGAGTGTCAGAAACAGAGGTCTTTCATATGTAGCAGTGTAGTAAACTAACTGACTTGAGAATGCTGTGGTGAAATTCATGTATCTTCAGGAAAGAGCTACACTTTCCTTGAAGGTAGGAAGAGCATGTGTAGTAAAAAGTTTGGGGTATAAAATAGGATCTGCCAAAATGGAAGTTTAGGGATAAAGGGATTACTTTTGTGCCCCACCCACCCACCCCTCCAATCTGGGAAAATAAAAAGCTTCGTGGAAGACCTGGAGCTAAGCTTTAAGTATGGACAGTATTTTGAGATACAAAGAATATTCAAGACAGAGGTAGTATCAGAAGAAAGTAAAGGGGTGAAAATCCTGAAGCAAATTCATGGATATAGTGGCAAAGAGTTCCATTCAATTAATAGGCAAAAACAACTCGGGAGGGTTGTAAATAAGACTGGGAAAGTTCAATAGGGCTAACTGTAGCTTTGATAAGAAAAGAAAGTTCACTTTTTTTCTTTAATAATTAGAGGTTTTATAGTGGGATCTTAAAATTGAGATCCATCCTTCTTAGAATAAAATAGAAGATTTCCTTAAAATTGTTTGATAATGTGGAGACTTGAGTAAGACCAGTTAGTGAGCCTAATCATATCCCATAAACAGTGGCTAGCTAAGTCAAGAGCAGTCTTGCTCCCCTGATGGCTTTGCTCGGGTGCCTGAGGGCAGAAGTGGAAGACCACAGGGATATGGAGTTTACTTTTGCAGAACTTTTGCAGAACTTTTTCTGGAGCATTGAGTGTCAGATCTAGAAGAGACCATAGAGAACTGACCCAACTCACTTGTTTAGTGGATAGAAACTCAGGTCCAAAATGATTGGTACTTTGTACAAGATGATAGAAATTTTTAGTTCCAGAGCTAGCAATTAAAGCCAAGGTTCCTGATTGTTAATTTGCTGGTGTCTTCTCTATATGTAAAACAGAAACTCAACAAGACGCTGGTGAAGATTACATTTTCACTGAGGCTAATGTGCATATAGACCCTCATAAGCAATTTATTTTAAGATCGTGAGTGAGGAAACAACAGTCCTTTCCCCCCCTTTATTATAGAGAACTGTGGTAGAATATCAAGATCAGAAGACTATTGACTGAGTGATTTACCAAATCATTTACTCTCATTGATTTAGTCTCAGTGCTGGATTGTGACTCAGCTTCAGTTTAGTTTCTTCACTTATAAAATGAGGATAATCATCTATCCTCTACTGAGGATAACACTAGAATTGTAACAGGCATTAAATGAGGTATTATATGTAAAAATAGCATAAAAATGAAACGTGAGCACTAATATTGAACAACACTGCAAAAGATGCTGTCACTTCAGGCTGTTGAAGGACTTTTAAAAATAATTTTACATACTTTCTAAAATGGGTGCACAATATTAACATATTAACATATAGTTGAAAACACTAATGCTTTCCTTTTAAATTTTGATGAAACTTTATTTGAGAATTTAGGTATTTTAATATTTGATTTTGCCTTCTTAGATGATCTATCTTTGCCGGAATGCCAAGGATGTGGCTGTTTCTTATTATTATTTCTTTAAAATGGTAGCTGGTCATCCAAATCCTGGAACTTTTCAAGAGTTTGTGGAGAAATTCATGGATGGACAAGGTAATAACAGTGTTGTTTCTTTCAATTCTTTCAAGGTAAATGATTCAAGACAGATAGCATCTCTGAGCAAAAATTTTTGTTGCCTTTCCTGGTTTATCATCCCTGATCCTTAATTAAAACACAGACGTTTTAGGTGACCTTGAACTTTAGAGCAAGCATAGGGTTTCCAGATGTGGATGGCGAATTGTAGAATATAGAAAGTTCAGTTCAATGCCTAAAAATAAATATGTAAGATGTTGGAGGTAACAATTTCTCTCTCTAAGACTGAGACTTCATGTCCAGTTTTTTCTTGTCTTTATTAGAAAAATATTTCACAGCATATTATTACCACTCTATTGAACAAGAAGGAGAAGGGAATAGAAGAGGGAGAATGTCCATTTGTTTCCAAGGAAAATTTCAGGTGTTACATGGACCAAAATTTATAAAGAAGTCTGAATACCTATGAAGTTTTTATGCATTCTACCTAGTGTACAGTCTGAATGACTCAACTAGATCTCTCAGAACAGTACAAGGTTACTTGAACAGTAATTCTGGAAAATTTTGCCTTTTTAGTTAACTCCAGATGAAAGCAACTAAGTAGATTTGAGGAAGAAAGTGTTCAGGAGATTCTAGTATTAACTGAAGAAGGCCATTCTGATCCCGTGGTAATAAATTGTAAGGAAAATGATAACAATCCCACTTTTATATCCATAAAAATGAAATTGACTCAGTAAAAGTAGGATATATATGCTTTATTTTTGTTGCTATATTTGAGAAAATTTATGCTCATGCATAATGAATAAAATATTTGCCTCCAGATCATCAAAACCCACATTGTAAGGCAAAGAAACATAAAGTTGAACCTCCACAAAACATGAATAAGATAATTATAAATATCACCATATAACTTTTTTCTGTAAAGAAAAATTGCCAATAGAGTCAAAGAATAGAAGAAATATGCAGTGATCTAATGCAAAGCAAAATACTTTGACTCACACATTATTATATCATTCTGTCAGCTTTTATTGGGGAAACACTTGGATATATGTGAGAGAAGTAAGGAAAAAGAAGGGAAGAGACAGCATTTGGTCGTATCACATCATCTCCAAAATCTAATTCTTTTAGAGTGAGAATGACACTAAAGTTCCCTCAGAAAACAGCTCTTATAATCTAAACTGCAAGCAATGTAGTAAACTGTTACATAGTTACTAGCTTCAGTAGCCAAAACCAGTTTGTAAATGGAAAATTTGAGACCTGGGCTGAATTCTTATTATAAGAACGTTGATTGTTCCACTAACTAAACTCTCTTCACTAACAATCTGATTTTACACACACACACACACACACACACACACACACACACACTCACTCTGGTTTCAAAAGTTATCTAATAAACTCTGAATCAAAATTATGGGAGGGGGACTTCCTTCACTTTTTCTCTGTGCCATAAACCGTGTCATAATAATGAAAGTTGAGAATATGTTTTTGTACATGAATTATTCAACATATTTTGCCTCCTTGCTGCAGAGAAATTTGCTTAACATATGAGGCTGATCTCTACTTTTCATTCCATGATCATTTATTTATATTTATTTGTTGCTACTGTTATTTAAAAACTCTTTTTTCAAGCTGTATAAAGAAGATATTATGCTCTTATGTTGTTTTTATCTCTAATTTTAGTTCCTTATGGTCCCTGGTATGAACATGCAAAATCTTGGTGGGAAATGAGAAATAATCAACATTTGCTCTTTCTTTTCTATGAAGACATGAAGGAGGTGAGAAACTGAAAACATATGGACAATTTAGTAATTTCTAAAATGTTATCATTTGGCAACATCTAGATACAAAAATCTGCCTTTAGATAAATAATGCAGTACGTCTAAAAGCTACAATTATCCAGATAATTTAACACAGACTTAAAGTTAGTAAATAAAAATCTCCTGTGAATGAATATGTTTAAATCCAAGTCTCAAAAAATTACCAACAATAAAATTTTGTGGAACTTGAGTTCATAAAAGAAAATAACAACATCTGAACATACACACGGATACATACATACAAGGAATCGCAGCAGGCAAGAAGAGTCAGCTGGTCTCCAAATCCACAGATGTTAGAATTATCGAATAAGAGCTTTAAAATAATTATCCTTAACATGTTTAAAGAAATAAAAGATGAAATTTGGATCTTACAAGGAGCAAGAGGTTACTGAAATTAACAAGTCAGATTAGAAAAAATAACAAAATAGGATTTCTAAAGTAATAAATTAAAATTAGAAACTAAGAGATGGTTTAAATAACAGATGATACATTACTAAATCATGGATTGGTAATGTGGAAGATGGAGCTGAGCTAATTCTATAGAATTTACCACATTGAGATAAGTAGAATACTTTATTTTTTAAAAAAGAGTAATGGATATGTAGGCTAACATGATAAGGTCCCACATATATAAATTCAAACTTTCAGAAGGAGAGAGTTAAGAGAATGCTTAGAACAGCAATATACAAAAGTCTGATGGTCCCAAAATTTCCTTATAATCTAGTTTTTCTCTAGTTTCATTAGTAATCAGGATAATTGCAAATAAAAATCATTATGAGATGTTATTCCATACCCACCAGACTGACAATAATGAAAAAGTCTGACAATAAAAATGTTAGTCAGGATATGGATCAGTGAGAGGTACCACACTGCTGATAGTAGTGTAAAAAGATACAAACACTATGGAAACAACTTGTCACTGTCTACAAAGAGCAAAACATGAATGTAACTGAAGATCCAGAAATTCCACTAGTCGATATATATTCTTGAGAAACTCTGGCTTGTGTACATTAGGTTATATGTACCACAATTCTCACAGCAGCATTCTTCATAACCATAAACACTGGAAACAACCTAAATACGCATATAACTAAATCATCAATACATGTCATCTAATTCAAACTGGAAGAGTCAAGGAAATCATCTCAAAGAAGGTGATACATAAGCTGAAGTTTAATAGGCAAGCTATAATTTGTAGAATAGAGAATTTGAGAAAAGCATTCTACATAGAGGTAACTACATGCCAGAAGAAGCATTATGGTTAGTATTGAAAATAGTTGCATTGGTTGATGTAGCTGGATCATAAGGTACACAACAGGAGGGACATAGATAGAGATGGGGATGTTTGTAGCTACAGCTCATATATAACATCGGATGTTCCACGTTGAGTATTTGACCTTTTACACATTTTCTTAATCTATCTGGTTCCTTTGCTTTCCACTAGTTACACCAATAAATTAGAAGAAAAATAAAAGCTATCTGCATATTTTCAACCCAAAACTTGATCTATTACAGGAGACTGTACTATTTGAGAGTGTATATTAATATTGATAGATATTTATTGAGCATGTACTATGTTTGAGGATATGTATACATTTTTTGGGACACCCTGTATATTAGCTCTTGTAAATAATGCTGCAATGAACATAGGGTGCATACAGCTTTTTGAATTAGTGTTTTGATTTTCTTCAGATAAATACCCAAAAGCAGAATTGATTGGTTATATGGTAGTTCTATTTTTAATTTTTTGAGGAAACTCTATGCTGTTTTTCATAGTGGCTGAATCAATTTACATTCCCACCAACAACGCGTGAGGGTTCCCTTTTCTCCACATCCTTGGTAAACTTGTTATTTGTTGATTTTTTCATAATGGTCATTCTGACAGGTGTGAGGTGATATCTCATTCTGGTTTTGATTTGCATTTTCCTGATTATTAGTGATGTTTAGCATCTTTCTATATTTGTTAGCCATCTATATGTCTTCTTTGGGGAAATGTCTGTTCATACCCTCTGCCCATTTTTAATCAGATTGGTTTTTTTATGTTGAGTTGTATGTGTTCCTTCTATATTTTGGATATTAACTGCTATTGGATATATTATTTCAAATATCTTCTCCCATTCAGTAGGTTGTCTTTTCATTTTGTTGGTTTCCTTCACTGTGCAGTGGCTTTGTTGCCCTTGCCTGAGGTGATATATCCAAAAAAGATATTGATAAGATGAATGTCAAAGAGTATACTGGGTGTGTTTTCTCCTAGAAGTTTTATGGTCTCAGCTCTTACAGTTAAGTAATTAATACATTTGCGTTTATTTTCATATATGGGTAATAAAGTGGTATTATGTATATGGTATGTAAGAAACTATATGGTGGGAAGTATCTTTTATGTCCGTTTCATGGCTCAGGAAAATTGTGTTTAGAGAAGTTTTAAAAATATAACTTATACAAGAAGTACTTTTCCACATTAGAAGCCCATTCTAGTATCAGTGAGAGGAGGGAGAAAAATTTTTCTCTCTCTCTTTTTTTAATCCAAATAGTAATGCACTCAATTTCAGTAATTTAATCTTCAAAATACTTTTTCTTCTTAGGATATCAGAAGAGAGGTGATAAAAGTGATGCGATTTCTGGGAAGGAAGACATCAGAGGAGCTTGTGGAAAAGATTGTTCAACACACTTCATTCCAAGAGATGAAAAACAACCCATCTACCAATTACACAACACTACCAGTTGAAATCATGAACCAAAAAATATCTCCCTTCATGAGAAAGGGTGAGATGGTCACATGATTTGCCTCTACTGCTATCAGAAGTCACAAGTTGAAATAGTTATAGGCAAACACCTATCGAGGCCTATTCATGCCTGCGAACTCAGCTTGTTTTCTGCAGAGCTGTTTCACATTTGAAAACTCACTTTCCTGTGTTACCAGTTCTTCAGAGACATAAAATATTAGTACTTCTACTACTCATGATAAATTGCTATTACTTGTTGATTACTTAGTATATGCAGCATAGTATATTAAGAATGACTGGCAGCTACTGCAGTCTCAGCCCCAGGACTAGTGCCACACTCTACTAGCCACCATTTACTAAGGCTGGGTGCCCTGGTGCTACACCATGTACATTATGGAAATATATATACATTTAAAATTCTAATTATCTTTAAATTTTTATCAGAGACTCAGGGGAGAGCTTCAAAATATTATCTCACTTTGAGATGAGGAAACAAGCTTACAATGATTAGTCAGCTTTTCCTTGACGAAGTGGCAGACATTTTCGAGACTAATAGGCAAATGTCCAAACTCATCAAACTGTATGTACATTAAATATGTACAGTTTTTATATATTAATACCTTTATACCTCAATAAAACTTTTTAAAACAAGACTAAGTTTCAAAGCCCTAAGTAGCAAATATGGCTCTGTTTGGCAAAAATTTCAAAATACAATGAAGTGACATTCTGTTGAGAAGACGTGTGGTCTGATGAGACACAGACAGTTTATAAATCCAAAGACATGTAGGATATGAAGAGTACTGGGATATCCAGTCTTACTGATATGCGAAGAACATGTATTTGGGGGGTTTTGTTCGTTTATTTGTTCGTTTTAGAAGCAGAATAGAGAAAATCTTGCTCTTTGAACTAAATTGTCAGTGAAAAGGCCAGGGAATTTTTAAAATAATGGGAATAACAAACCTGCCACTGAGTGACAACAGGGAGCTCCTGAAAAGAGAGTTAGCATGCAGGTAATATTTTAATGACCCATTTCCAGATTATCTCTGCCTCCTTTCCCATAATGTCCATATATCTATTTAAAATAAAACACTAGACTTTAATTATCATGCTTGTAAAGGGCTGCTCACTGCTGTATCCTCAGAACACATATTTGCTATCTTTTGCTTTCCGGGTTATTTCACTGGGAAAGTTTAGAGCTTCTTGAGCTAAAGTGGGAAGTGAACTATTGACTTATTTACAATCAGGGTGCCTTCCTTCTGCCAGGGGAGAGCTGGATTTGATGGAAAGCAAAAGGGAAGGGCCTACTAGACTGTTGCAATAAACCAGGTGGGAAACACTGAGGAGCTTCAATGTCAGTGGCAGCAGAAATGAAGAAAGGAAAAGAAGTGTGAAGAAAACCTGAATATGAATAAAGAATTAGATGGAGGACTGAGGGGACAACTTCCAAGTTTATGCTTTGAATAACTAGTGCTGCCATTAATCAGGTTGTGAAAAAGAAAACACAATTTGGTGGGGAACAAAATGAATTAATTTTTTAACTAAATTGGGTATGCTTGTATGGAATACCATCTAGACAGTTGAATATGAAACTATAACTCTGGATTTGAGTGTGCTCAGCATGAAGATGATATTTAATATTTTGGGCATGTATAAAACGTAGATCTCATTCATATTAGGAGGAAGCCGCAACATTTGAGAGGAAATTGGAGAAGAAAAGTTCAATGAAGGAACATTAGAGGGAAGAATCAAAGAAAGAAATTTGCTCTTTGTTGTTGCATTAACAATCACAAGTTCTTCTTTGTAAGCTCAAATATGTATATTATTTATGGTATATATTTTATTATAATCAAGGGTTACAAGAATAAAAGTTGATTAGGTGTTAATGAAAGGGGTGAATATTAGGAAACTTCATGATTCTGGCTTGAAGACATAATACTTATTGTGTTTTTTCTTTGTTACAGGGATTGCAGGAGACTGGAAGAATCACTTTACAGTAGCCCTGAATGAGAAATTTGATGTGCACTATGAGCAGCAAATGAAGGGCTCTACACTGAAATTACGAACTGAGATCTAAGAAAGGTTTCCCTAACATATCAGAGGTTTAAGCTTTTCTTATTTTAGATTGGTAGAGAGAGCCATGTGAAAGGTTATGTGGTCAGGTTCACATGGTTATTGAGATCTCAATATAAAAAGACAAGAAGGATTTTTTCCTGACATTATCTTTTTATTTTATTTTTAATCTTTATTTTTCTCCTCCATTTTCTTCTTTTTACAAATATTACACAAAGCTATAATCTATGGGAATGATGTAAGAACACACAGATAATTTAAGTTAGAAGCTCATTAAAAATCAACAAGCATTCCAAATTATTTTCATGCTGGTTTCCACGCCCCCATTTAGTAGTATATTTAGTACATACAGGAACTTTGAAAATTTTAGGAGAAATAATTACAATAAATAAATTTGGGGGCATAATTATACCTATTATTTACATCCTGATTTTTTTTTTTATTTTTTGCAAAATGACTTAATTTGAAATTTACTTTAATCTAATGTAAATTTTGGCTATAGCTGAATTGATCAGATATCTGTCAATATTCCTGTGTATTATTTATGCTTGAATGTCATATAAAAATGTAATGAATTTTCATTCTGTAAACGAAAGTTTTACAAAATTTGATATTTGCTAATAAAACAAAACAAAAAAAACCAGGAGGAATAGAAGAACAGTTATTATCTTTTATATAAACTATTGTTTTTGCTTATGTCTCCTATTTTTCTGCATTCTATTGATGATTTTTTTCCCCTATACTACACTTGTTTTTCACAGCTGATGTCTCTTTTCTCTAAATCGGAAGACAAACAAGATCTTAAAAAATTTACTATGGGTCTTTAGTAGATTATTACATTCTTAATTCCTAACCTACAAGGTCAAATCTAAGGAGAAATAAATATGCTTTGCTTTCTTACTCTTTAGAGAAAAGTCTAGAGATTTCTGAACACCCTGTTTAGTAGTATGATTTTTCAGAATTAAAGCTTCTGAAGTAAGTAAAATTACTTATTTTTTTTAAAAAGAAATATAACATAGTTATACATTATAGAAAAATTGGAGAGTTTTGAAAAATATTAAGTTTTCATTGTGGTCAAGATGAGAAGCAGAACCTCAATCATTAAAGGCAACAATTGTTCTTTCTTTTATTTCTTTTTAAATTAAAGTTACACAGTATTTTATGGTATAAATGTACTAGAGCATTTTTACCCACTCATCGACTGATGGGCACTTGGGCTGTTTCCAGATCTTCGCTATTGTAAACTGTGCTGCTATGAGCATAAGGCTGCATATATTCTTTCTGATTAGTGTTTCAGGATCTTTAGGATATTCTCCTAAAAGTGGGATCACTGGGTCAAAAGGCAGGTCAATTTTTAATTTTTTGAGGACCCTCCATACTGTTTTCCATAGTGGCTGCACCAGTCTGCATTCCCACCAGCAGTGCACTAGGGTTCCCCTTTCTCCACACCCTCGCCAGCACATGTCATTTGTTGATTTGTTGATGGCAGCCATTCTGACAGGTGTGAAGTGATACCTCATTGTGGTTTTACTGTTTTTTAATTGTATTTTCTTTCTGGGTCTCTGATTGAGTGATTTTTTCCTACCCTGTCTTCTAATTCACTGAACCGATCCTCAGCTTCCTCTAATCTGCTGTTTATTCCTTCCAATGTATTCTTTATTTCTGCTATGTCACTCTTCATTTTCTTCATAGTTTCCATATTATTTTTTATGTTGTTGAGCATCCTTACAATCAGTATTCTGAATTCTATATCTGAGAGACTGCTTATCTCCATTTAATTTGGCTCTTTTTCTGGTGATTTTTCTTGTTCTTTCATTTGGGGCTTGTTTTTTGGTTTCCCCATTTTGGCTGCCTTTGGGGGTTTGTTTCTAAGTATTAGGTAGATCTGCTAGGACTCTCAGTCTTTTTGGAGGGTCCCTGGCGCAGGCCAATGTCAGACACAGTTTGTGACTGGCCCTGAGTACCTTGTTTGGAGCTATCAACAACCCTCGGCTTGAGGTCTCCTCTGCTGGGGCTGGGTGGGTTTAGACAGACCAAGATGCACACCAAAGCCTGCTTTTCCAAGGCCTATACCCAGAACCAGATCAGGCAAAGACTCAAAGCATGCTGAGGCCTGCCTCTGGCTGCAGGCTGATTAATCTGATTGTCTTAATTAGTCTGAGGCTGTAGAAGCTCCACAGGGTGGGTTGGCTAATTGTTATCAGTCTTTCAACAAGCCTCAAGCTGTAGAAACTCCTCTGGGTAGAGCAGGAGGTTTTCCAGCAGGTTGGGGCAATTGCTTCTCCCCTCAGGCAAAAGCTGAAAATTGTCTAACTGAGAAAGATGTCCTCTGCAGTCTGGAGGAATGACTCAGCACAGGAACCCAGATCTCACTCTCCAGAGCCCACAACAGTAGATTCTCCCCACAGAGCTCCACGCCACCCTGCCCTCCCTCTGTCAGAGCCCAAGGTGAGTGGCTGCACATGAAACTGTGTTGGCTCTTTAAGAGGGTGCCTACATTTCCAGCCACCTCTCCCTGTCATATAGAAACCTAGCTGCTTTTCACAGTGAGATGTTATGTGGGCACCTATCTCAGTTCTGGTGCTCCTGGATGGGAAGCCCAGCCTGGGGTTTAGGCCCCAGAGTCCTCAGTGGGAACCCCCACAGCTGAGATCTTTTTCCAGAGCTTCAGTTGCTGCCTGTGGGAGCCCAGCCAGCCCTTTTGTTTCTGCACTTTCTACCAGTCTCTATGCAGTCTCCACTTTTTCTTCTTGGTTGTGAGGGTGCTTTCCAGCTAGCCTTCAGTTGATTTGCAGGATGGTTTTTCTATATTTTAGTTGTAAATCCATTTTGGTCCCAAGAGATTGTCAGTGTAGTTTCCACTCAGTGTGTCACCATCTTGGATCTTTCCAGACAAGAAGAAAACATAAAAAGTATCCAAATTAGAAAGGAGGAAACAAAACTGTTGTTATTTGTAGATGGCATGATATTGTACATAGAGAATCCTAAAGACTCAACCAGAAAACTACTAGATTTAATAAATGAATTCAGCAAGGTAGCAGGATACAAAATTAATACCCAGAAATTGATGGCATTTTTTATACACCAATAATGAACTCTCAGAAACAGACACTAAAAACACAATACCATTTGCAATCACAACTAAAATAAGATAGCTAGGAATAAGCTTAACCAAAGATATAAAAGACCTGTCCTCGAAAAACTACAGGACACTAAAAAAAAAAAAAAAAAAAATAGAGGAGGACATAAACAAATGGAAAATATACCATATTCATGAATTGGAAAAATTAACATCATAAAAATGTCCATACTACCCAAAGCAATCTATAAATCCAATACAATCCCCATTAAAATACCAACAGCATATTTCACAGATCTAGAACAAACACTTCAAAAATTTATATGAAACCAAAAAACACCCCGAATAGCCATGGCAATCCTGAGAAAGAAGAACAAAGTTGGAGGGATCACAATACCAGATATTAAGTTATACTACAAAGCCATTGTAATCAAAACAGCCTGGTACTGGGACAAGGACAGGCATATAGATCATTGGAACAGAACAGAGAACCCAGAAATTGACCCATGCCATTACTCTGAATTAATATTTGACAAAGGAGGCAAGAACTTATAATAGATTAAAGGCAGTCTCTTCAATAAATGGTGTTGGGAAAATTGGACAGGTACATGCAAAAAAATGAAACCAGACCACCCACTTACACCATACACAAAAATAAACTCAAAACGGGTAAAAGACTTAAATGTAAGACATGAAACCATAAAAATCCTAGGAGAAAATGTAGGCAGCAAATTCTCAGATATCTATCGTAGAAATATATTTGCCAATACATCTCCTAAGGCAAGATAAACAAAGAAGAAAATAAACAAATGGGACTGCATCAAAATAAAAAGCTTCTGCTCAGCAAAAGGAACCATCAACAAAATGAAAAGGGAGCCCACTGTATGGGAGAATATATTTGCCAACGACACATCTGATAAAGGGTTAATATCTAAAATATATAAGCAACTCATACAACCTAACAAAAAAGAAGACAAACATTTCAATTAAAAAATGGGCAAAGGACCTAAATAGACACTTCTCCAAAGGGGACATACAGATGGCCAAGAGACATATGAAAAATTGCTCAACTTCCCTAATCATCAGAGAGATGCAAATTAAAACCACAGTGAGGTGTCACTTCACACCTGTCAGAATGGCTCTATCAACAAATCAACAAATGACAAGTGCTCTCAAGGGTGTGGAGAAAGGGGACCCTAGTACACTGCTGGTGGGAATGCAGACTGGTACAGTCACTATGGAAAGCGGTATGGAGTTTCCTCAAAAAATTAAAAATGGAGCTGCCTTTTGACCCAGTGATCCAACTTCTAAGAATATATCTTAAGAATCCTGAAACACCAGTCACAAAGACTGTATGCATCCCTGTGTTCATAGCAGTGCAATTTACAATAGCTAAGATCTGGAAACAGCCCAAGTGCCCATCAGTAGATGAGTGGATAAAAAAGCTGTGGGACATTTACACCATGGAATACTATGCAGTTGTAAAGAAGCAGGACCTTTTATTTTTCTAAAAAGTTATTAAGGTCTTGAGGAATAGTATTAGTATCAGTATTATATCCTGTACTACACATATGAGGTATTAAAGTACTAGATGCTGTCATTATTAACAAAAAAGGGGATTTTTCACAGTCATGAAACATTTCCACTTTGTGCTCTGTTGTTACATGGTATATTTGACCTTTTCTAAAGATCCATGGTCCAAAAAGTCTGTAGATCTTAATGTTGCTTGTTTACTTCCTTTTATTATAAGCAACCTTAGATAGTCCACATGCATTCCGCTAAAATCATTTCATGTTCTCTCAGTATATTTTCTAGGGGATGTGTCATTACCAGTTTTCAAATTTTCACTAAGTCACTTTTTTCCTTTGAGGAATGGATTGTAGCCTTGATGTTACCCCATTTTCTTTTCAAAAGAAAAGAGATAGTATACTTTTACAATGGTTTCAGTCTTCACAAAATTGCTTATCAAGTCAGAGGTCATCAAAGAGTAGAAAATAGTTGGAACGATTCATGTTCCGAGTATTTCCAGGATGATTCACTAGGCAACAAGAACACAGATGGATTGAGGCTCTTAGTAAAAGTGTGTATAGAGGTGAAGACCAGAAACTGTAAGTGACAAAACAAAACAAAACAAGCAGTCTGATAAGATAATAGGTAATAAGGCCAATAGGCTTGAGGCCTCAGAGTGGTTGCAGGAGAGGTATATTGGAAATAACTGATAAGGGAGAAGGGAGGAGCTTGAAGAAAACATGAAGCTGCAGGAATAAGGCTCCAGAAGTGAAACGTTTAGGGCACTGATGAGTTTCACAGTCTGATTATAAAATTGGTTGGCTGAGGTAAAATGGAGATAATGATGGATGAGTAGGAGAACCTAGAGGATCAGATGGATTATGCACAATGATACTGAAGTGGAGAATGATACTAAGAGGCAGGTGTTAAAATCTTTCAGTTAAATCAAGGGAATAACCACAAGCTTAGAAATGGCATCAGCTGGTGGCAGGTGCCATTATTCCTTTGTTGTGCCCTTCCTTGACCCAGCTTGCAGCGTGCCATCTCTGAGTTCCATTAACCTGGCTAACACTGATCTCCCCACCCTGGTGATTTTCTGAGACCCTGCCCCACTCAAGTCACTTGTCCAACCTGAACCTCTTTCAGAGGCTAATCCACACAGGCAGCTGGCCTGGGCCCATGCTGTGGATTTTTCCTAAAATCTATCAAAGGTCCACAAATGCCAAACTAGTAGTGGCTGGTCTCAGGTGTTTTGAACCTCTTTGCTAAGCAGCCCCAAGCCTGGCACTAGTGGCAGCCAGCCTCGGCTCACAGCATAATCACTCCCAGGTGCCTCCAAGCCCAGCACAGGCAGCTACTAACTGCAGATTCCTCTGTAACTCCTACTAGGTAGCCCCAAGACAGACACAAGCAACAGCTAACCTTGGACTGCACTTAAGCCCCTCCCAAGAAGCCTCCAAACCAGTACACCTGGGAGTCAGCTTCAGACTACCCCAGAGCACCACCCATTAGCCTCACAAATGACACCCCAAAAGAGTGGACTGGGCAGGTGCCAGAACCCCAATAAAGCAAATCCCACCCTGTGAGGTCAGCACACACACAACAGCTTGTCCGCTGCTGTAGTCACAGCCAGCCCTCACATCCAGCCAGCCTGACGAGCTGCCAGATGGGAGGGGGGTTAAGAGGCTGGGTTTAAAAGGAGAAAGGATTACGAAGTACAAATTGGCGGTTACAAAAGAGTGACGGGATGTTAAGTACAGCATAGGGAATATAGTCAATAGTATTGTAATAACTATGTGGTGTCAGGTGGGTGCAAAACTTATTGGGGGATCACACTGTAAGTTATATAAACGTCTAATCGCTGTGCAGTACACCTGAAACTAATATAATATAGAATGTCAAAGAATGTCAACTGTAACTGAAAAATAAAAAACATTTTAAAATAAAATAAAGCCTACCCAATTTAAAAGGAGTCTGAACATGCATAGTAAATGGTATTAACGTAAAACAAAATGGCATCAGTTAAGAGAGATGGAATGAGTGTCAGAAACAGAGGTCTTTCATGTGTAGCAGTGTAGTAAACTAACTGACTTGAGAATGCTGTGGTGAAATTCATGTATCTTCAGGAAAGAGCTACACTTTCCTTGAAGGTAGGAAGAGCATGTGTAGTAAAAAGTTTGGGGTATAAAATAGGATCTGCCAAAATGGAAGTTTAGGGATAAAGGGATTACTTTTGTGCCCCACCCACCCACCCCTCCAATCTGGGAAAATAAAAAGCTTCGTGGAAGACCTGGAGCTAAGCTTTAAGTATGGACAGTATTTTGAGATACAAAGAATATTCAAGACAGAGGTAGTATCAGAAGAAAGTAAAGGGGTGAAAATCCTGAAGCAAATTCATGGATATAGTGGCAAAGAGTTCCATTCAATTAATAGGCAAAAACAACTCGGGAGGGTTGTAAATAAGACTGGGAAAGTTCAATAGGGCTAACTGTAGCTTTGATAAGAAAAGAAAGTTCACTTTTTTTCTTTAATAATTAGAGGTTTTATAGTGGGATCTTAAAATTGAGATCCATCCTTCTTAGAATAAAATAGAAGATTTCCTTAAAATTGTTTGATAATGTGGAGACTTGAGTAAGACCAGTTAGTGAGCCTAATCATATCCCATAAACAGTGGCTAGCTAAGTCAAGAGCAGTCTTGCTCCCCTGATGGCTTTGCTCGGGTGCCTGAGGGCAGAAGTGGAAGACCACAGGGATATGGAGTTTACTTTTGCAGAACTTTTGCAGAACTTTTTCTGGAGCATTGAGTGTCAGATCTAGAAGAGACCATAGAGAACTGACCCAACTCACTTGTTTAGTGGATAGAAACTCAGGTCCAAAATGATTGGTACTTTGTACAAGATGATAGAAATTTTTAGTTCCAGAGCTAGCAATTAAAGCCAAGGTTCCTGATTGTTAATTTGCTGGTGTCTTCTCTATATGTAAAACAGAAACTCAACAAGATGCTGGTGAAGATTACATTTTCACTGAGGCTAATGTGCATATAGACCCTCATAAGCAATTTATTTTAAGATCGTGAGTGAGGAAACAACAGTCCTTTCCCCCCCTTTATTATAGAGAACTGTGGTAGAATATCAAGATCAGAAGACTATTGACTGAGTGATTTACCAAATCATTTACTCTCATTGATTTAGTCTCAGTGCTGGATTGTGACTCAGCTTCAGTTTAGTTTCTTCACTTATAAAATGAGGATAATCATCTATCCTCTACTGAGGATAACACTAGAATTGTAACAGGCATTAAATGAGGTATTATATGTAAAAATAGCATAAAAATGAAACGTGAGCACTAATATTGAACAACACTGCAAAAGATGCTGTCACTTCAGGCTGTTGAAGGACTTTTAAAAATAATTTTACATACTTTCTAAAATGGGTGCACAATATTAACATATTAACATATAGTTGAAAACACTAATGCTTTCCTTTTAAATTTTGATGAAACTTTATTTGAGAATTTAGGTATTTTAATATTTGATTTTGCCTTCTTAGATGATCTATCTTTGCCGGAATGCCAAGGATGTGGCTGTTTCTTATTATTATTTCTTTAAAATGGTAGCTGGTCATCCAAATCCTGGAACTTTTCAAGAGTTTGTGGAGAAATTCATGGATGGACAAGGTAATAACAGTGTTGTTTCTTTCAATTCTTTCAAGGTAAATGATTCAAGACAGATAGCATCTCTGAGCAAAAATTTTTGTTGCCTTTCCTGGTTTATCATCCCTGATCCTTAATTAAAACACAGACGTTTTAGGTGACCTTGAACTTTAGAGCAAGCATAGGGTTTCCAGATGTGGATGGCGAATTGTAGAATATAGAAAGTTCAGTTCAATGCCTAAAAATAAATATGTAAGATGTTGGAGGTAACAATTTCTCTCTCTAAGACTGAGACTTCATGTCCAGTTTTTTCTTGTCTTTATTAGAAAAATATTTCACAGCATATTATTACCACTCTATTGAACAAGAAGGAGAAGGGAATAGAAGAGGGAGAATGTCCATTTGTTTCCAAGGAAAATTTCAGGTGTTACATGGACCAAAATTTATAAAGAAGTCTGAATACCTATGAAGTTTTTATGCATTCTACCTAGTGTACAGTCTGAATGACTCAACTAGATCTCTCAGAACAGTACAAGGTTACTTGAACAGTAATTCTGGAAAATTTTGCCTTTTTAGTTAACTCCAGATGAAAGCAACTAAGTAGATTTGAGGAAGAAAGTGTTCAGGAGATTCTAGTATTAACTGAAGAAGGCCATTCTGATCCCGTGGTAATAAATTGTAAGGAAAATGATAACAATCCCACTTTTATATCCATAAAAATGAAATTGACTCAGTAAAAGTAGGATATATATGCTTTATTTTTGTTGCTATATTTGAGAAAATTTATGCTCATGCATAATGAATAAAATATTTGCCTCCAGATCATCAAAACCCACATTGTAAGGCAAAGAAACATAAAGTTGAACCTCCACAAAACATGAATAAGATAATTATAAATATCACCATATAACTTTTTTCTGTAAAGAAAAATTGCCAATAGAGTCAAAGAATAGAAGAAATATGCAGTGATCTAATGCAAAGCAAAATACTTTGACTCACACATTATTATATCATTCTGTCAGCTTTTATTGGGGAAACACTTGGATATATGTGAGAGAAGTAAGGAAAAAGAAGGGAAGAGACAGCATTTGGTCGTATCACATCATCTCCAAAATCTAATTCTTTTAGAGTGAGAATGACACTAAAGTTCCCTCAGAAAACAGCTCTTATAATCTAAACTGCAAGCAATGTAGTAAACTGTTACATAGTTACTAGCTTCAGTAGCCAAAACCAGTTTGTAAATGGAAAATTTGAGACCTGGGCTGAATTCTTATTATAAGAACGTTGATTGTTCCACTAACTAAACTCTCTTCACTAACAATCTGATTTTACACACATACACACACACACACACACACACACACACACACACACACTCACTCTGGTTTCAAAAGTTATCTAATAAACTCTGAATCAAAATTATGGGAGGGGGACTTCCTTCACTTTTTCTCTGTGCCATAAACCGTGTCATAATAATGAAAGTTGAGAATATGTTTTTGTACATGAATTATTCAACATATTTTGCCTCCTTGCTGCAGAGAAATTTGCTTAACATATGAGGCTGATCTCTACTTTTCATTCCACGATCATTTATTTATATTTATTTGTTGCTACTGTTATTTAAAAACTCTTTCTTCAAGCTGTATAAAGAAGATATTATGCTCTTATGTTGTTTTTATCTCTAATTTTAGTTCCTTATGGTCCCTGGTATGAACATGCAAAATCTTGGTGGGAAATGAGAAATAATCAACATTTGCTCTTTCTTTTCTATGAAGACATGAAGGAGGTGAGAAACTGAAAACATATGGACAATTTAGTAATTTCTAAAATGTTATCATTTGGCAACATCTAGATACAAAAATCTGCCTTTAGATAAATAATGCAGTACCTCTAAAAGCTACAATTATCCAGATAATTTAACACAGACTTAAAGTTAGTAAATAAAAATCTCCTGTGAATGAATATGTTTAAATCCAAGTCTCAAAAAATTACCAACAATAAAATTTTGTGGAACTTGAGTTCATAAAAGAAAATAACAACATCTGAACATACACACGGATACATACATACAAGGAATCGCAGCAGGCAAGAAGAGTCAGCTGGTCTCCAAATCCACAGATGTTAGAATTATCGAATAAGAGCTTTAAAATAATTATCCTTAACATGTTTAAAGAAATAAAAGATGAAATTTGGATCTTACAAGGAGCAAGAGGTTACTGAAATTAACAAGTCAGATTAGAAAAAATAACAAAATAGGATTTCTAAAGTAATAAATTAAAATTAGAAACTAAGAGATGGTTTAAATAACAGATGATACATTACTAAATCATGGATTGGTAATGTGGAAGATGGAGCTGAGCTAATTCTATAGAATTTACCACATTGAGATAAGTAGAATACTTTATTTTTTAAAAAAGAGTAATGGATATGTAGGCTAACATGATAAGGTCCCACATATATAAATTCAAACTTTCAGAAGGAGAGAGTTAAGAGAATGCTTAGAACAGCAATATACAAAAGTCTGATGGTCCCAAAATTTCCTTATAATCTAGTTTTTCTCTAGTTTCATTAGTAATCAGGATAATTGCAAATAAAAATCATTATGAGATGTTATTCCATACCCACCAGACTGACAATAATGAAAAAGTCTGACAATAAAAATGTTAGTCAGGATATGGATCAGTGAGAGGTACCACACTGCTGATAGTAGTGTAAAAAGATACAAACACTATGGAAACAACTTGTCACTGTCTACAAAGAGCAAAACATGAATGTAACTGAAGATCCAGAAATTCCACTAGTCGATATATATTCTTGAGAAACTCTGGCTTGTGTACATTAGGTTATATGTACCACAATTCTCACAGCAGCATTCTTCATAACCATAAACACTGGAAACAACCTAAATACGCATATAACTAAATCATCAATACATGTCATCTAATTCAAACTGGAAGAGTCAAGGAAATCATCTCAAAGAAGGTGATACATAAGCTGAAGTTTAATAGGCAAGCTATAATTTGTAGAATAGAGAATTTGAGAAAAGCATTCTACATAGAGGTAACTACATGCCAGAAGAAGCATTATGGTTAGTATTGAAAATAGTTGCATTGGTTGATGTAGCTGGATCATAAGGTACACAACAGGAGGGACATAGATAGAGATGGGGATGTTTGTAGCTACAGCTCATATATAACATCGGATGTTCCACGTTGAGTATTTGACCTTTTACACATTTTCTTAATCTATCTGGTTCCTTTGCTTTCCACTAGTTACACCAATAAATTAGAAGAAAAATAAAAGCTATCTGCATATTTTCAACCCAAAACTTGATCTATTACAGGAGACTGTACTATTTGAGAGTGTATATTAATATTGATAGATATTTATTGAGCATGTACTATGTTTGAGGATATGTATACATTTTTTGGGACACCCTGTATATTAGCTCTTGTAAATAATGCTGCAATGAACATAGGGTGCATACAGCTTTTTGAATTAGTGTTTTGATTTTCTTCAGATAAATACCCAAAAGCAGAATTGATTGGTTATATGGTAGTTCTATTTTTAATTTTTTGAGGAAACTCTATGCTGTTTTTCATAGTGGCTGAATCAATTTACATTCCCACCAACAACGCATGAGGGTTCCCTTTTCTCCACATCCTTGGTAAACTTGTTATTTGTTGATTTTTTCATAATGGTCATTCTGACAGGTGTGAGGTGATATCTCATTCTGGTTTTGATTTGCATTTTCCTGATTATTAGTGATGTTTAGCATCTTTCTATATTTGTTAGCCATCTATATGTCTTCTTTGGGGAAATGTCTGTTCATACCCTCTGCCCATTTTTAATCAGATTGGTTTTTTTATGTTGAGTTGTATGTGTTCCTTCTATATTTTGGATATTAACTGCTATTGGATATATTATTTCAAATATCTTCTCCCATTCAGTAGGTTGTCTTTTCATTTTGTTGGTTTCCTTCACTGTGCAGTGGCTTTGTTGCCCTTGCCTGAGGTGATATATCCAAAAAAGATATTGATAAGATGAATGTCAAAGAGTATACTGGGTGTGTTTTCTCCTAGAAGTTTTATGGTCTCAGCTCTTACAGTTAAGTAATTAATACATTTGCGTTTATTTTCATATATGGGTAATAAAGTGGTATTATGTATATGGTATGTAAGAAACTATATGGTGGGAAGTATCTTTTATGTCCGTTTCATGGCTCAGGAAAATTGTGTTTAGAGAAGTTTTAAAAATATAACTTATACAAGAAGTACTTTTCCACATTAGAAGCCCATTCTAGTATCAGTGAGAGGAGGGAGAAAAATTTTTCTCTCTCTCTTTTTTTAATCCAAATAGTAATGCACTCAATTTCAGTAATTTAATCTTCAAAATACTTTTTCTTCTTAGGATATCAGAAGAGAGGTGATAAAAGTGATGCGATTTCTGGGAAGGAAGACATCAGAGGAGCTTGTGGAAAAGATTGTTCAACACACTTCATTCCAAGAGATGAAAAACAACCCATCTACCAATTACACAACACTACCAGTTGAAATCATGAACCAAAAAATATCTCCCTTCATGAGAAAGGGTGAGATGGTCACATGATTTGCCTCTACTGCTATCAGAAGTCACAAGTTGAAATAGTTATAGGCAAACACCTATCGAGGCCTATTCATGCCTGCGAACTCAGCTTGTTTTCTGCAGAGCTGTTTCACATTTGAAAACTCACTTTCCTGTGTTACCAGTTCTTCAGAGACATAAAATATTAGTACTTCTACTACTCATGATAAATTGCTATTACTTGTTGATTACTTAGTATATGCAGCATAGTATATTAAGAATGACTGGCAGCTACTGCAGTCTCAGCCCCAGGACTAGTGCCACACTCTACTAGCCACCATTTACTAAGGCTGGGTGCCCTGGTGCTACACCATGTACATTATGGAAATATATATACATTTAAAATTCTAATTATCTTTAAATTTTTATCAGAGACTCAGGGGAGAGCTTCAAAATATTATCTCACTTTGAGATGAGGAAACAAGCTTACAATGATTAGTCAGCTTTTCCTTGACGAAGTGGCAGACATTTTCGAGACTAATAGGCAAATGTCCAAACTCATCAAACTGTATGTACATTAAATATGTACAGTTTTTATATATTAATACCTTTATACCTCAATAAAACTTTTTAAAACAAGACTAAGTTTCAAAACCCTAAGTAGCAAATATGGCTCTGTTTGGCAAAAATTTCAAAATACAATGAAGTGACATTCTGTTGAGAAGACGTGTGGTCTGATGAGACACAGACAGTTTATAAATCCAAAGACATGTAGGATATGAAGAGTACTGGGATATCCAGTCTTACTGATATGCGAAGAACATGTATTTGGGGGGTTTTGTTCGTTTATTTGTTCGTTTTAGAAGCAGAATAGAGAAAATCTTGCTCTTTGAACTAAATTGTCAGTGAAAAGGCCAGGGAATTTTTAAAATAATGGGAATAACAAACCTGCCACTGAGTGACAACAGGGAGCTCCTGAAAAGAGAGTTAGCATGCAGGTAATATTTTAATGACCCATTTCCAGATTATCTCTGCCTCCTTTCCCATAATGTCCATATATCTATTTAAAATAAAACACTAGACTTTAATTATCATGCTTGTAAAGGGCTGCTCACTGCTGTATCCTCAGAACACATATTTGCTATCTTTTGCTTTCCGGGTTATTTCACTGGGAAAGTTTAGAGCTTCTTGAGCTAAAGTGGGAAGTGAACTATTGACTTATTTACAATCAGGGTGCCTTCCTTCTGCCAGGGGAGAGCTGGATTTGATGGAAAGCAAAAGGGAAGGGCCTACTAGACTGTTGCAATAAACCAGGTGGGAAACACTGAGGAGCTTCAATGTCAGTGGCAGCAGAAATGAAGAAAGGAAAAGAAGTGTGAAGAAAACCTGAATATGAATAAAGAATTAGATGGAGGACTGAGGGGACAACTTCCAAGTTTATGCTTTGAATAACTAGTGCTGCCATTAATCAGGTTGTGAAAAAGAAAACACAATTTGGTGGGGAACAAAATGAATTAATTTTTTAACTAAATTGGGTATGCTTGTATGGAATACCATCTAGACAGTTGAATATGAAACTATAACTCTGGATTTGAGTGTGCTCAGCATGAAGATGATATTTAATATTTTGGGCATGTATAAAACGTAGATCTCATTCATATTAGGAGGAAGCCGCAACATTTGAGAGGAAATTGGAGAAGAAAAGTTCAATGAAGGAACATTAGAGGGAAGAATCAAAGAAAGAAATTTGCTCTTTGTTGTTGCATTAACAATCACAAGTTCTTCTTTGTAAGCTCAAATATGTATATTATTTATGGTATATATTTTATTATAATCAAGGGTTACAAGAATAAAAGTTGATTAGGTGTTAATGAAAGGGGTGAATATTAGGAAACTTCATGATTCTGGCTTGAAGACATAATACTTATTGTGTTTTTTCTTTGTTACAGGGATTGCAGGAGACTGGAAGAATCACTTTACAGTAGCCCTGAATGAGAAATTTGATGTGCACTATGAGCAGCAAATGAAGGGCTCTACACTGAAATTACGAACTGAGATCTAAGAAAGGTTTCCCTAACATATCAGAGGTTTAAGCTTTTCTTATTTTAGATTGGTAGAGAGAGCCATGTGAAAGGTTATGTGGTCAGGTTCACATGGTTATTGAGATCTCAATATAAAAAGACAAGAAGGATTTTTTCCTGACATTATCTTTTTATTTTATTTTTAATCTTTATTTTTCTCCTCCATTTTCTTCTTTTTACAAATATTACACAAAGCTATAATCTATGGGAATGATGTAAGAACACACAGATAATTTAAGTTAGAAGCTCATTAAAAATCAACAAGCATTCCAAATTATTTTCATGCTGGTTTCCACGCCCCCATTTAGTAGTATATTTAGTACATACAGGAACTTTGAAAATTTTAGGAGAAATAATTACAATAAATAAATTTGGGGGCATAATTATACCTATTATTTACATCCTGATTTTTTTTTTTATTTTTTGCAAAATGACTTAATTTGAAATTTACTTTAATCTAATGTAAATTTTGGCTATAGCTGAATTGATCAGATATCTGTCAATATTCCTGTGTATTATTTATGCTTGAATGTCATATAAAAATGTAATGCATTTTCATTCTGTAAACGAAAGTTTTACAAAATTTGATATTTGCTAATAAAACAAAACAAAAAAAACCAAGAGGAATAGAAGAACAGTTATTATCTTTTATATAAACTATTGATTTTGCTTATGTCTCCTATTTTTCTGCATTCTATTGATGATTTTTTTCCCCTATACTACACTTGTTTTTCACAGCTGGTGTCTCTTTTCTCTAAATCGGAAGACAAACAAGATCTTAAAAAATTTACTATGGGTCTTTAGTAGATTATTACATTCTTAATTCCTAACCTACAAGGTCAAATCTAAGGAGAAATAAATATGCTTTGCTTTCTTACTCTTTAGAGAAAAGTCTAGAGATTTCTGAACACCCTGTTTAGTAGTATGATTTTTCAGAATTAAAGCTTCTGAAGTAAGTAAAATTACTTATTTTTTTTAAAAAGAAATATAACATAGTTATACATTATAGAAAAATTGGAGAGTTTTGAAAAATATTAAGTTTTCATTGTGGTCAAGATGAGAAGCAGAACCTCAATCATTAAAGGCAACAATTGTTCTTTCTTTTATTTCTTTTTAAATTAAAGTTACACAGTATTTTATGGTATAAATGTACTAGAGCATTTTTACCCACTCATCGACTGATGGGCACTTGGGCTGTTTCCAGATCTTCGCTATTGTAAACTGTGCTGCTATGAGCATAGGGCTGCATATATTCTTTCTGATTAGTGTTTCAGGATCTTTAGGATATTCTCCTAAAAGTGGGATCACTGGGTCAAAAGGCAGGTCAATTTTTAATTTTTTGAGAAGCCTCCATACTGTTTTCCACAGTGGCTGCCCCAGTCTGCATTCCCACCAGCAGTGCACTAGGGTCCCCTTTCCCCACACCCTCGCCAGCACATGTCGTTTGTTGATTTGTTGATGGAGCCATTCTGGCAGGTGTGAAGTGATGCCTCATAGTGGTTTTAATTTGCATCTCTGATGATTAGGGACGTTGAGCAATTTTTCATACGTCTCTTGGCCATCTGTATGTTCTCTTTAAAGAAGTGTCTATTTAGGTCCTTTGCCCATTTTTTAATTGAAATGTTTGTCTTTTTGTTAAGTTGTATGAATTGCTTATATATTTTGGATATTAACCCTTTATCAGATGTATCATTGGCAAATGTTCTCCCATACAGCGGGCACCCTTTTCATTTTGTTGATGGTTTCTTTTGCTGTGCAAAAGCTTTTTATTTTGATGTATTCCCATTTGTTTTTCTCCTTTGTTTCTCTTGCTCTAGGAGATGTATCAGTGAAAAGTCCACTACGTGGGATGTCTGTGACTTGGTCTGTTGAATTTTAAATGGAAAAGTACTGATAAGTTCAAAGGAAGAAAAACTAAGAGAGAATTTGATGTCGGGCAGTACCCCGGGAGGCGAAGAAAGGCCTTAACTTGATCCAAGTTCTTGTCATGGAATAAGAAAGGATTCAAGAGCATTACAGAAGGATTTAGCAGAGCACAGTATGTTTATTAAAACAATAGGACACACTTGAGAAGTGAGAATGGGCAAGCTCAGAGAATGAACCCACCAAAGGAAGGTGTCTGGGTGGAAGGTTTCTATTAAACGTGTACAAGACGGGAGAAATAAGGTGGTCCTTGGCTTTTGAGCTACTGAGAGGACTGCTAATGTGGCCCATCCACATTTCCTTTCTAGACAGCAATTTATTTTTGGTTTTCTCAATTACAGGAAATTGGGGAGGGCAAAGAACCGGTGGTCAGTAAATGTCACGTCTATGATTCTCCAACTGAGAAGGAAAAGGAGAGGGGTAGAGTTTAAGGCCTTTGTTCCCTATTCTAACTTTCCTGACTCCTAAATCCCCCCTGAGAGATTTTGATAACATAATCACATTGGAAGATGAACTGCTGACAGTCAGTCTTGTGTTGCTGCTTCAGGCTGAGATTGGGCGTGGAGCCTGCCTAGTTTGGGATTAAAAAATCTTTTCCTTCCTGATCTAAGGGCCCAGGCTCTATATCTCCTGGATGTTGAGGTATGACCTGGAACCCTGGAAGTGTCATTATCTTTACATGAAACTATTGTAACTTAGATGATATAAACTTAAGAAGATTACTCAGTTGGTTGGAGAGTAGTCCTGTGCACTAAAAAGTTGTGGGTTCAGTCCCCAGTTGAGGCACATAAGGAGGCAGCAGATCAACGTTTCTCTCTCACATTGATGTTTCTCTCTCTCTCTCTTTCTCTCTGTCCCTTCTCTCTAAAAACATACCTTCAGGTGAGGATTTAAAAAAGGCATGAACCAAATAGTAAAAGGAGAATAGTTATTGATGGAGTGGATAGAGCCTGGCAAAAGAAGAAAGAGCCTTTTTAATCGCATTCAAAATGACATCGGAATCTGTTTGTAGATTTTTTGATATTAAGCTAAATCTTACCTGATTTGTTTACTTATGCACAGCAGGTTTTGTTAAAGACTGCACAGAAGCCTTCATTTTTGGCTAGGAGGTAGTCTAGGGAAATTTCGCCTGTTGTTTAGCATTACATTAACTAGAGAATCTAGGGAGTCTCAAATTTCCTATAGATTCTCTCTCATGTTGGTAGCAAAGGCTTCTAGGGCCCATTAGATTATGTAAGGTGCCTCATGGTAGGTGAATCCTATCCAATGGGGGCTATGATATTGCCACTTCTGTGCCTGCTAGGATTAAGCCTATGGCCCATTTGGCTCTTGTCAAGGAGATTACAGTGTGGGCCATTCTCGTGGGCTCCAATTGATCAAGCATGCATTTTCTCTTGAATTCAGAGTTGTTTTTGTGGGGGTAGGCTAAGGCCGGCAAGAAAGAGATAAAAGTTCATTGGGGCTGTAGTCATAAGAGAGCTAGTGTTTAAAGTGTCCACAAAGAGCCTGGCCAGTGTGGTTCAGTGATTGAGCATAGACCCAGGAACTAGGAGGTCTTGGTTCAATTCACAGTCAGGGCACATGCCTCGGTTTCGGGCTCCATCCCCAGTACAGGGCATGCGAGAGGCAGCCTACCGATGATGTTTCTCTATCATCGATGTTTCTATCTCTCTATCCCTCTCCCTTCCTCTCTCTCTAAAAATCAATAATAATAAAAAATGTATTTAAAATATCCACAAAGAAAGGCATATTCTAGGTGATGTGTGGTTTAGCCAGGTAGCAAAGTTGGGACTCCATGTAGGGATACTGCTACAAGAAGGAGAAAGTGGCCTCTGTTAATTTGGCATCTCTGGGCCCCATAAGGGCCCACCAAACTTGAGAAGTGTGATAAATTAGTTTCTTAGACTGGTATTTCTATCCTTCTCAATATGTGTATCTTCCAGAGGGAGGTTGTTTTTTCATTCTATTTTGGGGTTAATAATTCCTCTGGGGAGTCTTCCTTTTAAGTCTTGAGAATGACCCAGCTCCCAGGAGATACACTGGGTGTGTGAGAGGATGTTTCTGGGACAGGGAATATGATTGCCATGGTTTTGGAGAACCTGTTGAAACTTGTCTTAGATCAATGATATACTTAAGTTGTTTCTGGATCTCTGGATCAAAATATATGTCACAGGTTAAGAAGGGCCTCCCATATATCTCAAAAAGAGTTAGTCTTATGTTTGATTTGGGAACCCCTCTATACCTTAGGAGGGCTATGCTATAGGCAGGAGCTGGAGTCATGTCTCTGAAGTCTCCTGGGATAACTTTGCTAAGATTTTTTTTAGGTTTATTTATTTATTTATTTATTTGTTTATTTATTTATTTATTTTTACATTTTCTGAAGACTGAGGCCTCCATAAACTATGTAAATGATAGTTAATGTCTTGGGCTTGGGCTATTTGTTGGGTAATTTTCGCCACAAAAGAAGGGTCATTGTTAGTTTGGAGGCTTTGAGGTTGTCAAAAGCTCAGAATGATTTCCTTAAAGGGGGCTTTGGTTACCTTGACTACCATTTCAGTCTGGGTAGAGGAGGCCTCTACCCATCCAGTAAAAGTGTCTATGAATACCAGGATATCACAGAAACCCTGGGAGGGGGCATTTGTGTAAATTCTATATGCCAATTTCCTCCTGGGAAGGTATACCTTGTCTAGATGGGCTTGAAAAAAGAGGGGGCTTTATTTTTTATCCCTGGCTTGTTAACTGAACAAAGGGCATAAGCCTAAGTGACTTTTTTATGGCTCTAGATAGGCCTTTTTAATGAAGATTTTTGATATTTAAGAATAGGTGGCATCTTGAACTAGATAGAGTCCTGAAAGGGTTTTATAACTTTCTATTGATCCTTAGTTGAGAGCAATAGTCTCTGATCTTTCATCCACTATCTTCCATTGTTTAGGGACTAACCTTGCCTTTTTGTCCAAATGTTTTTATTAGGTACATACCTTGGTTTAATGGGCAAGGCAATTTCTTTTAGCTTTTTTAGCTGGGCCCCTTTGATGTTCCTTATAGTAGAGCACTGCTAATTCTTGGAGTAGGTTTATTGCCTCTAGTAGCCTTAGAATCTCTGGGCCATGTTTAATAGAGAACTTTTTGCTGTTAATAGACCACTCTTTCCAGATAGCATCACGAGCATGTAAAACAAGGAAGGCATATTTGGGGTCAGGGTAAATGTCAACTCTTTTGTCTTTTCCTAGTTCAAGAGCTCAGGTCAAAGCTATGAGTTCAGTCTTTTGGGCCAAAGTTCCCAGGGAAACACTTGGCTTCTAGGGTTTCCTGGAGACTCATAATTGCTTAGCCTGCCCTCCTCCTTCTCTGATCAACAGAGCTGCCTTATTCGGTGAACTATTCTACATCGGGACTGTCAAAGGCTATGTCCTTTAAGTCAGGTCTGTTTAGTAGTTGCAACACAGGAATGCAAGATGTCCTGGATCTCAGGGTCCACTTCAGGAATTAAGGTATCTGGCGTTAGGGTGTGGCATGCTTTTAAAGTGAACTCATGGGAATCTGAGAGAAGGGTCTGGTATTTACAAAGTATTCCTCCCATTAGCCAATGATGTATGTTTTGGGCTTAAGGACATTTGAACTTGATGTGGAGTTTAGATTTCTAAAGGTTAGCCTAGGGTCAGCTTAGCTACTTCTTTGAACAAGGCAGTTGCCGCCAGTGCCCGTAGGCAGCCAGGCCATCTAGTTGCCACAGAGTATAATTGTTTTGATAAGTAAGACGCTGGTCTAGGAATGCTGTGTCGGTTTTGGGTTAAGACTCTTAAGGCAATCCATTGCTTTTCTGCTACGTATCAAATAAACAGCTTTTCTAGGTCAGGGAGGCCCAAGGCTTGTGCCTCAGGTAAGGCTGATTTGAGAGCCTGGGAGGCTCAGTTTAAGCCCTGCTTCCATTCTAATGGCTCAAAATCAGGTCCTTTGATTGCCTCATTAGGGGGCTTAGCTATCAGCTCAAACCTGGAGATCCAGATTTGGCAGAAACCTGCCATTTTTAAAGAAGGTTTTTGATTGTTTTTTTTTTGTCTGGGGTCTTCAAGATTTAGAGTAGCCTTGTTGTTGTTGTTGTTTTGTTTGAGAGAGAGATCGATCCCTGGGTTAGATGGTAGTCTAAATATTTGACTGTTGAGGAGAAAATCTGGGCCTTATTGAGAGACATTTGGTATCCCTTTCTCCCAGAACATTAAGGACTAAGATAGTGTTATGGTCAGAGTCCTGTTTGGTGGGTCTAAAGATCAGAATGCCATCAACATACTGAATTATGGTCCCATGTGGTAGCTCTAGTTCCCAGAGACATTTTACAAGCTCTTGTCCAATGATATGAGGTCTGTCTGGGAAGCCTTGAGGAAGGACAGTCCAAATATATTTAACTGCTACATGAATGTCAGGATCCATCCACTCAAAGGCAAACAGAAGCTGACTGACTATATGAGTGAAGTGGGATGCAAAAAGTACATCCTTGAGATCTCACCCATGAACCATTTGGCCTCATGAGAACTTGGGATAAGAGAATATAAATTGGGTACAATGGGTTGCATGGGAGTCAAAACCTCATTAATGGATTATAAGTTCAGAATCATAGGAATCTCTCCATTTGATTTTTTTTTTTTTTTTTTTTTTTTTACAGTCAGTAGAAATCGTGTATGGGGATTGACAAGGAACTATGAGTCCATGCTGAAGGAACTTGTAAGTGAGGTGTTTTAGTCCCCTATGGGCCGCTAGTCTCAGATGGTATTGCTATTTATGGAGATATCTAGCTATTTCTTTTAGTTTAATTTGTACAGTGGATATCTAGGTGGCTCTCCCAGGTAGTTCATTGTTCCAGATTATTGGGCTGATAGTAGACTGTATATGGACTGGGATAAAGTCCAGCTGAGGGTTGTCTGAGTCTTGGTTAGAGACCAAGACAAATATGGAGTGGGCCATTCCTCTGGGTTAAACTACGAAGTTGAATATTAGTACCTAGGACCATTATTAAATCCCTCCCAACTGAGGGAGAAGGACATTCTGGCATTACCAGGAATTGTTGAGAAACTAGACAATCTTGATGGTGGCAGCTGAGAGGTGGGGTAAAATATTTTCTTTTAGACTGCTCGTCTAGTCCTATAATGGTACAAGCCAAGATTTTCAAGGCCCCACGTGTTTCGTAAGACTGAGTAGGTAGCTTCTGTGTCAGTTTAAAAATTAACATTTTTTACCTGTTACATCAAGAGCCACCCAGGTTTCTTCCATAGTCACAAGATGTTTTTCATTTGGAGCCACCAGGGACCCTGGGCAGCTTCACCCTTATTCAGTTAAGTCCATTATGTCCTCAGGAGTCCCCTCTTTCTTCAGAGCTGGAGACAGTCCTTTTTCCAATGGCTTGATTGGTTGTACATAGGGCAAGGCCCAGTGAGTTCTTTCCTGGGGAGGAGACTCCCAGTTCTAGCTTTTGGGGACATTGCCTGCTACAGTGACTCTACTCATCACACTTAAAACAAGCCCCTTTGGGGGCCCCAGGGGTTCCGTACTCAAGCATTTTAATGTTCCTCTGAGTTACCTTGAGGTTGCAAAGTGCCAGCAATGGTGACTACTACCAACTGAGCTGGTCGCTTGGCCTGACTAATATCACGTTGGGCCCTTTCATCCCTCTCAATTAGTCTCAGTTGTTAAACACTCTGAAGGCCGTTTCCAGTAACTGAGCTGTTGGGGTCTGAGAGCCAAATTAAAGTTTTTGTAACTTCCACTTGATATCTGACTAACAAAATATTGACCAAGTAAGGCTTGTCATCCTTCAAAAGCAGAGTGGTCTATGTTGGTGCACTTTTTAAAGCCCCCAATCAGTCTCCCTTGAAACAGGGCAGGATTTTTTCCCTTTGAGTTACCTTTTACTTCTCCATAATTTTTACAGGCTTGATGACACATTTTTTTTCATGCCACTTATAAGGCAGTGTGTCATATGATCTGTTCTGGTGAGGTCTGCCTGTTCTACCTGGTAGTTCCAGGCTAGATCTTGGGCTGGGACTGAAGTTGCTCCCACCGGGTTGAGCTGCTGCCATTCCATCAGCATGTCCCTGAGCTGCTAACCAGACCCTGTGTTTCTCCTCAGGAGTTCAGCACATGGCCAGACAGGAAAATATGAATGTCCACCTAAGTCAGGTCAAAAGACATTGTCAAAGCTTACAATTTATCTGTAAACTGATGGAGGTTTTCAGAGGACTTGACCAATTTTTTATTTTATTTTTTGTGTCTGGTGAGGTCTGTCTTGCTAGAAGGGATGTGAATCCTGGTGGCTCCTGCTTGTCTGTTTGCAGCTTCTCTGAGTGAACGTAATTCGGTGGGGCCTGGGTGATAAGAGGCTCCACTTCTGGTAAATCCTGTGGGGCTGGACTCAAGTTTCTCTTGATAGTGGAAGACACAGTAGAAAAAAATGAATTTTGTTTTGTTTTATACCATCTACTAGAAGTACTTCCACTTGGCTAGAATGCAGCCTAGTGGACTTTTCCATAAGGCCTAGAGAAAAAAAGGGGTGCACAACAGAAGGCCAAGCATCCTGACAAGTTCTACCACTAGGGACTAAGCTGAGAATCCCCCCTCTCCCTCATCCTTACCTACCACTTGTTGAGAATGGCCTAGAAGGTTTGGTAAAACTCTCCCAGGTGGCCCAGTGCAGTCCTTCCTACTATGGGCCCATGGCTCCCCACTCTGTGGGGGTTTCTTTACTTGTCCAAGCATAGGGAGGCCACGAGAGAAAGGAAGGCCCTCAGAGGGAGCAGGTCTGTGAAGTCCCAGGTGCTTACCCCTCTATTTGGGCCAATAAGGCGATGGCCAGTTTTTAAGTATGGGATGTTTAGGAAAGGCCACAATAGTCATGAGCCATAGAATAGTCAGTAGAAGTTTCAATTTGCACTCAAACCAGATCAAGTTGAGGTACACGGGGATTCTGGAGAAAGTGTAGATGTCTGGTCACCAGAGAAAAGGAGAGAAATCAGACAAAATGTGTGTTTATGAAAGTAGAGGAGAAATAAGGCAAATTTGTGTGGTCAAACGTCCCAGCAACCGTGGGCAGAAAACTTACTCCTCCGGGGTTGGGTCTAAGGCTCTTGGTTGTGTAGGGTGTGTACTCAAGAGGGAGTCCAAGAGAATGGGGGGGGGGGGAGGCAGAGAGAGAAAGAGAGAGACCCAGACCCAGTTGAGAGTGGAGGAGAAAAATGACATGAGTTTCTTGAGACAACATCAGGAAGGGAGCCTCAAACTGCAGCTGCTCACTGCTCCCTGGTTGCAAATCTGGCAAAGTGTTGCTGTGAAAGGAATAGATCCTTTGCCCGGTTCCCTGAAAGCTGATGGTGATTGGCACCTTGGGAGGCCTCAGCTTGATCCAGGTTCTTGTCATGGAACAAGAAAGAATTCAAAAGCATGAAAGAAAAATTTAGCGAAGCACAGTCAATTTATTAGAGCAATAGGATGTACTCAAGAAATGAGTACAGGTGACCTTGGGGTTGAGATGTCCTGATGGGATCTAAGTGGAAGGTTTTATTAAAAGTGGGCAAGGATTGAGGGGAATAAGGTGTTACCTAGCCTTTGACCCCAGTGGGGTGACTGCTGACATGTCTTGTCCTTGTCTCTCCTTTCCAGGTAGCAATTTCTTTTTGGTCCTCTCAATTACAGGAAATTGGGATGTTGGAAGCGAGGGAACAGATGGTCAGTGACGGTCACATCTGTGATGTTCCAGCCAAGACAGAAAAGGGGATAGGTAGAGCTTGAGGCCTTTGTTTCTTATTCCAACATTCCTGCCTTAGATTCAAGGAAAAATGGCACTGAAGGTCAAACAAAGGGTAAAGAAGGTGGTAGTGGAAGGCACGATGATACTGGAGGTGGAGCTTGAAGCAAAGCATTTGAGGAGGAAGTGTGTGCAAGCTGGAGGAGAACCCTGAGGCAAAGTCTTTGTAGAAGAATAGGGCAAATCTGAAGATGGAGCCTAAGACAACGGAGTAGAAGGGAAAGGGCAAGAGAACACTGCAGAGAAAAAGCATGTGGTTTCAGATGCCATTTTCTCTCCTTTCAAATTTTCAGCAGCATCTGTTAATTTTAAGACTTTATTTCTCAAAATGCAACTTCAGATTCTTTGTCTCATTTGGAAGCCTCAAAATACCATTCAAAATAGCCATTCCACTCAGTTTTACCAACTTTAGTGCTATTATTTGTCCAGTTTGGTTTTAAGAAAATTAAGTTTAGGAATCTCAAAAGTTCCTAGAGTGGCCACTGATTTTCTGAATTACTTTCAGTGAGACCTGTCCATGTAATAAAATATGCACATGAAAATTGCCTGCAGCTTTTAACCAGGTACTTGGCCAGAGTCCCTGGTGGAGGAGGGATGGTCTTAAAATATTTAGATAGCTGAGATCCCATTTTTCAGAGGCTTTTCTCTAGAGCATAAAATCCAAGAAATTTACAACAATTTGAGCAACCTACAGGTAAGACACCACTCAGCCTCACTCTAGAACATTCTAATCACAGAGGACTAGGCTGGAGGCTAAAAGCCAGTTCTAGGGAAATAACCACTCCTGGAGAGTCCAGTTATAGGCTGAGCTGAGTGCTAAATGAAACTTTTCTCAATGAGACAGCACAGTCTAACACTGGGCCAAACTGACTAATTTTAGTAGAAATAAGCTCTGACCCTAAAGGACAACCCGTTTCCAAAGAAACCAAGCTGACTTACAGACAAGACAGACAAACAAGCAAGGCCTTTTAACAAGAACAGGAACGATGAAAAATTCTAAAAGATTTCCAAATAAATCCTGGAGAGCTTCAAAACCCAAAAAAGTAGAAGCTCAATTCCAGAAGACGACTCACCATAAGCTTCTTTTTTTTATTGATTTCAGAGAGAGGAAGAGAGAGGGACAGAAAGATAGAAACATCAATGATGAGAGAATCACTGATAGGGGGCCTCCTGCACCCCCCTATTGGGGATCGAGCTGCCCCCTACTGGGGTTCCAGCTACCCCCTACTGGGGATTGAGCCTGAAACCAGGGCATGTGCCCTGACCAGGAATCGAACCGTGGTTCATGGGTTGACGCTCAACCACTGAGCCATGCCAGCTGGACTCACCATAAGCTTCTGAATGGAAGACCAAGCAGTGAGCCAAAGCAGCTCTTTGCGGGGTGTCAGCACTTGGTTGCTTACCTGCTCTGAAGCTGTCCAGGTTGTTGTTCTTTTGGAATCTCAGATGAGCTCCCAAAATGTTCACTGAAAAATAATATAGACTAGATATTTCATCACTAAAAAGAGTTTATGAAGATACAGCAAGCCTCATGCACACTCTGGCCTGGGTGCCAACATCGACAAGTATTTATATCAGGGAAAAAGGAAGATAAGGGAAGGGGAAGTTAGAACCATAGAGCTTTATTATAAACATAGATTTCTTCCTGTGGAGTTCTCTCATGGAAGGTTCTCGCACTTAATGCAAAAGTGTCCATAAGACCTAGCTTTTCCCATAGACCCTCCCTATTGATTATATTTCCTTAAAGTTCTAGTTAGTCTTTATCAACAGAAACAATGGACAGGGCTTGCTTCTGGCAGAGATAAGCCTTTTAATAAAAAACGTATGTGCCTGGGGCATGACTACTCACCATGACCTGCACAGTTAGAAATTTATAATCAGGTTACCCTGTGAGGTTACTTTCCATAGAACCTTTTTTAATCCACAATTCTTATAAACAAGTCATAAATCTGCCAACAGTTCTTTCTTTACCTCTGTCCCTGACCTTTGAAAAAGGTAGACTACAAACCTTACCTGAAATAAGAGGATGTGGAGGAATAAATTAGGATCCAAGATGAACTCCTTTCCTAGGGTGTGGCTGTGTAGAGGTTCAGAAAAAGACTCTCCAAAATGTGCCACTTTAGCATGTGCATTATTTTAAGCTGAGAGCTATCAAGTTCTGCAGACTTGATGAGAAACTTTTCTTTCATAAAGAATTTAAGTTAGGGGCTTTGCCCATAATAACTTTTTATGACCTTCCTATTGGGCAAGACAAACTACTAATTTCTAAACATCTGCTCTTCTTATCATCCTGCCATGGCCCTTTAAGACCCCGCAGAAGCACCTCCTTTGGGCTCAGAATGCCATACATGCCTCATTTTAACCTGCTGTCCCTTAACCTCTCCTATATGCGAGGTTTCTGACTTTCTCATATATGTGGAGTTCCAATGCGTATGCGCATATGACATTTGGTTGCTTTGTCTTATATATTTGTCTCAGGTCTATTTGATTATTAGACCAGCCAAAAGAACCTTGAGGGTAGAGGAAAGTTTCTTTCTCCCTCACAGTTGGTGCTGTGAGCTGTATACCTCACTGGCTGGGCATTGCAGTAGGAAGATCCTGGGACCTCTAGCATGTTAGCCAAGATAATAATTCTTCCTAAGTTGGGCAGCCATCTCTCTACCTGCTGAGTTTATTGAAAGCAGAGTGGTGAGAACCCTTTTTTAAATTTTTCTAATTTTAGATTAGCAGGAGAAAAATATTTGTGGAACTAGTTTCTTGGACTTAGTGAGTTGTGGTTATTTGGTATATATATTCATGGTTTTGTTAATTCTGTTTTTCTCTATCTCTGCCTGGTGTCTCTCCTTTCATCTTGTTACATGGCCTGAGAGGTTAGTCATTATGACCAGTGAGAATATTTTCTCTGGTCTCCACCATCTGGAAGGTGTACTTACAAGGGTGCATCTGGTGGCCAGTTGGATAGGCTGCCTTGGTTAAGGCATAAGAGGTTTATTGGTCTTCTTTGTTCAGCCATGCCAACTAGGGAAGTTTGTCATAGAGACCCCAGCCCATAAAGGGTCTTTGTAGTTTTAACCTTTGTTGCTTGTTAGTACTAGAAAAATCCCATTCCAATAGTGCCTGTCCTGTGCCACAAATTAGTGGGCTGCTGGCTGGTGGTGAGCCACATTTTTGTGGGAGACCAGAGTTACATCATTCTTATCAGATTCTTACTGCCTGCCTTCACTCCATCTGAGGATGTTTTGAAACAGACATCTAGGAATCTTCTTGACCGGCTGCCTTCAGAACTCAGAAATTGGGATTTCTGCTCTAATCAATGACCACTGATTTTTTTATGTTTCCATAGAGATGGCTCTCATTAAATACCTGATTGCTTGAACCATTGGCTTAACTTTGGGAGCCCACCTACATCGCTGCCTCCTGAAATGAGAGTGGTTTAATGAGATATGAACCATCTATCAACCAACCCAACCTCTGGAATGTGAAACTTCTTAGGAAGTTTCAGAGGAGAAAATGTAGGGATTCAGGACAGGTCTCCCCAAAGTGTATCACTTTGGCATGTGAATTATTTTGAGCTGAAGGCAAATTCACAAAAAACTTTTACTTCTTCCTTAAAGAATTTAAATTAGGAGCTTTGCCCATGACAGGAGTTATCACTAGAAATAACTTTATAACCTACCTACAGGTCAGGAGAAACTTCTAATTTTTTTCTTTTCTTTCTTTTTTTAATAAAAAACTTCTAATTTCTAAACATCTTCTCTTCTTATCATCCTCCAATAACCCTTTGAAACTCCCCCAAAAACTTAGCTTATCCTTAGCTCAAAATGCTACATATACTCCTCCTTTAACTTTCTGTCCCTGAACTTCTCATGTATGACTCTCATGTATATGGGGTTCCCATGCATACATATGTATTAAATGTAGTTATTTTGTCTCATTGGTCCTTCTCATGCAGGGATTCAATGGGTTTGTTTCTCTTTCTTTTTACTGTTTGAAAAGGTAGCTTTATTGTTATTCAGGTGTGGTGAGACCAGCAGATCAGGAGACCATGCCACTGGAAAGATAGTTGGTGATACTTGCAAGTCCCAGGAGGAGGGGGGATGCCATGGGGGCCATACAGGAACGCTCCGGTGGGTGAGAAAGTAGGGAAACAAGCACAAGAGCCTATTCTATGGTTTCCACTGGAAGACAAGGCAGAGCCAGCAGGCCCAGGACTGGCTGTTGCAAATAACTCCAGTAGCTCCGGGCAGAGGGGATGTCCTGGTTGCCTAGTACCTGCCCTGGTGTGATCACTCCTCTGTTACTCTCTCTGGGAACAGGCTAGCCAGGGGAGGGATAGTCCCTCAAGTGTTGGCAGGGCCTAGGTATCAAAGCATCAGAATGCAAATGATAAAAGACATGGTCAACACATGTTCAAAGTACAGGCCTCAGTTTCCCCATCCATGAAGGGAGGGTCCTGGGTGGCCCTCCTTGGTCCAGCTCTGCACTCTCTAGTCCAACCAGCTCCCTGGGCTTTCCCAAACTCTGGTACCAACTGAGGCAGCCAGGCTAAGGCCCAGTGCCCTCCCGCCCCCCAACCCTGGCTCTGGCATTTAAGGCCAGCTGGTCCCGCAGTCCCACAGTCCCACAGTCCTGCAGTCCGGCATGGCCTCAGTGCCTCGGTGGAGGAGATGGCTGAGGGAGGACTGGCTGAGGCTATTGAATGACGACAGTCTCTGTAAATGGCACAGGAGGCTCTGGGTGGGAATAATACAGAGTTGTTTGCAAAGGGAAGAACAGGAGGTAATCGAGGCAAAGCACAAACTGCCAACGCCCAGGAGAACAAAGACGAAGCTCTGAATGCCCACACGGGGTGGTAATCAGGAGCTCAGATCCTGTGGGATCCAAGAGACTGGCTGGTGATTCATGTTGAAGGTTACACATCCCAGAACACTTCTGGAAATAAACACACTTTTATAAACACAGGAACATCCTGAGAAAGCAGTGAAACGAGGTTGGAAGACAAATCTCACACCCCAGGGGTTGGGGGACCACGTGGGGCACTCCCTCACCCCTTAGATGATGACAGGCAGCCCAGCTCCCACTGCCCATCGCACAGCTGACCAGTCAGTCTGTGGCCATGCTGAGCAGCCTGGTTTGTGTCCAGGGTAGGACAGGTGGCATGAGAGAGATTTATGGGGCCTCCCTATGTCTTGCCAGAAGGATGGGACCCACAGGGTGTGTTGATCCTGCCTCCAGGAAGAACAGTGGCTAACTGACCGTGCTTTCCAGGCTTCTCTCCAGAACTAGCAAGAGCAGGAGGCTGACCTGTGGGGCACAACTGAACCACCCTCTGCCTGTCCCAAGTATGTTCTTACCTCTACACAGCTGGCACCCTGAGCATTTTCTTCTGTAGACCAAAAGGCAGAGGCTCAGAGGGGCAAAGTGGCACAAGGCCACACAACCAGTCTGGAAGTGCTCAGACTCCACCTCCAGTCCCTTCCACTGGAAGCGGCTTACACTGGGGGTTACAAAGGCAGCTCCTCTGAGCAGGGTTACAGTGGTGGGCCAGGGGTCCTGCAGCTGCACCTGGAAAGGTTTTTGTGAGTCGTTCTGACTCCAGAACCAGGGGCAACAGGAGAGTTTGCATTTAAATCCCAAGTCAGCCACTTAATGGCTGTAAATTTTTGCAACTTACCTAGCCTACTGGGCTTCTATTCTTTTTTTTTTAAACGAGGATAATAGTACTAATTCATAGGGTTATTGTGAAGGTGAAAAGAGATAATATATGAAAAGTACCTAGCATAGTTCCTGAGATATAATAAGCCCTTATAAAACATTAGGTAATATTATCAATATTTAACTCTGATTTAGTAGTTTTACAAATCAAGTTCGGGACTGTTTCTTATGACCAAAAACCTTATATCCCAGGTTTCTCACTTTTCCCCCCATATCTGAATCTTCATCTGGGTATCTTACCTCCTCTCATGTAGGAATCAGACTTGCTTTTTTTCTGTCTGAAAACTAGTCTTGCTTCTGGCTTCTAGCAACACCTCTACCACTTACCTGGCTCTTTCTCACCCTGCATGCCAGCTGTCAATGTAAAGCCACAAACTCAGAATACCACTGACTACCCTGTGCTCCAATTCCTGACTCCACACACTCGCCTGTCTATTGCCATGTTCCCTCTACTCCATTGTCCTATCATTTTTTGCCTATTTGCTCTGTGATTATTATTTTTTAATAAAAAAAATCAATTCAAGTCTAGCTCATTTTAAAAATTAAAAATATGCCTTCTGGAAAGGGTTTATGATTAGCCCAAGTTCTCTCACTCTTTACCATGAAGCTTCTTCTTGTTGCTGGATTCTAATACCATAGGTGTCCTTCCACCTGCTGATCAAGTCTCAGAAATTAGTTCTAGGACATATGTCTATATGATAAATGTGAAGGCCACAGATAACTATATATAAACTGGGTGGCATATAGTAGGTATTCTGTAAATTTTACTATCTCCTCTTCTTATTGTCATTGTTGCTGCTGCAGGTGTATGAGAAAAGAAAGAGCCCAGTAACTAGATACAGGTTAACATGGTACCAGAAACAAGACTGACTTCTATAAAATAAGTTTACTATTAATATTTTTTCAAAATATTTTTTAACTGGCTAAGAATTTAAAGTAGAGAATTCAGGAAGGGGTAAATGAGGAAACTTGAACCTACATATTGATTTCATTTTGGAGAAGAACACCCACTGAGGAGGAAAGGAATCAAAACAATAAGAGGAAAATGTGATTTAACGGTCTTCCTGACAGCTCTTACTTGCTTGAATTCAAGGGAAAAATTACCCACAAAATAAATAAATCTAAAAAGAATAGAGCCATCATGTTAGAATTTTCAAAAGTATTTATAAAATTATCAGTGCTGTATTTTTTTTAAAGTATAGTAATTCTAATTTTTGTTGGCTGATATGGTAAAAAATATGAATTATAGTCTCTTTTACATGTAGTTCATTACTTTCAAATGTACAAGGTTGTTAAAATATTTGATGGCTAACTTGTTATTAACACTACAATTTACAGGCCAACAACTCCTGTTTTTAGTTTTAAAGCTAATTCAACAATTGGAGAGCAGGAACATATCCGATAGGAATGACAATGAAAAGGTAAACTACTAAATTTGACATTGCCAAAATCTGGATTCAAGAAATTTTCTTTTACTGATATTAAACAAAGATGTTGAGTTTTTGACATTTCAAAGTACCCGCATCCTAAAATAGTTGCTACTAAAAAGTTTGTGGTCAGGCCTTTCTTTCATAAAGACTCCCAGGGATTTTTCATGAGTAAGAGAAGACTGTATAGAGTTTTACTTTTTTAGGACTGTTAAAGAGAAAACCACAGGCTCAAGATGGAGTCACTTGTGCTAAAGCCCATGACACTGAACCTGTACATAATAACACCTGACTGAATTGCTATTTCAACCCTCCAAGTCTGTAATTTTATTAACTCAGTCTGGAATTTTCTGGTCAGTATTAATGAGATAATCTCTCATATGAGCCCTCTTCATTCCCCAGTGGGAGCCGGAGGCAATCTGCCTGGTAAGACCCCCTAAGGGAAGGTAACCTTGCCAGAAACAATACTTTCTTTCCTTTTGCCAGTAACTTGTCCTATCCACTTTCTGCCTATAAAAAAGCCTTCAATATTACATGGCTCCCAGGAGCTCCTTTGTACTTGCTATGAAGGATGCTGCCATTTTCATGAATCACTTAATAAAGCCAATTAGATTTTCAAATTTTCTTGATTGCATTTTTGTTCTTTAACAGTAATTTTATCATACTATCCAGCAATTACACTCCTAAGTATTTATCCAATGAGGTGAAAACTCCTGTCCACAGAAAAAAATGTGCATAAATGTTAATAACAGCTTTATCTGTAATTGCAAAATTTGGAAGCAGCCAAGATGTCTTTCAATGGGTGAATGGATAAATAAACTATGGTACATTGAGACAATAGGATATTATTCAGCAATAAAAAGAAATGAAAGAACCTTCAAAAACTGGAAGTGTTATCCTCATAAATAGCTAGTTAATATTAAGAAAGGAAAGAATGCAAAGGAAAGTTAGACATTATAAGCATGGTCACCTGGGAAGCTACAGCTTCACACAGCATTGTTCCTCTGAAGGGATTAACACTCTTCCCTTCCCTTATCCAATACTGGATTGTTGAGGGGAGAAGGGAGAGATAGGCACATGTGCAGTAGAAGTCGGGGTGGCACAGGGGAGGTGCTTGCTTGTCAGTCTAGCTTGAGGAACAATGGATTGGCTAGGGGATAGACCCCATCAGAAGTCTACGAAATCTTGGAAAGTTGATTACTTTGAAGAAGCTCCTGCTTAAAATTCCCAGACAAAAGGTTGCCTCTCTCTTGTTCTCGCTTGCTCTGGAACCCACCCTCGCCCCACAGGATGCTGGACTGGACTTTAATATGGAGCAGAAACTATGGGCAGTGGCCTTTATTCTGGCCCCGTTGAAGACAAGATTGGGCTTCTTCCATGGTGGGACAGACAGAGATGGCACCTTAGAGGGGAACCCCTTAATTTTGCATCATCAATAAAGCTTTCTACAAAAGCCATCCTCCCACAGGGGCCTCAGATAATTCATTTCCTCACAGCATCCCAAGAACCCCACTCCTGATGATCACAGAAAAACCTTAAATGCACACTGCTAAGTAAAAGAAGCCAATCTGAAAGGTTACATATTGTTTGGCTGCAACGATATGACAGTCTAGAGAAGGCAAAACTATAGAGACAATAAAAAGATCCACGGTTGCCAGGAGTTCAAGGGAGGAGAGTGGGTGAAAAAAATGGAGCTCTATGGAAAGTCACCTCACCAGGTGATCTGATCATAAATTTCTAACTGGGCAGGTCATGGCTGGTAGTCACATCTCAGTCATATAATTTCTTTTTTTTTTTAATTGTTCAAAATATTACAGATGTCTCTTTTTCTCCCCACTGACCCATTCTACCCCATCCCACTCCCCTCCCTAGGCCCTCACCACAACATTGTCTGTGTCCTTGGGTTATGCATATATATGCATATAAATTCTTTGGTTAATCTCTTCCCCTCCACCTACCCACCCCCTTCCATCTGTCTGAGATTTGCCAGTCTGATCCATGCTTCCATGTCATTGAGTCTTTTCTATCCATCAATTTATTAAGTTCTTTAGATTCCACATATAAGTGAGATCATGTCTCAAAGGGTATGAGATTCTTCTTCTTTACAGCTGCGTAGTATTCCATGGTGTGAATGTCCCACAGCTTTTTATCCACTCATCTACTGACGGGCACTTGGGCTGTTTCCAGATCTTAGCTATTGTAAACTGCGCTGCTATGAACATAGGGGTGCATATATTCTTTCTGATTAGTGTTTCAGGATTCTTAGAATATACTCCTAGAAGTGGGATCACTGGGTCAAAAGGCAGCTCCATTTTTAATTTTTTGGGGAAACCTTCATACTGTTTTCCATAGTGGCTGCACCAGTCTGCATTCCCACCAGCAGGGCACTAGGGTTCCCCTTTCTCCACACTCTCACCAGCACATGTCATTTGTTGATTTGTTGACTAAAAGGCTTACCTTTGCCTTCAGCAAATCCTGTCCATTCTTTCTGTGCATCAAGGTTAACACACCTTTGAAATAGGATGGAGGGAATAAATGGTGTTAGGGAAAATAAAAAAAGAGAGCACATAATCTTGATTACTATAATCCAATCTCTGCCATGCTTTCTTCCACCACCATGCAATCTTTCTTAGGTCCCTCCTTGACTTTAAAATGCATAAAAGAAGCTGCAAAACTGTTTTTCTCCAGAGAATTTGAGATCTTGCTCCCCAACAAATGTCAGTTTGGCTTAAATAAACCTGTATATAAGTTATGTACAGGTTTGAATATTTCTTACATCAATAACAAGTAGGATGCTTAAGTGGAACACAAAAGATTTTTCAGATGGGTGAAACTATTCTATATGATACTGTAATAGTGGATGCATAACATTAGGCATTTGTCAATAATCACAGAACTATACAATTCAAAAAGTGAACCCTGATGTAAACTACAGACTTTATTTAATACTAATATATCAATATTGGTTTTTCATTTCTAGCGAATGTACCAAACTAATGAAAGATGTTAATAAATGGGGGAAACTGTACAGGGGAGGAAACCTTTTTGTACTACCTACTCAAATTGTTGTAAACCCAAAACCGTTCTTAAATAAAAGTGTTGCCTGGCTGGGCATGACTTAGCAGTTGAACATCGAACTGGGATCTGGGAGATCAGGGTTCAGTTCCCGGTCAGGGCACATGCCTGGGCTGCGGGCTCGATCCCCAGTCAGGAGCGTGCAGGAGGCAGCCGATCAATGACTCTCTCATCATTGATGTTTCTCTCTCCCTCTCCCTCGCCTTTCCTCTCTCTGAAATCAATAAAGATATGTTTAAAAAAAATTTTTTTAAATAAGTCTTTTTACAATAATTTAAAAAGTGCTCAGTCACACTGCCACTTATTTTTTTTATTATTAATATTGAAATCTTGTCATTTACAAAACAAAGTCTGGGATCCTCAAACTTGACCCCAAAGGAGTAAGTATGTGACACAGAAGGAAAAGAGAATGCTCAATGGTCACTAATAAGAAACATTGTCTTGGAACCATTTTATCCCACAGACATGCAAATTCCACATTTATTTACGATGTTTTAGAACAGGACAGTGGCAGTATGGTAGATATGATAGCAAATCTGCTCTAATTCTAAGAATTTAGATAAACATTTGAAAAAGTAGATGGTTATCTGGGTGTTTTTTTTTTCCTGAGTCAAGTGTACAGAGGAGGAAACTCAGACCAAGGACTCGAATATTTTGTCATTTCTTTTGTACTTGCTGCTCATTGACAAGAATGAAGGTTAAGCTGGCTATTGTGCCTATTGTTTTATTTATATTAGCAAGAGAATCTTCATCATTTGGAATTTTTTCTAAGGCTAAAGGTGTTTTGGCCTTTGGGGTCACCAGCATCACATGCTTTAAAGCATTTGTAACATTCCTGCAGCCAGTTGCTTATAACTGAAAGATAAGAGAAGTGGTCAGAAGGTTAAATCTGTTCAGATTAGCTTGTACCCATATCCTGACATTTTGGATGGAAGAATATTTTTGGTAAACAAGAAAGGAAGCCTTGCAGATCCTCATAATTAAAAACTAATAATTAAAAAAAATAAATTAGCCCTGCCGGGTGTGGCTCAGCCTTTGAGCGTCCACCTAGGATCCAGGCAATCGGTTCGAATCCCAGTCAGGGCACATGCTCAATCTCCAGCTGGGGGAGTGCACGAGGCAACTGATCAATGACTCATCACTGATGTTTCTCTCTCCCTCTTCACCTTTCCCTTCCTTTCTCTGAAATCAATAAAGACATATTTAAAAAATAATAAATTAAGCAATGCAGCAGGGTTAAAAATTATAGTCCATATTAAATTTTTATATTTGAAGATTAAATGTTTTTAAATACATTTTCTTTAACAAATAAATGTAAACATTAAAACGACCAACTTCATAAAACCAAATAATATTAAAATGAGCCCCTGGGTTCTCATGCTCCACCCTGGGTTATCATGATGTTCCTTATTTCTCAGAAACCGCAGAGCTGTTCTTTTTTACTTTGGGTAGGGCAGGATGCCTACCCAAGGGGTAGGTAATGCCTTCAGTAACTAACAACTATGGTTCTCTTAATTTTTTATTTTTCCTGAACACTCCAGCCACTTTTATTTAGTTGGTATATATTCAATCCCTAGACTCTAGATGCCATGCAGTGTGCTGATTACAGAGTAGGACCTGTTGTTAAGCTATATACAGTCTAATAAATTTCCTGATAAAGAAGCTAGATAAGAAAATTTTAACTTCAGCACAGTGGAGTAAGTAATAGCAAGGACTTTGAACCTTGCTTGAAGGGATATTCAGTCTTACAAGAATCACCAAAGGCCTTTCAAAAGGCAGTGCAATCTAATCAAAATTGAGAGACAAATGAAAACTAATCAGGTTTGGAGCTAAGTTGGATGTATTGATGGAGGTGGAGGTATGGTAGCAAGGAAAAATTTTCTCAACTAAAGACAGAGTAGGTACAGAGATGTGGTAAGAAAGGTGTAGGCTTCATAGAGTCCATAAACCCTTGGCATTTATTTTTCTCATCCTCTTTTCTAAATTCCAATGGCATTAATAGATAACTTTACCTGGAGATTCCATACTAAGCCTTGCATTAAGCATGTAATTTAGAGTGGAGAGAAGTGAGATTTAAAAAATAATAATCTAAAGGTGAGTGATGTTAAATTCTTTCCTTAGCTGTCATCTATTTTTGATTTTTAGGGCTAATTTTTGATTTAAGAGCTAAAAGCAAAGATTTTAAATAGAAGATACTTTCCAGTTGATTTGTTAGGACACAACCAATCATTACAACACCTTCCTTGACAGGTTTTACTTAGTAAACTAAGCTTGGTCTCCTGATCCAAGGTCCTCACTTCCTTCTTGTTTCTTCCCTGTCATTTTCTTCTCTCCTCTCACTCCTCCAGGAAGTTTATTCTTTGAAGGTCAACCTTAACCATTTTATTATTCACCAGGAGTGAGTAAGAGGGTTTTTCTTCCCAAACTGCTGTATACTTTGCTCCAATCTTCTCCCCCATCTTCCCCTTCACTTCCTCGCCCTCCCCCTCTCCCACCCACTGATTGCTACTGGCAAATCTAGGAATTTGACTATGAGCCAAGAATGAAAAATAACAGCAGAGGTTTTCTACGTCTCTGCATGATGAGCATGGCTATGTGTGGCTGAATGCATTTGCAGGTATGTATCTATATTAGTGCTACTCCATTGCATCACAGACTCTACAAAGCCAAGCCCACAAATTTATCTCCGCCTCCTTCTCTGGCATTAAGAATAAAAGCTTCTCAGAAATATCTCAGATGCACAACTCATCTTTTTTTGCAGCTTAAAACCTGAGTGGCAATTTGAGGAAAACTTCACTGAATCACCCAGTTTCCTTCACAGGATCATCTGGACAGGTTGTATTTTATTATTATTACCAATATTAATATAGAGATTTACATATAGAAAATATAGATGCAAACTGTATATCACAAAGCTGTAAAAAAAAAGAAATATAGGAAGAATAAAGTATTTATCGATCCTTTGGTCACTTAATAATGTAAAGCATTTAAAGGATTTTTAAATCACTTGTTTGTCATTAGAAATAACATCTTGGATTTATGTAGTGCTTTTCTGTTTAAAGAGCTTTAACATAAAGCTGCAGTATCATAGTTACCTTATAAGTCCTGTTCACTAGACACATTCTCTATTTTACTGATAAAGAAAGCAAGGCAGAACCCTGAGAAACTTGAAGTAACAATTGAATTTAATGAATGGTTTTGACCATCTACTTTGTGACATAGTGCTGAGGCTTGGGCTAAAATGATGTACAAAAGGACATTCTCTGCTTTCAGCCGCTTTCCCTAAATCTAGGTAAGTCCAAGGCTGTGAGGACTAAGCGAGCCTGTGCATGTACTCACGGTGCACCCCAGCCCGGGACACTGTGCCTGGGGGTGCAGCAGGCACTCACACGGAAAGCGCTTGCTGAGTGAAAGGCAGATTGGAGTATGGAGAAAGGGAGGGCAAAAAGAAGAAGGAAACAGGCAGGAAAGAAGAAATACAGAGACAAAGGAAAGTCTTTCTGAATTCAATTGAATCTATGAATCAGATTAAAAAAAAAAAATTTAGTGGTGTTTCTAGACAACATTAACCTACATACTCAGTTAACTAAAGTACGCCTTTGAATATGAACAGAGCAAACAGAGCAGCTAGAGAGTATGTCCATACATTGTGATATAAGATAAAAAGTTAAACAAAGAAAGAGATTTTATTATGTGTCACCTAGTTTAATTCTGAGTCCAAAATTGATCATAAAGGGGCAGCCAAAAGTCAAATAACTCTTTAATGATAAGTCAGCTACTCCCAATAGACTATAAACCAATTCTTTCAAAGTTGGAAGAACAACAAGGAAGTTGTTCACATGAATAAACAAATTAGTAGGGAGGGCAAGTGATTCCTTTTATATACATTTCCCCTAGTGAGAGATCTATTTTCTGAGAGCAAGGAAGGTTTGGTGAGCCAGCTGATTTATTAATAAGACTGATTTTAATCAAAATATCATAATTTTGGTGAGATTACCTCTGATATACCTGAGAGGGAGGTTTTGAAAGAGTTGAGTTTGCCCTTAAGAACTGATTTTTTCCCCCTTTTTGGTAAGAACAACCATAATTAATATTGTTCTGTGGCTTCCAAAACAAATGTTAAGCTATTCTTTGGCTAAAAACAAACAGAAGAAAAACTCTTATATTGTATCTGTCTTCTGTTGTGCAATCTGGGGCCCAAATGAAATGAATGTCATACTGGTTTGTCCCAGAGAACTTTAGACAAATAAACAGAGGCAAAATTCATGTTGGACTTTTATAAGTTTTACCCTTTCCAGTAGAACACAGATCACTGACTATGAGTTTCTTCAGACAATTTTATGTTTACATTCTTGGGAATTTTTTGACAACAAATATTTCCCCTGCTTTGAACAGATATATTACCATGTACTGTTACTGAGAGAGTCCAAGTGTCTGGTTCTTCTACACTATCATATAGATGTGGCATAACAATAAAAGCTCATACTTTTAAAGCATTTATAATTGGCCAGGCTTGTCCCCTCATTTAATTCTCAATAACTGTTTCAGGTAAGTATAATTATTATCATTCTCAACTTGTAGATGAGAAAATGGAGCACAGTCAAGTTAATTTGCCAGAGTGATACAATTTCAATTAACAGAGCTAGGATTTAAACCAAGGTGGTCAACTTTAGAACCCATATTTTTTAAAAATATCTTTTTAATTGATTTTTAGGGAGAGGAAAGGAGAGGGAGAGATAGAAACATCGATGAGAGAAACATTGATTACCTGCCTCCTGCACACTCTCTACAGGGGATCAGGTCCTCAACAGGGGCATGTGCGGGGACCAGGAATCAAACCAGCAACCTTTTGGTGCATGGGTTGACACTCAACCACTGAGCCACACTGGCTGGGCGGAATCTATATTCTTAAAAATTATTTTCTCTGATATGTACACATTAATCATCTAAATTAATATAAATGTATAAACTTTTAATACATGTGTTTTGCATTATATGAGCATATTTAAATATTTAGATAGCCATATCAATCATAGGCAAAAATTTAACACACTTGATTCTATGAACAATAATATCCTAGATGACAATATTTAAAAAATGGAAAAACAACAGATTTCTTTGATATCTATATTATATATTATTATATATAATATATGTTATTATATATAATATATATTATTATATATTATAACAATATATATTATTATATATAATAATATATACAAGATATATATAATAAATTACTAAATATAAATCAGGAAAAAGCAATAATTCTTATGGGAAAAATGGATCAAAATGATTAAAATAACCAATAAACTTACAAAATGTGAAAATATGAAAAATTACAAAATAGCTATGAAATACAGATTAAAAAATATATATTTTCTTATGAAAAAAAATTACAACAAATAATTTCTAGTACTGGGGATGATGTGAGAAAATAGGCAATTTCATATACTGTCCAAATTTGTACAATATCTAAGTGATTTGTTTAAAAATATTTATCAATACCTTACATGTGCATAACTTTTATTCTGACAATTCCTTTATCACTGCAAAGATAAGTGTGGAAATACATATGCTCAAAGACATTCATTAAAGTACTACTTATTTAAAAAAAAAAAAAAAGGGAAAAATAAGAATTTCTATCAAGAAAGGATTGTATCATCTATGTTACATCCATACTATGGACGACTATGTGTCAATTATAAGAATAAAAACAGAATTTACATATCAACACCAAAATATGTTCACATTATATAGTTCAGTGAAAAAAAATAGTTTACAAATAAATATAAAATATAATGCAAAATATATACATAAGTGTAGATTTTAACATATATTGAAATATTTGGAAGCATAAATACAATACTATGAGGAGTGTTATCTCTTAAAGAATAGAATAAAGAGGGCAGTTTCATTTTCTCTATATTGTTTAATTTTTTTCAACAATTGTGTCAAAAAAATATAGTTACATGCGCTATTTACATCTATGCATAGATGTGTGCATATTTATCCTTCCTTGTGTAAGACAAATATGGTTCCATCCTTAAGAAGTCTCCTGCAGGACAAACTTAACCTAATCGATAATGATGTCTGCTTTTTCAAAGACCCTTATGGCTTACAAATAAGATTTTAAAATAATACCTTTTAAGTCTGGCACAACATAAGTAAATAACATTCATTTTCCTTTCTCTGGTGATTATAGAAAGGGGATATATGAACTTTTTACAGGAAGGCCAATGGGAAATGCTATTTTTATATATTCAATCAAGAGTTGGAGAGGTTTCTAAATACAGCAGTGACCTTAACAATAGAAAAGAAAGGAAAATAACAGAGATAGAATCATGGGATTTAGCATAGGTGCTGCTGAGTAAGAGTTAAGAGGCAGCATCTAAAGGTTTACATCTGTAACGTGCAGCCTAGAAATGTAGTGGGGAAAACACTACCAGAAGAAGCCTTCAGCATAAGTCAGTGGTTTAGTTATTTAACTTCATTTGTAGTATACTTATGTTTCTAAAATTTCACCACAGATATTTCTTCCTTAGGGATAATCCATTTGTTTCAGTATCTACTAATTTCATTTCCTCTTTACAATGTCTCTCATGGATTGGGATTCTCTATTAAAGGAAACACATTAGGTGGCTAAAAGAAATACTGCCTTCAAAGGCCTCCTATTATTATACAAACTCTCTGAAAAACACAATAAAAGCTACAGAAGTCACAAATCTATAAGTGTATAACAACCTACCAGGCAGCTTTCTGGGCAAGGGTGAACAAAAGGTCTAGAAAGAAGAACAAAATTAGTTGAGATGCTATATCAAAAACTCAAAATGGGGTAATTTGGGAGGGAGATAGTGGTGAAAGAAGTTAGAAGTCAATGAAAGAAAATTTGCTTAATTAAAAACTCCATGACTAACCCTGAACATGATATGGATTTTCATGGAACTGGAAGATGAATTATCAACTGATAACCATTTGGTTTAACCTTATAATTTTCAACCAAGTCACTCAATGGGAGTGTCCACTACTATACTAATGATTAAGTGAGACAGAAAAGTAAAGATAATGTCAGTAGTCACAGAGGAACCTTCTATATCCTCAAGAATTGGTCCTTGGATATTGATTACAATGTTATTAATTTCATCTTCTTTTAAATGCACTCAATAAGCATTTGAATTTTTTCATTAAGTGTAAAATATTCAAGAACCAAGGAAACTCACTTTGAGATCTGGCAATAGCTATCAAGTGTGAACATCAGCTTTATTGTTATTTAATGTAGACATAATTAATCAGAATGATTCTTTGCCAAAATATTATTGTATTTCTGAACCTCTTATCTTTTTATATGCCCAGCAATTTTGACAGAGAATTAAAGGCTCTATTGTTTTCATTCATTATGGAATTTATTATATATAAATATTATGCATAAATGATAATATCAATGTATAACATATTTTTATATAGTTTTTAAAACTTTATAATGCCTTGCATTTTATTATTCTTTTATTTGTTAGACTTATCTGCTTAAACGGATTAGAAACTCTTAAAGCACTGAGGTAATGTTATATAATTCTTAAATACAGATTTACCCCATTATGCTCAACAGCTAAGAAATGCTAAACAAGAAAATCTCAATATACAGAGCTACTATTAATGCTAAAACATTATAAAGTACTTACAAAGTGGAAACATACCTTTTTTTTTTCTTTTAGTGTACCACTGTATGATGGATTCCTCCAAAGGTGATGATTCTGAATTCTTTGGCCGGGTCCATGGAATTCTAATGTATAAAGATTTTATCAGACATTGGGATGATGTGGAGACATTTCAGGCAAGATCAGATGACATAGTTATTGTCACCTATCCCAAATCTGGTAAGTCTCCCTACTATGTCTGTTTTTCCATTTTCTCCTAGTAATGACAGATTCACCTTGAATGGTAAATATTAAGCTGTTCTCCTCCTCCATACTCATTCCCCATATTAAATAAGAACAGATATAGTAGTTTTGGTAGACATAGAAAAAGAGTCATATAATAGCTCTATTCTAAGGCCATAATCTATACCTATACCTTGAGTAGTAACATTGAAAAATGGGTATTGTTGGCTTCTAGTCAAGATGATGGTGTAGACAAAAGTAGTACTTGGAACTTCCCACAATCACATCAAAATTACAACTAACCTATAAAACAACCATCGTTCAGAACCACCTGAAATATAGCTGAACAGAAGTTGTACAGCCAAGGATATAAAGAAATAGCCACATTGAGACTGGTAGGAGGGGTGGAGACACAGAATGGGCTGGTCTCACAGGTGTGGTGGTTAGGCAACAGGAGGATATGTTGGTTGCAGAGGTCCCCCCTGAAAAGCAAGAGGTCCCAGTCCCACACCAGGCCCCTAAGTCCAGGGAACCAGTACTAGGAAGAGAAGTCTTCATAACTTTTAGCTGTAAAAATCAGTGGACATTGTAGCTGAGTGAGACAGAAGGCTGGTAGAGTCCCAGGTGTTCCTCTTAAAGGGCCCATGCACTGACTTACCTGGAGTCACTCTCTCTGAGCTCCAGCACTGGGGCGACAGCTCAAAAGGTGCCTTGGACATACCAGGAAGAACTAAATTGTCTGGCACCAGTGCAAAGGCTACAGGGGCAGCTTTTTTCCAGGCACAAGTGCTGGCAGACACCATTGTTCCTTTGATGAGCCCACCCTCCACAGAACAGGTAGACATCCACCTGGCTAACACTATTCACCCCATTCTGGTAATTCCCTGAGACTCTTCCCCACCCAACTTGTGGGCCCATCCAAGCTATTTCTAGTGGCTTTCCCATGCAAACAACATCTTGGCTCATGCTGCGGACTTTCTTAAATCTCTCAAACAACCAGCATCTGGTGCACCTCTTGCCAAGTGGTCCCAGGACTGGCACTAACAGCAGCTGGCCTTGGTTTGCAGGTTGGCCTTTTTGGGCACCTCCAAGCCCAGCACAAGTAGCAGCCATCTGCATATCACTTTGTAGCTCATGCCAGGTGGCTTCAGGCAAAGCACAGGTGGTGGCTGACTTTGGCCAGAAGCTCCCAGGAGGCCTTAGAGTCAGCATACCTGGTGAACATGGTGGACAGCTTCAAACCAAGCTGAAGCACTACCTGACTCAGCGGGTACCTGAGGTCTGCTGAAGTGAGTTCCGCTCTGTGGAGTTGGCCCTTGCACAGCAGATCCTTCATGGTGGTCATGGCCAGTCCTTTCAACCAGCTGAAAGTAAAGGGATGGAAAAAGATAGTTAACGAAAATGGAAACAAAACAAAAGGCTGGGGTGGCAATACTTGTACCCAGACAAAATATACTTTAAAACAGAGGCTATAACAAAAGACAAAGAAGGACCCAGCAATTCCACTTCTTGGTATTTATCTAAGAAACCCAAAACACTAAATCAAAAAGACATATGCATCCATATATTAATTGCAGCATTATTTACAATAACCAAGATATGGAAACAATCTAAGTGTCCATCAATAGATGAATGAATAAAGAAGTGGTGTATATATACAAGGGAATACTCAGTCATAAAAAATAATAAAATATTGACATCTGCAACATCATGGATGAATCTAGATGGTACTGTGCTGAGAGAAATAAGTCAGACAGAGAAAGACAAATACCAGATGATTTCATTTGAATGTGGAATCTAAGAAACAAAATAAAGGAGTAAGCAGAACAGAAACAGAGTCAGATACAAAGAATATTTTGATAGTTGCCAGATGGGTGGGGGCTTGGCAAGTGGGTGAAAAATGTGAAGGAATTAGGAAGTACAAATTGGCAGTTACAGAATAGTCTTGGGGATGTATAATACAACACAGGGAATAGAGTCAATAATATTTTAATAACTATATATGGTGTCAGATGGGTACTAGATTTATCAGGGTGATCACTTTTTGAGTTATATAAATGTCTAATCATGTGTTTATATACCTGAAACTAATATAATATTGTATGCCAATTGTAATTGAAAAATAAAAAAGTATTTTAAAAAATATGAGGAATAGGAGACAACCCATAACTTCCATTTTAAAGTGTGATGAGAGTATATTGTTTACATTACAGAATTGCCCCAGGTGATTTGAAAATACTTCAAGATAGGACTTGAAGGGAGTTAGGAATAATCATAAATATTCAACACAATTGGTTAAACACTATGAGATTTAGCCATGATCATGATTGGAAAGATAGAAGTTGAGGAGGAACAAACAGGTAAAGCTGAACTCTCAGTGATTACAGGTAAGAGAAAGGTTACATTAGTGAATAAAAACTGCAGTCAGTATCAGCAAAGTGTGCTAAATAAACTATAGGAAATAGTTCTTGGTGCCCCAAGTCTAAGCTTATGTGACCTTATGGAAGATTAAGTTGAAAAAAAAAATTGTTTGTGAAAAGCAGTATGATTTGGGGAATATATTCCTTAAAATAGAGATTTCAAAATACATAAAATGTAAATTAAAATAGTAAAAAGTATGCAAAAGAAAAAATACCCATGCAGGCTAATACAAACCCCCTGCTTTCCCATAATAGTCATCAATTCTCCTTCTCCAGAAACAAGTCTAGCTGTCTCTTGAACTCATCTGTGCTCTCCTCAATTGCCTTTTTCAATAATTTATTCCATATGTTTATTATCCCTTTTATGACATTGTCTGCACAGCATGGAAGCAGAAAAATCTACTCTTCAGGCTGACATCTGGTTGTCTCTTTCACAAAGCTGAGACGTTTCAATGTTTTCCTTAGGCTTCCCCTTCACACACTGAACTGATTGAGCTACTGCTGAAATGTTTTTCCTCACCCCCTAAGAAAGCTCACAACCGAGAGTTCAGTGAACTTCAGTCTATAAATAAATTACCCATTTTTAAGGATACCATGTTTATAAAAATTTTAGAATAACATGAAATGCATTGCATTTATATTTTTGTGATACTGTGTTCCCCTTGGGAATTATGTTCCTTAGGAGGAGCATTTCCCATTATATGGAGCCACAGCATGATTATCCTGTTTGCCCTATCAAAATCAATCAATTACATTCAGCTATTCTAATTCCATTCATTTCAGATAAACTCAAACAAATGAAACTTTCAACTTCAAATACATGTACATGTGTGTTTGTTTGTAAAATATGGTGTATAAAACTGTAAATGCATAATCATTTGTGCCAGTAGAAAACCATGCATTTAATTGCTTTGTGATTTTTTTCTCAAACTTTGTATGGTTTAGTAGTGTGTTGTCTAATTTTCAGATATATTTTTTATTGATTTTTAATTTATTTCCATTATGGTCAAAGAATATATTCTGGCCCTAGCCAATGTGGTTTGGTGGTTAGAGTCTTGGCCCAGCCACCTAGGGGTCATGGGTTCTATTCACAGTCAAGGATACATGCCTGTGTTGCAGGTTTGATCCCCGGCCCTGGTCAGATGTGTGCAGGAGACAACCAATTGATGTGTCTCTCTCACATTGATATTTCTCTCTCCCTCTCTCTCCCCCTCCCTCACACCCTTCCACCCTCTAAAAAGCAATGGAAAAAATATACTTGGTGAGGATTAACAAAAAAATATATAGATATTTTGTATGTTTTCAATCCTTTTAAATTTATTGAACCATGTTTAATGCCTCAGAATACAATCTAGCTGGTGAATGTACACATGACAATGTTCTACTGTTGGATGGAATGGTCTAGAAATATCAATAATATCAAGTTGGTCGATAGTGGGGGGAAAAAGAAAGAAAAATGGGTAGTGTTGGCTATTTTATATTTATTTTATTTTAAAAATATATCTTTATTGATTTTAGGGACAGGAGAGAGAGAGAGAAAGTTGGAAACATTAATGATGAGTCATTGATCGGCTGCCTCCCGCATGGCCCCACTGGAGGTCAAGCCAGCAACCCGGGCATGTGCCCTGACCAGGAATTGAACCTTGATTTCCTGAATCGTAGGTTGATGCTCAACCACTGAATCAGCTAGGCTATTGTTGGCTACTTTAGAAAATTATATAATATAGATGGATAAGTATAGAACTATAACTAAAATTTAAGACTATGAACTGTGTTTACCTTGTGTCATTATTATCATTGTTGTATAGACAATGTATAACCAATTTTCACAGATTAAAAAAACAAAAAAACAAAACCCTCTTTTTCAGCTAACCTGCTCCTCTATAAGTCCATCCCCCAAACTTCATTTTTAAGTAACTTTTTCTTCTTCTGAGGTTAGCTCAATAGTTAATTACAGTTTTGGATGCTTATAATAACAGACCTTCAGAAATTAGGATGGTCCAATCCAGACTTCTCTATCTTGTTTTCCATTTAGCACTAAATATGTCTTTGGCTCCTCTGACTCTGAAGTTGCTCCTTCACATCTCTTCCCATCAGCACAATAGGATCAGTATCAGGGTCGGTGTCAGCACAATACCAGTCATCTGAAGGGGACACCTGAGAGCTATTGAAAACTCACTTCCACATCTTCATCCTCCATATTCAGTCCTGTTTCCTCTTATCATTGTGACTCACAGCCTTACAGGTTCTCTTATCACTCTTCTTATTGACCCCTCACTCTCCCACTAGATGACTTCTAAAACACAACCACAATAGTCTCGCTCTTTTACTTAATGTATGCCTATGCCTCTCCAAACTTTAAGAAAACAATGTGAACTCTTTAGTATGAACTACAAGGTATTTTACGCTTGCTGTCTGCTTGCCTCCATAGCCTCACTCCCACCCATCTCTTCAGGTAGACTCTTTGATCTAGACTTTACAATCTATTTCCAATTCTTTTCCTTACCCCTATAGTATTCTTAAGTATCTGACCTTTGATTTGAAAAAAAAAAAAAAAAAAAGGACAGTTCTTCTGACTGGTAAAACTCTTCCCTACCTCACAAAACTGGTAAATTTATGCCAATAATTTGTTAAGGCTAAGCTCACTTACTATGTTCCCTCTAAGACATTTCTTGTTGAAACATCACAGCAGTGGCTTCATACTGAATTAAATGTTCCCCTTTTGCAGTCCTTTAAATCCTTGTACTAACTGGTGTTATAACACAGTAAGAAAAAATAACTGTTGTAATTACTGAACATTGCTTCTAATTCTTAAAATGGCCTTTAATCACCACAGGGCAAGGGCCAGATTTATTTTTTCCTACATCCTCTGAACTAAGACAACTTGAGGCATAAAAAACTATCAGTAAAATTTGTGTTTCAAAACACGCTTCAGTGTATCCATCTATATTTCAAGCCTCCTTAGTTTTTAAATGTAAAAGTTTAGATCCAAACTGTTATCAGCTTGAACAATGTCACAATTCATCATGGACAATTTGGGACTCCTACCACAGGTATGTTTTACTAAAATATTCATCCTTATTTATTGAGGTTATTTTTGGGCCCTGTGGCTATTCTGGCACCTTTAAAATAATACTGCATTAGCACTACCCTACTTTATCCAGCTATAAATTCATCACTTCCATCACCACCCCAGCATGGTCAGTGGGAGACTGAGGTTTGTTTATTTTTTTACAGGTACAACCTGGTTGAGTGAAATTGTGGACATGATCTTTAAAGAGGGTGATGTGGAAAAGTGCAAAAAAGATGTCATTTTTAATCGAATACCTTTCCTGGAATGCAAAAAAGATGACATGATGAATGGTAATGTTTAAGTTGATTTTAAAAGCTATAATATATATATTTTAAAGTGTGGATAGAGACAGTATAAGGAAAGAGACTGTAAGCAAAACTGGCAATTAATATTATGTCTTCTACATGGCAAAGCATGTAAATTTAAATTAAAATCTTGATAAAGTAGGGGAAAATAAGATGGAGGCGTAAGTAACCTCTGCACCCACCACCTCCTGCAACCACATCAAAATTACAACTCACATACAGAACCGTCACTCAGAGCCTCCTGAAATCTGGCTGAACAGAAGCCCCAAAACCAGGGAGCTGATGAAGCACCAAGACCGGTAGCAGGAGTGGAGACGCGGGCGAATCAGGGCTGGATCCCGGAGACGCGGCCATGGGCCCACACCTGGTGCCGCGGGTTAAACCAGGGAGGGAATCTCGGTAGTGGAGATTTCCTGGAGAAGCAAGGGGTCCCAGCCCCACAGCAGGCCCCCATCCCAGGGCTCCAGGGCCGAGAAAAGTCCCACACCTTCAGGCTGTCCCAAGCGGGGACTCTCCCTAAGGGACGTGGAGGCTGCGGGAGCCCCAGGCTCTCCTCTTAAAGGGCCCACACACCAACTCATTCAGACGCTCTCCCTCTGAGCCCAGCACCGGGCAGCAGCCTGAAAGGACCTGGGACACTTGGGGAGGAACTAACCTGCTTGAAATCCGGGCGAGAGGTGGAGGGGCGGCTTCCTCCCAGGCAGAAGGGCTGGCAGAGGCCATGGCTCTTTTGGCGAGTCCTCCCCGCACACAGCCAGCAGGCAGGCACCATATTTGAATCGCCAGCACCTGACTTCCCACCCTTGGCCCCACCCCATGATTCCTGGAGGCCCCACCCCTCTCCACCTGCAAGCTCATCCAGGCCATTTCCAGTGGCTTTTCTGTGCAAGTGGCTTCTCGAACCCCATACGGCTTGATAAGTGGCCCCAGGCCTGGCACTAGCAGCAGCCTGCATTGGCTCATAGCTTGGCCTATCCTGGACACCTCCAAGCTCAGCACAAGTAGCAGCCAACTACTGTTTGCTGTGTAGCTCATTCTGGGTGGCCCTGGGCAAGGCACTGGCACAGGCTAACTTTGCACCTTCCCAGGGGCCCTAGAGACAGTGCACCTGGTGGTCAGACTTGACCACACTGGGTTACAACCCTACCACATCCATGAGTGTCACACTCAAGGGGCACACTTGGTGAACACCAAAGCTCCACTGAAGTAAGTCCTGCTCCATAGGGGTATCTCCAGCACAGAAGCTCTTTAGCTGTAGTTGCAGCTGGTCCTCACAGCTGATTGATCTGGAGGTCGATTCCTCTCAGTGATGCCAACAGCAACTAAGGCTCAACTACAACAGGACAGTGCACACAGCCCACACAGGGGAGCACCTAGAAGGCCCAGCTCAGGGGGCTGGGAAGGCTGAGCCACTGGACCCTACAAGACACCTACTACACAAAGCCACTCAACAAACTCCTGGAGACATAGTAGCTCTACCTAATACACAGAAACAAACACCTAGAAGCAGCCAAAATGTGGAGACATAGAAACATGTTACAAAGAAAAGAACAAAAGAAATCTCTAGAAAAGGAAGGAAATGAAATAGAACCAAGCAAACTACTAAATACAGAGTTCATCATTTTGGTTTAAGGATGTTCAAGGATATTAGTAACACTATTAAGAAACAAGTGAGACCATCGATGACATAATAAAGTACCAATCAGAAATGAAGGCTACACAAACTGAAATGAAGAATAATTTACAGTGAATCAACAGTAGAGTAGAGAATTCTGAGAATCAAATCAGCATTTTGGAACATGAGGAAACAAAAAACACCCAACCAGAAGAGCAAAATGAAAAAAGAATCCAGAAATATGAACATTTTATAAGAAGGCCTTTGGGCAACTTCAAGCAGCCCAAAATTCGTATTATTGGGGTAACAGAAGGAGAAGAAAGAGAGAAAGAAATTGAAAACCTATTTGAAAAAATAATGACAGAAAACTTCCCCTACCTGGTGCAACAAATAGACTTACAATCCAGGAAGCACAGAGAGTCTCAAACAAGAAGAACCCAAAGAGACCCTCAGCAAGACACATCATCATTAAAATGCCAAAGGTTAAAGACAAAGAGAGAATCTTAAAAGCAACAAGAGAAAAGCAATTAGTTATCTACAAGGGAGCACCCATACAACTGTCAGCTGATTTCTCAACAGAAACCTTGCAGGCCAGAAGGGAGTGGCAAGAAATATTCAAAGTGATGAAAAACATGGAACTACAACCAAGATTGCTCTACCCAGCAAAGCTATAATTTAGAACTGAAGGCCAAATAAAGAGCCTCTCAGTCAAGGAAAAGCTAAAGGAGTTCATCACCACCAGATCAGTATTATATGAAATATTTACGGGTCTTCTTTAAGAAGAAGCTAATGAACAAAATAATCTGACAAACTAAATAGATCTAGAGACATTCACGCATGCAATAGAAGATCATATTTTAGAGGAAAGAGGGGTGGAGGATGGGAAGAGATTAACCAAAGAAGTTTTATGCATATATGCATAACCCATAAACACAGATTATAATGGGGTGAAGGCCTGGGGAGGGGGTGGGAGTGAGGTGGAGAACGTCAATTGGGGGCAAAAAATGAGACACCTATAATACTTTCAACCATAAAGATAAATTTTTAGAAAATCTTGATAAAGTTTAGCATGTGTCTAGAAAAGAGTGAATGATAGCTCTTATATGCCTTCAGTAGAGCTTCATGATATGTGAGTGTTTCTCTCTCTTTGAGCTAAATGTGATAATACTTTAAACACTAGAAAGATATCCATATATTGTTTAAGAATCTATGCAAAAGGATATTCATTACACATTGTTTTAATATTGTAAAAAATTAGAAACATCATGATAGTCAACAAAAGAATATTTTGAAGCAGTGTAATAACACTGGAAAATCATTACAAATTTTAGGATGTCATATGTTTCTTGACATTGCAATATCAGCATAATATATTGAGGAAAAAGGATAATTAGAAAATAATAAGTTTTATGTGCATATATTGTATTTGGATGGCTGTGAGTCTGGGCATATAGATATATTTACATAGAAGTTCTGCTTACCTAAAGGTTCATAATGATTTTTCCAAAGTGATGAAATTTTATTTGATCTTATTTTTTCTCTATTATTTTCTCTATCTAAAATTGTCATAGTGTATGTATTATTATTAATAAAGCATAAGATTTTAAAGTTACTTCTATGTTTTAAATATCTATAAAATCTACAAAAATATTTATAATTTTTGAAGTTGTCTAACCTTTAATATTTTTTATAAATCAGGGGTAGAACAATTAAACCAGATGGCATCTCCTAGAATTGTGAAGACTCATTTGTCAGTACAGCTTCTTCCTGCCTCGTTTTGGGAAAAGAACTGTAAGGTAAATAGAGTCAAGTATTCTTAAAACTTTCTGCAACTCAAAGAAATTTTAGAATGTTCAAGTCACAAATGTGTTATATACACACTTGTTTCTTTATTCTTTCATTGTATCTATAAACATTTAATAAATATAGATTATAGTCTGTATAGTCACAGGTGATTCTGAAAACAAACAAAAAACCCCAGGTAAACTCTTTAAGCCTGTTTCCTCATCTGTAAAAGAAGGATAATAATAGCATCTTCCTCATATAAAGATTAAATGAAATAATGTTTATAAACTGCTTAACATAGTGCCTAGCATATTGTAAATGACCAATGGTAGTTAGTTTTGTATTTGTTGTTATTACTGATTGTATTGGATGTACTCCTTTTGCAAACTTTTGTAGTTCACACAAATGAACTACAGAAGGATAAACCAGATGCATATCTTATAACGGTTATTTACTGAGTGCCTGTCATGTGCCAGCAATATGACAATTAACAAGTCATATGCTGTCCTTGTCTTAATAGGCACATAGTTCATTGTGGTAAAGGGACAAATAAACAAACAGTGCATTGCCATAGGTCAAGTAAGATAAGAATTCTAGCCTCGACATTGAGGCAGGGAAGGCATCCAGGAGAAAGTAACAACTCAGCTGGTATTTGCATGCTTTCTTCTTGTCTGGACTTCCAGTACTATGTTGAATAAGAGTGGTGGAACTGGACACCCCTGTCTTGTTCCTGTTCTTAGGGGAAATGCTTTTAGTTTTTGCCCATTGAGTATGATGTTGGCTGTAGGTTTGTCATATATGGCTTTTATTATGTTGAGGTATGATGCCTCTATTCCCATTTTGCTGAGAGTTTTTATCAAAGATGGGTGTTGGATTTTATCAAATGCTTTTTCTGCATCTACTGATATGATCATGTGATTTTTTTCTTTCAGTTTGTTTATGTGATGTATCACATTTATTGATTTGAGAATATTGTATCAGCCTTGCATCTCTGGGATTATTCCCACTTGGTCATGGTGTATGATCTTTTTAATATTCTGCTAGATCCGATTTGCTAATATTTTGTTGAGGATTTTAACAGCTATGTTCAGCAGGATATTGGCCTGTAATTCTCTTTCTTTGTAGTGTCTTTATCTGGTTTTGGAATTAGGCTAATGCTGGCCTTGTAAAAAGAGCTTGGAATGTTCCCTCTTCTTGGATTTTTTGAAATAGCTTGAGGAGGATAGGTGTTAATTATTTGAATGTTTGGTAAAATTCCCCTGTGAAGCCATCAGGGCCAGGGCTTTTATCAGCAGTTATCGGCCTATTCAGGTTTTCTGACTCTTCCTGATTGAGTTTTGGAAAGTTGTATTTTTCTAGGAATTTATCCATTTCATCCAAGTTGTCCAGCTTGGTGGTGTATAGTTGTTTATAATATTTTCTTACAGTCCTTTGTATTTCTGTTGGGTCAGTTGCTATTTCACCTCTCTCATTTCTGATTTTGTTTATTTGGGTCCTCTCCCTTGTTTCTTGATGATTCTGGCTAAAGGTTCATCAATCTTTTTTATTTTTTCAAAGAACCAGTTCTTGGTTTCATTGACCTTTTGTATTTTTTTTTTTTAGTCTCTATATCATTTATTTCTGTTCTGATCTTTATTATTTCCTTCCTTTTACTTTGAGCTTTTCTTGTTCTCTTTCTAAGGTTTTAAGTTGTAGGGTTAGAGAGTCTATTAGAAGTTTTTCTTGTTTTTTGAGGTAGGCTGGTACTGCTATGAACTTCCTTCTCAGGACTGCTTTTATTGTGTCCCATAGATCTGGAGTTGTTGTGTGTTCATTTTCATTTGTTTCCAGGACATTTTTTATTTATTTCTTGATCTCTTTGGTAACCCATTCGTTGTTTAAAAACATGCTATTTAGCCTCCATGTGTTTGAGTGTTTTTAAGTGTTTTTATTGTGTTTGATTTCTAATTTTATGCCATTGTGGTCCGAGAAGATGCTTGATATGATTTCAATCCTCTTGAACTTGTAGAGACTTTTTTGTGTCCCAACATGTGGTCTCTCTTTGAGAACGTCCTGCGTGCACTTGAGAAGAATGTATATTCTGCAGCTTTGGGGTAGAGTATTCTGTAAATGTCGATTAAATCCATCTGATCTAGTGTGTCATTTAGGTTAACTGTTTCCTTGTTGGTTTTCTGTCTTGAAGACCTATCTACTAAAGTAGTAGGGTGTTAAAATCCCCTAGTATGACTGTACCGCTGTAAATCTCTCCCTTAAAGTCCTCTAGAAGATTTTTATAAATTTAGGTTTTCCTACATTGGGTGCTTATAAGTTTATCAGGGTTATATCCTTCTGTTGGATGGATCCTTTTAGTATTATATAATGATCTTTCTTGTCTCTCAGTATGGTCTTTATTTTTTTATGTCTATTTTGGCTGATATGAGTATTGCTACCCCAGCTTTTTTTCTCCTTTCCAATTGCATGGAAATTTTTCTTTCCTCCCTTTACTCTCATCCTGTGTGTCTTTTGTTCGGAGGCGGGTCTCTTGTAGACAGCATATATTTGGGTCATGTTTTCTTATCCATTCAGCCAACTTATATCTTTTTATTGGGGCATTTAGTCCATTTACACTTAAGGTTATTATTGATGGATATCTATATATTGCCACTTTAATTCTTTATGCCTATGTTTCTCTCTTTCTCTGTTTCTACTTTTAATTGCAACAGTTCCTTTAAAATTTCTTGTAATGCTGGTTTGGTGGTGATAAACTCCTTTAGCTTTTTTTGGGGGGGAGGGGGGGAAGCTCTTTATTTCACCACCTATCTTGAATGTTAATCTTGCTGGATAGAGTAGTCTTGGTTTCAGATCCTTGTTTTGCATTACCTTGAATACTTCATGGCATTGCCTTCTGGCCTGTAGAGTTTCTGATGAGAAGTCAGCTGACACCCTTATGGGAGCTCCTTTGTAGGTAACAGATTGCTTTTCTCTAGCTTCCTTTAAGATTCTCTCTTTGTCTTGAATTTTTGGCATTTTAATTATGATGTGTCTTGGGCATGGGCCTCTTTGGGTTCTTTTTGCTTGGGACTCTGTGCCTCCTGAAAGTGTGTGACATTTTCCTTGATCAGGTTAGGAAAGTTTTCTGCCATTATTTCTTTAAACAGTTTCTGTAACCCTTGTTTGCTTTCGACCTCCTCTGGAACTCCTATAATGCAAATATTGTTACATTTCATGTTTTCCCACAGCTCCTTTAGACTGTCCTCCTGGTTTTTTTGTGTGGTTTTTTTAATATTTATTTATTTATTTATTTAAATTTTATTTTTGTTTAAAATATTACAGATGTCCCTTTTTCTCCCCAATGACGCGTTCCACCCCATCCCTTCCCCCTCCCCAGTCCCTCTCCCCACCATTGTCCGTGTCCTTGGGTTGTGCATATATGCATAGAAATGCTTTGGTTACTCTCTCTCCCTCCACCCACCCGCCCTCCTCCATCCCTCTGACATTCATCAGTCTCATCTATGCTTCCATGTCATTGAATCTACTCTGTTCATCAGTTTATTAAGTTCTTTAGGTTCCACATACAAGTGAGATCATGCGATATTTGTCTTTCGCTACCTGGCTTATTTCACTTAGCATAATATTCTCCAGGTCCATCCATACTGTCCCAAAGGGTACTAGATTCTTCTTCTTTACAGCTGCGTAGTATTCCATGGTGTGCATGTCCCACAGCTTTTTTATCCACTCATCTACTGATGGGCACTTGGGCTGTTTCCAGATCTTAGCTATTGTAAACTGCTGCTATGAGCATAGGGGTGCATATATTCTTTCTGATGAATGTTTCAGGATTCTTAGGATATATTCCTAGGAGTGGAATCACTGGGTCAAACGGCAGCTCCATTTCTAATTTTTTGAGGACCCTCCATACTGTTTTCCATAGTGGCTGCACCAGTCTGCATTCCCACCAGCAGTGTACTAGGGTTCCCCTTTCTCCACACCCTCGCCAGCACATGTCATTTGTTGATTTGTTGATGGCAGCCATTCTGACAGGTGTGAAGTGATACCTCATTGTGGTTTTACTGTTTTTTAATTGTATTTTCTTTCTGGGTCTCTGATTGAGTGATTTTTTCCTACCCTGTCTTCTAATTCACTGAACCGATCCTCAGCTTCCTCTAATCTGCTGTTTATTCCTTCCAATGTATTCTTTATTTCTGCTATGTCACTCTTCATTTTCTTCATAGTTTCCATATTATTTTTTATGTTGTTGAGCATCCTTACAATCAGTATTCTGAATTCTATATCTGAGAGACTGCTTATCTCCATTTAATTTGGCTCTTTTTCTGGTGATTTTTCTTGTTCTTTCATTTGGGGCTTGTTTTTTGGTTTCCCCATTTTGGCTGCCTTTGGGGGTTTGTTTCTAAGTATTAGGTAGATCTGCTAGGACTCTCAGTCTTTTTGGAGGGTCCCTGGCGCAGGCCAATGTCAGACACAGTTTGTGACTGGCCCTGAGTACCTTGTTTGGAGCTATCAACAACCCTCGGCTTGAGGTCTCCTCTGCTGGGGCTGGGTGGGTTTAGACAGACCAAGATGCACACCAAAGCCTGCTTTTCCAAGGCCTATACCCAGAACCAGATCAGGCAAAGACTCAAAGCATGCTGAGGCCTGCCTCTGGCTGCAGGCTGATTAATCTGATTGTCTTAATTAGTCTGAGGCTGTAGAAGCTCCACAGGGTGGGTTGGCTAATTGTTATCAGTCTTTCAACAAGCCTCAAGCTGTAGAAACTCCTCTGGGTAGAGCAGGAGGTTTTCCAGCAGGTTGGGGCAATTGCTTCTCCCCTCAGGCAAAAGCTGAAAATTGTCTAACTGAGAAAGATGTCCTCTGCAGTCTGGAGGAATGACTCAGCACAGGAACCCAGATCTCACTCTCCAGAGCCCACAACAGTAGATTCTCCCCACAGAGCTCCACGCCACCCTGCCCTCCCTCTGTCAGAGCCCAAGGTGAGTGGCTGCACATGAAACTGTGTTGGCTCTTTAAGAGGGTGCCTACATTTCCAGCCACCTCTCCCTGTCATATAGAAACCTAGCTGCTTTTCACAGTGAGATGTTATGTGGGCACCTATCTCAGTTCTGGTGCTCCTGGATGGGAAGCCCAGCCTGGGGTTTAGGCCCCAGAGTCCTCAGTGGGAACCCCCACAGCTGAGATCTTTTTCCAGAGCTTCAGTTGCTGCCTGTGGGAGCCCAGCCAGCCCTTTTGTTTCTGCACTTTCTACCAGTCTCTATGCAGTCTCCACTTTTTCTTCTTGGTTGTGAGGGTGCTTTCCAGCTAGCCTTCAGTTGATTTTCAGGATGGTTTTTCTATATTTTAGTTGTAAATCCATTTTGGTCCCAAGAGATTGTCAGTGTAGTTTCCACTCAGTGTGTCACCATCTTGGATCTTTCCAGACAAGAAGAAAACATAAAAAGTATCCAAATTAGAAAGGAGGAAACAAAACTGTTGTTATTTGTAGATGGCATGATATTGTACATAGAGAATCCTAAAGACTCAACCAGAAAACTACTAGATTTAATAAATGAATTCAGCAAAGTAGCAGGATACAAAATTAATACCCAGAAATTGATGGCATTTTTTATACACCAATAATGAACTCTCAGAAACAGACACTAAAAACACAATACCATTTGCAATCACAACTAAAATAAGATAGCTAGGAATAAGCTTAACCAAAGATATAAAAGACCTGTCCTCGAAAAACTACAGGACACTAAAAAAAAAAAAAAAAAATAGAGGAGGACATAAACAAATGGAAAATATACCATATTCATGAATTGGAAAAATTAACATCATAAAAATGTCCATACTACCCAAAGCAATCTATAAATCCAATACAATCCCCATTAAAATACCAACAGCATATTTCACAGATCTAGAACAAACACTTCAAAAATTTATATGAAACCAAAAAACACCCCGAATAGCCATGGCAATCCTGAGAAAGAAGAACAAAGTTGGAGGGATCACAATACCAGATATTAAGTTATACTACAAAGCCATTGTAATCAAAACAGCCTGGTACTGGGACAAGGACAGGCATATAGATCATTGGAACAGAACAGAGAACTCAGAAATTGACCCATGCCATTACTCTGAATTAATATTTGACAAAGGAGGCAAGAACTTATAATAGATTAAAGGCAGTCTCTTCAATAAATGGTGTTGGGAAAATTGGACAGGTACATGCAAAAAAATGAAACCAGACCACCCACTTACACCATACACAAAAATAAACTCAAAACGGGTAAAAGACTTAAATGTAAGACATGAAACCATAAAAATCCTAGAAGAAAATGTAGGCAGCAAAATCTCAGATATCTATGGTAGAAATATATTTGCCAATACATCTCCTAAGGCAAGATAAACAAAGAAGAAAATAAACAAATGGGACTGCATCAAAATAAAAAGCTTCTGCTCAGCAAAAGGAACCATCAACAAAATGAAAAGGGAGCCCACTGTATGGGAGAACATATTTGCCAACGACACATCTGATAAAGGGTTAATATCTAAAATATATAAGCAACTCATACAACCTAACAAAAAAGAAGACAAACATTTCAATTAAAAAATGGGCAAAGGACCTAAATAGACACTTCTCCAAAGAGGACATACAGATGGCCAAGAGACATATGAAAAATTGCTCAACTTCCCTAATCATCAGAGAGATGCAAATTAAAACCACAGTGAGGTGTCACTTCACACCTGTCAGAATGGCTCTATCAACAAATCAACAAATGACAAGTGCTCTCAAGGGTGTGGAGAAAGGGGACCCTAGTACACTGCTGGTGGGAATGCAGACTGGTACAGTCACTATGGAAAGCGGTATGGAGTTTCCTCAAAAAATTAAAAATGGAGCTGCCTTTTGACCCAGTGATCCAACTTCTAAGAATATATCTTAAGAATCCTGAAACACCAGTCACAAAGACTGTATGCATCCCTGTGTTCATAGCAGTGCAATTTACAATAGCTAAGATCTGGAAACAGCCCAAGTGCCCATCAGTAGATGAGTGGATAAAAAAGCTGTGGGACATTTACACCATGGAATACTATGCAGTTGTAAAGAAGCAGGACCTTTTATTTTTCTAAAAAGTTATTAAGGTCTTGAGGAATAGTATTAGTATCAGTATTATATCCTGTACTACACATATGAGGTATTAAAGTACTAGATGCTGTCATTATTAACAAAAAAGGGGATTTTTCACAGTCATGAAACATTTCCACTTTGTACTCTGTTGTTACATGGTATATTTGACCTTTTCTAAAGATCCATGGTCCAAAAAGTCTGTAGATCTTAATGTTGCTTGTTTACTTCCTTTTATTATAAGCAACCTTAGATAGTCCACATGCATTCCGCTAAAATCATTTCATGTTCTCTCAGTATATTTTCTAGGGGATGTGTCATTACCAGTTTTCAAATTTTCACTAAGTCACTTTTTTCCTTTGAGGAATGGATTGTAGCCTTGATGTTACCCCATTTTCTTTTCAAAAGAAAAGAGATAGTATACTTTTACAATGGTTTCAGTCTTCACAAAATTGCTTATCAAGTCAGAGGTCATCAAAGAGTAGAAAATAGTTGGAACGATTCATGTTCCGAGTATTTCCAGGATGATTCACTAGGCAACAAGAACACAGATGGATTGAGGCTCTTAGTAAAAGTGTGTATAGAGGTGAAGACCAGAAACTGTAAGTGACAAAACAAAACAAAACAAGCAGTCTGATAAGATAATAGGTAATAAGGCCAATAGGCTTGAGGCCTCAGAGTGGTTGCAGGAGAGGTATATTGGAAATAACTGATAAGGGAGAAGGGAGGAGCTTGAAGAAAACATGAAGCTGCAGGAATAAGGCTCCAGAAGTGAAACGTTTAGGGCACTGATGAGTTTCACAGTCTGATTATAAAATTGGTTGGCTGAGGTAAAATGGAGATAATGATGGATGAGTAGGAGAACCTAGAGGATCAGATGGATTATGCACAATGATACTGAAGTGGAGAATGATACTAAGAGGCAGGTGTTAAAATCTTTCAGTTAAATCAAGGGAATAACCACAAGCTTAGAAATGGCATCAGCTGGTGGCAGGTGCCATTATTCCTTTGTTGTGCCCTTCCTTGACCCAGCTTGCAGCGTGCCATCTCTGAGTTCCATTAACCTGGCTAACACTGATCTCCCCACCCTGGTGATTTTCTGAGACCCTGCCCCACTCAAGTCACTTGTCCAACCTGAACCTCTTTCAGAGGCTAATCCACACAGGCAGCTGGCCTGGGCCCATGCTGTGGATTTTTCCTAAAATCTATCAAAGGTCCACAAATGCCAAACTAGCAGTGGCTGGTCTCAGGTGTTTTGAACCTCTTTGCTAAGCAGCCCCAAGCCTGGCACTAGTGGCAGCCAGCCTCGGCTCACAGCATAATCACTCCCAGGTGCCTCCAAGCCCAGCACAGGCAGCTACTAACTGCAGATTCCTCTGTAACTCCTACTAGGTAGCCCCAAGACAGACACAAGCAACAGCTAACCTTGGACTGCACTTAAGCCCCTCCCAAGGAGCCTCCAAACCAGTACACCTGGGAGTCAGCTTCAGACTACCCCAGAGCACCACCCATTAGCCTCACAAATGACACCCCAAAAGAGTGGACTGGGCAGGTGCCAGAACCCCAATAAAGCAAATCCCACCCTGTGAGGTCAGCACACACACAACAGCTTGTCCGCTGCTGTAGTCACAGCCAGCCCTCACATCCAGCCAGCCTGACGAGCTGCCAGATGGGAGGGGGGTTAAGAGGCTGGGTTTAAAAGGAGAAAGGATTACGAAGTACAAATTGGCGGTTACAAAAGAGTGACGGGGTGTTAAGTACAGCATAGGGAATATAGTCAATAGTATTGTAATAACTATGTGGTGTCAGGTGGGTGCAAAACTTATTGGGGGATCACACTGTAAGTTATATAAACGTCTAATCGCTGTGCAGTACACCTGAAACTAATATAATATAGAATGTCAAAGAATGTCAACTGTAACTGAAAAATAAAAAACATTTTAAAATAAAATAAAGCCTACCCAATTTAAAAGGAGTCTGAACATGCATAGTAAATGGTATTAACGTAAAACAAAATGGCATCAGTTAAGAGAGATGGAATGAGTGTCAGAAACAGAGGTCTTTCATGTGTAGCAGTGTAGTAAACTAACTGACTTGAGAATGCTGTGGTGAAATTCATGTATCTTCAGGAAAGAGCTACACTTTCCTTGAAGGTAGGAAGAGCATGTGTAGTAAACAGTTTGGGGTATAAAATAGGATCTGCCAAAATGGAAGTTTAGGGATAAAGGGATTACTTTTGTGCCCCACCCACCCACCCCTCCAATCTGGGAAAATAAAAAGCTTCGTGGAAGACCTGGAACTAAGCTTTAAGTATGGACAGTATTTTGAGATACAAAGAATATTCAAGACAGAGGTAGTATCAGAAGAAAGTAAAGGGGTGAAAATCCTGAAGCAAATTCATGGATATAGTGGCAAAGAGTTCCATTCAATTAATAGGCAAAAACAACTCGGGAGGGTTGTAAATAAGACTGGGAAAGTTCAATAGGGCTAACTGTAGCTTTGATAAGAAAAGAAAGTTCACTTTTTTTCTTTAATAATTAGAGGTTTTATAGTGGGATCTTAAAATTGAGATCCATCCTTCTTAGAATAAAATAGAAGATTTCCTTAAAATTGTTTGATAATGTGGAGACTTGAGTAAGACCAGTTAGTGAGCCTAATCATATCCCATAAACAGTGGCTAGCTAAGTCAAGAGCAGTCTTGCTCCCCTGATGGCTTTGCTCGGGTGCCTGAGGGCAGAAGTGGAAGACCACAGGGATATGGAGTGTACTTTTGCAGAACTTTTGCAGAACTTTTTCTGGAGCATTGAGTGTCAGATCTAGAAGAGACCATAGAGAACTGACCCAACTCACTTGTTTAGTGGATAGAAACTCAGGTCCAAAATGATTGGTACTTTGTACAAGATGATAGCAATTTTTAGTTCCAGAGCTAGCAATTAAAGCCAAGGTTCCTGATTGTTAATTTGCTGGTGTCTTCTTTATATGTAAAACAGAAACTCAACAAGATGCTGGTGAAGATTACATTTTCACTGAGGCTAATGTGCATATAGACCCTCATAAGCAATTTATTTTAAGATCGTGAGTGAGGAAACAACAGTCCTTTCCCCCCCTTTATTATAGAGAACTGTGGTAGAATATCAAGATCAGAAGACTATTGACTGAGTGATTTACCAAATCATTTACTCTCATTGATTTAGTCTCAGTGCTGGATTGTGACTCAGCTTCAGTTTAGTTTCTTCACTTATAAAATGAGGATAATCATCTATCCTCTACTGAGGATAACACTAGAATTGTAACAGGCATTAAATGAGGTATTATATGTAAAAATAGCATAAAAATGAAACGTGAGCACTAATATTGAACAACACTGCAAAAGATGCTGTCACTTCAGGCTGTTGAAGGACTTTTAAAAATAATTTTACATACTTTCTAAAATGGGTGCACAATATTAACATATTAACATATAGTTGAAAACACTAATGCTTTCCTTTTAAATTTTGATGAAACTTTATTTGAGAATTTAGGTATTTTAATATTTGATTTTGCCTTCTTAGATGATCTATCTTTGCCGGAATGCCAAGGATGTGGCTGTTTCTTATTATTATTTCTTTAAAATAGTATCTGATCATCCAAATCCTGGAACTTTTCAAGAGTTTGTGGAGAAATTCATGGATGGACAAGGTAATAACAGTGTTGTTTCTTTCAATTCTTTCAAGGTAAATGATTCAAGACAAATAGCATCTCTGAGCAAAAATTTTTGTTGCCTTTCCTGGTTTATCATCCCTGATCCTTAATTAAAACACAGACGTTTTAGGTGACCTTGAACTTTAGAGCAAGCATAGGGTTTCCAGATGTGGATGGCGAATTGTAGAATATAGAAAGTTCAGTTCAATGCCTAAAAATAAATATGTAAGATGTTGGAGGTAACAATTTCTCTCTCTAAGACTGAGACTTCATGTCCAGTTTTTTCTTGTCTTTATTAGAAAAATATTTCACAGCATATTATTACCACTCTATTGAACAAGAAGGAGAAGGGAATAGAAGAGGGAGAATGTCCATTTGTTTCCAAGGAAAATTTCAGGTGTTACATGGACCAAAATTTATAAAGAAGTCTGAATACCTATGAAGTTTTTATGCATTCTACCTAGTGTACAGTCTGAATGACTCAACTAGATCTCTCAGAACAGTACAAGGTTACTTGAACAGTAATTCTGGAAAATTTTGCCTTTTTAGTTAACTCCAGATGAAAGCAACTAAGTAGATTTGAGGAAGAAAGTGTTCAGGAGATTCTAGTATTAACTGAAGAAGGCCATTCTGATCCCGTGGTAATAAATTGTAAGGAAAATGATAACAATCCCACTTTTATATCCATAAAAATGAAATTGACTCAGTAAAAGTAGGATATATATGCTTTATTTTTGTTGCTATATTTGAGAAAATTTATGCTCATGCATAATGAATAAAATATTTGCCTCCAGATCATCAAAACCCACATTGTAAGGCAAAGAAACATAAAGTTGAACCTCCACAAAACATGAATAAGATAATTATAAATATCACCATATAACTTTTTTCTGTAAAGAAAAATTGCCAATAGAGTCAAAGAATAGAAGAAATATGCAGTGATCTAATGCAAAGCAAAATACTTTGACTCACACATTATTATATCATTCTGTCAGCTTTTATTGGGGAAACACTTGGATATATGTGAGAGAAGTAAGGAAAAAGAAGGGAAGAGACAGCATTTGGTCATATCACATCATCTCCAAAATCTAATTCTTTTAGAGTGAGAATGACACTAAAGTTCCCTCAGAAAACAGCTCTTATAATCTAAACTGCAAGCAATGTAGTAAACTGTTACATAGTTACTAGCTTCAGTAGCCAAAACCAGTTTGTAAATGGAAAATTTGAGACCTGGGCTGAATTCTTATTATAAGAACGTTGATTGTTCCACTAACTAAACTCTCTTCACTAACAATCTGATTTTACACACATACACACACACACACACACACACACACACACACTCACTCTGGTTTCAAAAGTTATCTAATAAACTCTGAATCAAAATTATGGGAGGGGGACTTCCTTCACTTTTTCTCTGTGCCATAAACCGTGTCATAATAATGAAAGTTGAGAATATGTTTTTGTACATGAATTATTCAACATATTTTGCCTCCTTGCTGCAGAGAAATTTGCTTAACATATGAGGCTGATCTCTACTTTTCATTCCACGATCATTTATTTATATTTATTTGTTGCTACTGTTATTTAAAAACTCTTTTTTCAAGCTGTATAAAGAAGATATTATGCTCTTATGTTGTTTTTATCTCTAATTTTAGTTCCTTATGGTCCCTGGTATGAACATGCAAAATCTTGGTGGGAAATGAGAAATAATCAACATTTGCTCTTTCTTTTCTATGAAGACATGAAGGAGGTGAGAAACTGAAAACATATGGACAATTTAGTAATTTCTAAAATGTTATCATTTGGCAACATCTAGATACAAAAATCTGCCTTTAGATAAATAATGCAGTACCTCTAAAAGCTACAATTATCCAGATAATTTAACACAGACTTAAAGTTAGTAAATAAAAATCTCCTGTGAATGAATATGTTTAAATCCAAGTCTCAAAAAATTACCAACAATAAAATTTTGTGGAACTTGAGTTCATAAAAGAAAATAACAACATCTGAACATACACACGGATACATACATACAAGGAATCGCAGCAGGCAAGAAGAGTCAGCTGGTCTCCAAATCCACAGATGTTAGAATTATCGAATAAGAGCTTTAAAATAATTATCCTTAACATGTTTAAAGAAATAAAAGATGAAATTTGGATCTTACAAGGAGCAAGAGGTTACTGAAATTAACAAGTCAGATTAGAAAAAATAACAAAATAGGATTTCTAAAGTAATAAATTAAAATTAGAAACTAAGAGATGGTTTAAATAACAGATGATACATTACTAAATCATGGATTGGTAATGTGGAAGATGGAGCTGAGCTAATTCTATAGAATTTACCACATTGAGATAAGTAGAATACTTTATTTTTTAAAAAAGAGTAATGGATATGTAGGCTAACATGATAAGGTCCCACATATATAAATTCAAACTTTCAGAAGGAGAGAGTTAAGAGAATGCTTAGAACAGCAATATACAAAAGTCTGATGGTCCCAAAATTTCCTTATAATCTAGTTTTTCTCTAGTTTCATTAGTAATCAGGATAATTGCAAATAAAAATCATTATGAGATGTTATTCCATACCCACCAGACTGACAATAATGAAAAAGTCTGACAATAAAAATGTTAGTCAGGATATGGATCAGTGAGAGGTACCACACTGCTGATAGTAGTGTAAAAAGATACAAACACTATGGAAACAACTTGTCACTGTCTACAAAGAGCAAAACATGAATGTAACTGAAGATCCAGAAATTCCACTAGTCGATATATATTCTTGAGAAACTCTGGCTTGTGTACATTAGGTTATATGTACCACAATTCTCACAGCAGCATTCTTCATAACCATAAACACTGGAAACAACCTAAATACGCATATAACTAAATCATCAATACATGTCATCTAATTCAAACTGGAAGAGTCAAGGAAATCATCTCAAAGAAGGTGATACATAAGCTGAAGTTTAATAGGCAAGCTATAATTTGTAGAATAGAGAATTTGAGAAAAGCATTCTACATAGAGGTAACTACATGCCAGAAGAAGCATTATGGTTAGTATTGAAAATAGTTGCATTGGTTGATGTAGCTGGATCATAAGGTACACAACAGGAGGGACATAGATAGAGATGGGGATGTTTGTAGCTACAGCTCATATATAACATCGGATGTTCCACGTTGAGTATTTGACCTTTTACACATTTTCTTAATCTATCTGGTTCCTTTGCTTTCCACTAGTTACACCAATAAATTAGAAGAAAAATAAAAGCTATCTGCATATTTTCAACCCAAAACTTGATCTATTACAGGAGACTGTACTATTTGAGAGTGTATATTAATATTGATAGATATTTATTGAGCATGTACTATGTTTGAGGATATGTATACATTTTTTGGGACACCCTGTATATTAGCTCTTGTAAATAATGCTGCAATGAACATAGGGTGCATACAGCTTTTTGAATTAGTGTTTTTATTTTCTTCAGATAAATACCCAAAAGCAGAATTGATTGGTTATATGGTAGTTCTATTTTTAATTTTTTGAGGAAACTCTATGCTGTTTTTCATAGTGGCTGAATCAATTTACATTCCCACCAACAACGCATGAGGGTTCCCTTTTCTCCACATCCTTGGTAAACTTGTTATTTGTTGATTTTTTCATAATGGTCATTCTGACAGGTGTGAGGTGATATCTCATTCTGGTTTTGATTTGCATTTTCCTGATTATTAGTGATGTTTAGCATCTTTCTATATTTGTTAGCCATCTATATGTCTTCTTTGGGGAAATGTCTGTTCATACCCTCTGCCCATTTTTAATCAGATTGGTTTTTTTATGTTGAGTTGTATGTGTTCCTTCTATATTTTGGATATTAACTGCTATTGGATATATTATTTCAAATATCTTCTCCCATTCAGTAGGTTGTCTTTTCATTTTGTTGGTTTCCTTCACTGTGCAGTGGCTTTGTTGCCCTTGCCTGAGGTGATATATCCAAAAAAGATATTGATAAGATGAATGTCAAAGAGTATACTGGGTGTGTTTTCTCCTAGAAGTTTTATGGTCTCAGCTCTTACAGTTAAGTAATTAATACATTTGCGTTTATTTTCATATATGGGTAATAAAGTGGTATTATGTATATGGTATGTAAGAAACTATATGGTGGGAAGTATCTTTTATGTCCGTTTCATGGCTCAGGAAAATTGTGTTTAGAGAAGTTTTAAAAATATAACTTATACAAGAAGTACTTTTCCACATTAGAAGCCCATTCTAGTATCAGTGAGAGGAGGGAGAAAAATTTTTCTCTCTCTCTTTTTTTAATCCAAATAGTAATGCACTCAATTTCAGTAATTTAATCTTCAAAATACTTTTTCTTCTTAGGATATCAGAAGAGAGGTGATAAAACTGATGCGATTTCTGGGAAGGAAGACATCAGAGGAGCTTGTGGAAAAGATTGTTCAACACACTTCATTCCAAGAGATGAAAAACAACCCATCTACCAATTACACAACACTACCAGTTGAAATCATGAACCAAAAAATATCTCCCTTCATGAGAAAGGGTGAGATGGTCACATGATTTGCCTCTACTGCTATCAGAAGTCACAAGTTGAAATAGTTATAGGCAAACACCTATCGAGGCCTATTCATGCCTGCGAACTCAGCTTGTTTTCTGCAGAGCTGTTTCACATTTGAAAACTCACTTTCCTGTGTTACCAGTTCTTCAGAGACATAAAATATTAGTACTTCTACTACTCATGATAAATTGCTATTACTTGTTGATTACTTAGTATATGCAGCATAGTATATTAAGAATGACTGGCAGCTACTGCAGTCTCAGCCCCAGGACTAGTGCCACACTCTACTAGCCACCATTTACTAAGGCTGGGTGCCCTGGTGCTACACCATGTACATTATGGAAATATATATACATTTAAAATTCTAATTATCTTTAAATTTTTATCAGAGACTCAGGAGAGAGCTTCAAAATATTATCTCACTTTGAGATGAGGAAACAAGCTTACAATGATTAGTCAGCTTTTCCTTGACGAAGTGGCAGACATTTTCGAGACTAATAGGCAAATGTCCAAACTCATCAAACTGTATGTACATTAAATATGTACAGTTTTTATATATTAATACCTTTATACCTCAATAAAACTTTTTAAAACAAGACTAAGTTTCAAAGCCCTAAGTAGCAAATATGGCTCTGTTTGGCAAAAATTTCAAAATACAATGAAGTGACATTCTGTTGAGAAGACGTGTGGTCTGATGAGACACAGACAGTTTATAAATCCAAAGACATGTAGGATATGAAGAGTATTGGGATATCCAGTCTTACTGATATGCGAAGAACATGTATTTGGGGGGTTTTGTTCGTTTATTTGTTCGTTTTAGAAGCAGAATAGAGAAAATCTTGCTCTTTGAACTAAATTGTCAGTGAAAAGGCCAGGGAATTTTTAAAATAATGGGAATAACAAACCTGCCACTGAGTGACAACAGGGAGCTCCTGAAAAGAGAGTTAGCATGCAGGTAATATTTTAATGACCCATTTCCAGATTATCTCTGCCTCCTTTCCCATAATGTCCATATATCTATTTAAAATAAAACACTAGACTTTAATTATCATGCTTGTAAAGGGCTGCTCACTGCTGTATCCTCAGAACACATATTTGCTATCTTTTGCTTTCCGGGTTATTTCACTGGGAAAGTTTAGAGCTTCTTGAGCTAAAGTGGGAAGTGAACTATTGACTTATTTACAATCAGGGTGCCTTCCTTCTGCCAGGGGAGAGCTGGATTTGATGGAAAGCAAAAGGGAAGGGCCTACTAGACTGTTGCAATAAACCAGGTGGGAAACACTGAGGAGCTTCAATGTCAGTGGCAGCAGAAATGAAGAAAGGAAAAGGAGTGTGAAGAAAACCTGAATATGAATAAAGAATTAGATGGAGGACTGAGGGGACAACTTCCAAGTTTATGCTTTGAATAACTAGTGCTGCCATTAATCAGGTTGTGAAAAAGAAAACACAATTTGGTGGGGAACAAAATGAATTAATTTTTTAACTAAATTGGGTATGCTTGTATGGAATACCATCTAGACAGTTGAATATGAAACTATAACTCTGGATTTGAGTGTGCTCAGCATGAAGATGATATTTAATATTTTGGGCATGTATAAAACGTAGATCTCATTCATATTAGGAGGAAGCCGCAACATTTGAGAGGAAATTGGAGAAGAAAAGTTCAATGAAGGAACATTAGAGGGAAGAATCAAAGAAAGAAATTTGCTCTTTGTTGTTGCATTAACAATCACAAATTCTTCTTTGTAAGCTCAAATATGTATATTATTTATGGTATATATTTTATTATAATCAAGGGTTACAAGAATAAAAGTTGATTAGGTGTTAATGAAAGGGGTGAATATTAGGAAACTTCATGATTCTGGCTTGAAGACATAATACTTATTGTGTTTTTTCTTTGTTACAGGGATTACAGGAGACTGGAAGAATCACTTTACAGTAGCCCTGAATGAGAAATTTGATATGCACTATGAGCAGCAAATGAAGGGCTCTACACTGAAATTACGAACTGAGATCTAAGAAAGGTTTCCCTAACATATCAGAGGTTTAAGCTTTTCTTATTTTAGATTGGTAGAGAGAGCCATGTGAAAGGTTATGTGGTCAGGTTCACATGGTTATTGAGATCTCAATATAAAAAGACAAGAAGGATTTTTTCCTGACATTATCTTTTTATTTTATTTTTAATCTTTATTTTTCTCCTCCATTTTCTTCTTTTTACAAATATTACACAAAGCTATAATCTATGGGAATGATGTAAGAACACACAGATAATTTAAGTTAGAAGCTCATTAAAAATCAACAAGCATTCCAAATTATTTTCATGCTGGTTTCCACGCCCCCATTTAGTAGTATATTTAGTACATACAGGAACTTTGAAAATTTTAGGAGAAATAATTACAATAAATAAATTTGGGGGCATAATTATACCTATTATTTACATCCTGATTTTTTTTTTTATTTTTTGCAAAATGACTTAATTTGAAATTTACTTTAATCTAATGTAAATTTTGGCTATAGCTGAATTGATCAGATATCTGTCAATATTCCTGTGTATTATTTATGCTTGAATGTCATATAAAAATGTAATGAATTTTCATTCTGTAAACGAAAGTTTGACAAAATTTGATATTTGCTAATAAAACAAAACAAAAAAAAACAAGAGGAATAGAAGAACAGTTATTATCTTTTATATAAACTATTGTTTTTGCTTATGTCTCCTATTTTTCTGCATTCTATTGATGATTTTTTTCCCCTATACTACACTTGTTTTTCACAGCTGATGTCTCTTTTCTCTAAATCGGAAGACAAACAAGATCTTAAAAAATTTACTATGGGTCTTTAGTAGATTATTACATTCTTAATTCCTAACCTACAAGGTCAAATCTAAGGAGAAATAAATATGGTTTGCTTTCTTACTCTTTAGAGAAAAGTCTAGAGATTTCTGAACACCCTGTTTAGTAGTATGATTTTTCAGAATTAAAGCTTCTGAAGTAAGTAAAATTACTTATTTTTTTTAAAAAGAAATATAACATAGTTATACATTATAGAAAAATTGGAGAGTTTTGAAAAATATTAAGTTTTCATTGTGGTCAAGATGAGAAGCAGAACCTCAATCATTAAAGGCAACAATTGTTCTTTCTTTTATTTCTTTTTTTTAATTAAAGTTACACAGTATTTTATGGTATAAATGTACTAGAGCATTTTTACCCACTCATCGACTGATGGGCACTTGGGCTGTTTCCAGATCTTCGCTATTATAAACTGTGCTGCTATGAGCATAGGGCTGCATATATTCTTTCTGATTAGTGTTTCAGGATCTTTAGGATATTCTCCTAAAAGTGGGATCACTGGGTCAAAAGGCAGGTCAATTTTTAATTTTTTGAGGACCCTCCATACTGTTTTCCACAGTGGCTGCATCAGTCTGCATTCCCACCAGCAGTGCACTAGGGTCCCCTTTCCCCACACCCTCGCCAGCACATGTCGTTTGTTGATTTGTTGATGGAGCCATTCTGGCAGGTGTGAAGTGATGCCTCATAGTGGTTTTAATTTGCATCTCTGATGATTAGGGACGTTTAGCAATTTTTCATACGTCTCTTGGCCATCTGTATGTTCTCTTTAAAGAAGTGTCTATTTAGGTCCTTTGCCCATTTTTTAATTGAAATGTTTGTCTTTTTGTTAAGTTGTATGAATTGCTTATATATTTTGGATATTAACCCTTTATCAGATGTATCATTGGCAAATGTTCTCCCATACAGTGGGCACCCTTTTCATTTTGTTGATGGTTTCTTTTGCTGTGCAAAAGCTTTTTATTTTGATGTATTCCCATTTGTTTTTCTCCTTTGTTTCTCTTGCCCTAGGAGATGTATTGGCAAACATATTGTTATGAGAGATGTCTGGGATTTTGCTGCTTATGTTTTCTTCTAGGATTTTTATGGTTTCATGTCTTACATTTAAGTCTTTTATCCATTTTGAGTTTATTTTTGTGTATGGTAGAAGTTGATGGTCTAGTTTTATTTTTTTCTGAATATGCCTGTCCAATTTTCTGAACACCATTTATTGGAGAGACTGTCTTTACATAGAAGCATGGAGCAGACTGAGGGATCTCAGAGGGAATGTGGGGGTGGGGGAGTGGGTGGGGAGAGATTAATCAAAGAACTTATATGCTTATATGCATAACCTATGGACACAGACATTGGTATGAGGAAGGCCTGGGGGTGGGGTGGATGCAGGGTGGAGGGGATCAATGTGGGAAAAAAGGAAACATCTGTAATACTTTCAACAATACAAATTTTAAAAAATAAAAATTAATTAATTAATTAATTAAAGTTACATACAATATTATATGAGTTTCAGGTGTACAACCATGTGATTTGACATTTATATAACTTATGAAGTGATTACCTTGATAAATTTAGAACCTCTGGACACCATATATAGTCATTACAATATTGTTGACTATAATCCTTATGTTCCATCCCCATGACTATTGCCTCATTACCAATTTGTACTTCCTAACCCCTTCACCTTTTTCAGTCTTTCTTCCATCTGACAACCATCAAAATATTTTCTGTATCTATGAGTGTGTTCCAGTTGAGCTTGTTTAATGTTTTTTAGGTTCCACATATAAATGAAAACATCTGCCATTTGTCTTTCTCAGTCTAACTTATTTCATTTAGCATAAAGCCCTCTAGGTGTCCCCACGTTGTTGCAGATGAAAAGATTTCAGTCTCTTTTATGGTTGAATCCTGTCTCATGGCAAACACGCACCACTTCTTCCTTACCTACTCATCTGTTGATGGACACTTAGGTGCCTTCCACGTCTTGACCATTGGAAGTAGTGCTGCAATAAACATATGGATGTATATATCATTTTGATTTAGTGTTTGGGTTTTCTTTGGATAAATACCCAGAAATGGAGTTGCTGGATCCTGCTTTGTCTCTTATTATAGCCTTTGCTTTTTAAAAATTTTTAATTTTATTTTTTAATGGATTTTATTGGGGTGACATTGATTAATACAATTATATAGGTTTCAGGTGTACCACTCCGCAACACATCATCTGTATATTGTAGTGTGCAAAGTCAAGTGTCCTTCTGTCACCATTCATCCCCCCTTTACCCTCTTCTATGTCCCCCAAACCCCCTTTCCCTCTGGTAATCACCATACTGTTTTCTGTGTATATGAGTTTGTCTGTTTTTCTTAATCCCTTCACCTATTTTAACTCAGTATAGCCTTTGTTTTAAAGTCTATTTTTGTCAGTTATAAGTATTACTATCACAGTTTTTTTTATTTGTTTTGTTTACATTTTCATGAAATATCTTTTTTCCATCCTTTTACTTTCAGCCTGTGTGTGTCTTCAATCTGAAGTGAGTCTCTTGTAGACACTATTTGTAAGGGTCTTGTTTTGTTACCCATTCAGCCTCCATCAGCCTTCTGATTGGAACTTTTAATCCATTTGCATTTAAAGTAATTGTTGATAGATATGTATTTACTGCCATTTTATTACTCATATGATTTTTTCTTCTTCTTAAAGAAGATCCTTTAACATTTCTTGTAATACTGGTTTGGTGGTGATGAACTCCTTTAGATTTTTCTTTTCTGTGAAGCTCTTTATCTGACCTTCAATTCTAAATGACAGCTTTGCTGGGTAGAGTAATCTTAGTTGTAGGTCCTTGTTTTTCCTTACTTGGAATATTTCTTGCTAGTCCCTTTTGGCCTGCAAATATTGAGAAATCAGCTAACAGTCTTATGGGAGCTCCTTGTAGGTAACTAATTACTCTTCCTTTGCTGCATTTAAGATTTTCTCTTTGTCTTTAACTTTTGCATTTAAATTATGATATGTCTTGGTGTAGGACTTTTTGGGTTTATCTTGAGTGTGACTCTCTGTGCTTCTTGGACTTGTTTGTCTGTTTCCTTCACTGGGTTAGGGAAGTTTTCCATCACTGTTTTTTCAAACAGGTTTTTAATTCCTTACTCTCCCCCTTCTCCTTTTGACTCCCCCATGATGCAAATGTTGGTATGCTTGAAGTAATCCCAGAGACTCCTTAAACTATTCTCATTTTTGGGATTCTTTTATCTTTTTGCTGTTCTGATTGTGTGTGTTTTTCTTTCTTATCTTCCAAATCTCTGATTTTATCTTCTGCCTCATCTACTCTACTTTTGATTTCCTGGAATTTACTCTTCATTTCAGTTAGTGTATCCTTCATTTGTGACTGATTTTATCATATGATTTCCATGTCCTTTTTTATGCTGAAGTTCTCACAAAATTACTTGAGCATACTTACAGCCATTGTTTTGAGCTCTGTATCTGGTGATTTGCTTGCTTCCATTTCATTTAGTTATTTTTCTGAAGATTTCTCTTGTTCTTTCATTTGGGACCTGTTTCTTTGTCTCCTCATTTTGGATGCCTTCCTGTGTCTGATTCTATGTATTAGGAAGAGCTGCTATGTCTCTTGGACTTGGTAGAGTTGTCTTATGTAGTAGGTATCCTGTAGGGCCTGGTCACTCAAGCTGGGCACTCCAGGTGTGGTCCCCAGTCTGGGCAGTGCACACCCTCCTGTTGTCATTGGGCCTTGATTGCTGTCAGCACATAACTGGGAGGGATTGTGCCCTATGCTGGTCAATTGTGAGAACTGGCTGCAACTACAGAGGAGGAGTTGCTGTGCAGGGGCCAACCCCATGGAGTAGGATTCACTTCAGTGGAGCTTTTGTGCCCACTCAATCCATCCCTTTAGTGTGTCCCTGTAGAGGTGGTTAGGTAGTATTCCTGTGTGGTCTGGAGCTATTCACTGGGTGTGCTGTCTCTGGGGCCTCCTAGGAGGTGCAAGGTCAGCCATAGTCTGCGTGCCACCAGGGGCCACCTGGCATGAGCTACAGAGCAATCTACAGATAGCTGTTACTTGTACTGAGCTAGGGTATGCCTGAGAGAAGCCAACCTGTCAACTGGTGGTGGCTGCTGCTTGTGCCAGGCCATGGGGCCACTTAGCCAGACTATAGGGTAAACAGAAGCCAGATGCTGCTTGTTTGAGATATTTTAGGAAAGTCCAAAGCATAAGCCAAGAGGCCATTTGTATGGACAAGCTACTGGAAATTCTGTGTAGGCCCACAGGTTGGGTGAGGCATGGTCTCAGGGAATTACTAGGGCAGTGTCAGCCAGGTTGATAGAGACTCAGATATGATGCCTGCCTGCCAGCTCTGTGGAGTATTCAGCAGAGGAACAATGGTCTCTGCTAGCATTTCTGTCTAGGACAAACTGCCTCAGCTCTCACACTGATGCCAAACAATTCAGTTCTCCCTTATATCTCTGGTGCTTTTTAAGCTGCTGCCCAGAGCTGGAGCTCAGAGTGAGTGCATTGAGTAAGTCTTTGCTTGGGCTCTTAAAAAGGAACTGCCTGGGACTCCAGAGCCCTTCATCTCACTCAGGGAAAATCCCTGCTGGTTTCTACAGCCAGAACTCATGGAGAGGTTTCTCCACAGTACTGAAACCCTGGGCTGGGCAACCTGGTCTGGGGCTTGGACCCTTCACTCCTCAGCTGGGGCCCTCCACAGCCAAGATATTCCTCCCAATTTTTAACTGACACATGTGAGTGTGGGACCAGCCTGTTCTGCATCTCCACCTCTCCTACCAGTCCCCATGTAGCTTCTTCTTTATATCTTTAGTTATAGGACTTCTGTTTAGCTATATTTTAGGTGTTCTGAATGGTGGTTATTCTATAATTTAGTTGTAATTGTCATTTTTTTTCATTTAACATTAAAGTGTATTGTAATAGCTTTTTAATTTTATAATTTGCAAAACTCATAGTTCATGTTGCCCACATGTAACTAAATAATAAACTCAAGTATTTTTCTGACTTTGGTTCTTAGTAAAACAACATATTCCAAATTGCCTGAATGAAATTTGGACCAAATGCATTTCCCCACAGCTTGTCCAGACATTTCATAACTTTCTTGGAGAAAGAAGGAGGTCGAGATCTAGTTTAAAATTCTAATAGATACTTTAGGCTCCCCTGAGATTTTTTGGCATCTTTCCTAAGCTGGCCTTAAAGTGTGTGTGGGCTGGAGATGATGAAGAGCTTATATAGCACCATGTGGTGAGGTACACAGGGGTAGCCACTGTTCCATGCTCCCAAGAAAGCTAGAGATTCCTGGTTACCTTAATGTATAAGATGTCCTAATAATTGGATTTCCTATATCATGCCTTCAGGCCAACTGCTAAAAACTTATAAACACTTAATAAATTCTTGTTGACTAACTGATTAATTGATACCATGGTAAGACTAAGATGCTCACTAAGCATTTATTTACGAGGGTTGCAGTTACAGATAATTTGAATCATGTAACAAAATAAATAAAGTAGTACTGAATTATAACCCACAGTATAAAATTAATATCCATAAATCTATGCTGATGTAAATAAATGACTGAATAAATAATTAAATTAGGGATAATAAATAAATATCCTACACAGAAAAATGCCAACTAATAATGTGTAATTCCCATCCTATTCCTTAAGTATAGAATTCACATAGTGACTTCCTTCTAAAGAGTATGAAAGGGCTTAGTGGTAGGATGGGGAGGGAAGAATAACTTTATAGTAGAGAAACTTTCCAAAACTACCTCAGCTAGTCAACAATACCAGTGATAATACTTGCTTACAGTGAGATCCTTAATATGTGATGAAATGGCTCTTTACCTAGATGGCCTTTCTCCAAAAAACCTATAACCATTGTAAAATCATGGAGAAAACATCAGATAAACCCAAACTGAAGGAAAATACACAAAATACTCAACCAGTATGCATGTTTTGTCAAGATCATTAAAAACAAGGAATATCTGAGTAACTGTTACAGTGAGGAGGAATCTAAAGATACATGACTCATGAATGCAACATGGTATCCTGGATGAGATTCTAGGACAAAAAGAGGACATTAATTAAAAACTTGCCCAGTCGGGTGTGGCTCAGCGGTTGAGCGTAGACCTAGAATCCAGGAGATCAGGGTTCGATTCCCAGTCAGGGCACATACCCAGGTTGCTGGCTGCAGCCGATCAATGACTTTCTCATCATTGATGTTTCTCTCTCTCTCTCTCCCTCTCCCTTCCTCTCTCTGAAATCAATAAAGATATATTTAAAAAACAAAAAAACAAAAAAACTCATAAAATTCTATTAAAGTATGAACTTAATCAATAATAATGTAGCAATATTTGTATATTAGTTTATAAAAAATGCACCATAGCAGTGTGAGTTAACAATAGGGGGAAATAAGTGCAGAAAATACAGAAACTCTGCAGTATTTCTGAAACTATTATTCTCCTGGAAAGGACCAGATAGTAAATATTTCCAAATTTAAAGACTATATGATCATTGTTGCAATTATTCAACTTTGTCATTAGCTTGAAAACAGCAATAAACAATAGCACATAAACAAATGGGTGTGTCACTTGTTAAAATAAAAATTTATTTACATAAGGCAGTTCCAGTTTTAATTTTTTGAGGAACCTCCATAATGTTTTGCATAGTGGCTGCACCAATCTGCATTTCCAACAACATGCACGAGGGCTCCCTTTTCTCCACCTCCTTGCCAATACTTGTTCTTTGTTGACTTATTGATAATAGCCATTAAGACAAGTGTGAAGTGGTATTTTATTGTTGTTTTAATTTGCATTTCTCTGACAGTATGGAGCGCCCTGGAGTGTATTATGCTAACTGAAATAACTCAGTCAGAGAAAGACAAATACCATATGATTTTACTTATATGTGGAACCTAAAGAATAAAATAAATGGGCAAACAAAATTGAAACATACATAGATATAGAGAACAAAATGATGATTGCCAGAGGGTAGGGAGCTTGGGAGATTGGGTGAAAAAGGTGAAGGAATTAAGAAGTACAGTTTGGCAGTTACAAAACAGTCACAGGAATATAAAGTACAGCGTAGGGAATATAATCAGTAATATTGTAATAACTATGTACGGTGCCAGTTGGGTACCGTAAATATCGAGGGAAACACTTCGTAAAATATATGATTGTCTAACCACTAAACTGTACATCTGAAACTAATATTGAATGTTAACTGTGGGAGACAAGTGTTAGAAGTCAAAATCTTCATCTAGGGTTAATCTGCACTTGAGATTTAAACATCACATTTAAAGTACAAGTACAAGAGTTAGAATTTTATATTTACCACTCCCTGGATTTCCTTTATTGCTTAACACAATTGCATGCTTACTATACAGTCTATTGCTTAAATGGGCATTTTTAATCATGTATAAACAATCATACTTAATGTGTTCTTTGGTGACTTGCTTTTATCCTGGCTCAAGGTTATGTTACTAAAATTCACTTAAGTTAATATTTGAACTTACAGAACATTTATTTTCACTACATGCATAGGTCTCCATTAGTTTATTAATTTTAGTGTTGATAGATGAAAACAAATGGAAATGAAAATTTAGCTTGAGGGTTACAACTTGCCAGACACTCTAGAGATAATAATTTTTCTTCCATTTTTAGAAATGTAGAGATGTCCTCTATTTTTAGAAAGCCTAGAAATGCACCAAAAATTATATATTATCCAGAACTTAATTGCTCTTTTTTTATTATCTTTCAGAATGTTGAGATACCCACATTGCTGGAAACAAGTGCCTTTCTCTCTCTGTCTCTCTCTCTCTGGTGTGTGTGTGTGTGTGTGTGTGTGTGTACAGACACATACACATATGTATACATGCATACACACTCATTCATTATCACTGTTCTTTATCTGAACCGAGATAAAGCTACAGATATAATCACACTTAAACATGCCAGCATGTATTTCCCCCAAATAAGGGCACCTTCCTACATAACCACAACTATGCAAATCAAGAAATCAATATTGATGCAATACCAATCCAATTCATAGATCACATTTACATTCATCCCAACTGTTTCATCAAAGGCTTTTTGGTTTTTTTCTTCTGGTCCAAGATACAATCTGAGTTGACATGCTCCATTTAATTGTCATATGTCTTTTGTTTCCTTCAAGTTTAATAGTTATTCACATTTTCTGTGTCTTATGACTTTTGTAGTTTAAGAATATAGACTTTTAATTTTGTAGAATGTCTCTCAACCTTGCCAATATCAACACTCAGGACAACATCCTTGTGAGGAATAGAACAGAAAATATACTGTGGCTGTCTCAGTGCATCACATTAGAGAGCATGCAATATGGGCCTGTCTCACCTCTTTGGTGTTGTCAAATTTAATCATTTGGCTGAATTGGTGCCTGCCCTGTTTCTCTACCACAATGTCACCATTTCTATCTTTGTAATTAATTAGTAGTTTGTGGGGAGGTAATCTGAGAATATTATCCACACCTCTGTGTTTAGCACCCATTGACCATTTAACCTGAATCATTCACCATTAAAATGGTTGCAGATTTATTAATGGTTTCCATCTCTATCATCCTTAACTTATTAAATGGCATCATACTATAAGAAAGAACTTTTCTCCATTTATTCATTCATACCAATATGAATTCATAGATTCCTATATAATTCAAAAGCCATAATATATCATAGCATAATTTATTTTAATATTCAAGTTATCCCAGATATGGCCAATATGAGTCCCTTCAAACAGGCCCTGTTTCTTTTTAACATTCCCCTAATCATCTTCTGAGAATTTCCTTAGTTTAGGGCTTCTCATATATTTTCCTTGTTTTAGCCCTGGGACTAGCTGTTTCTCCAAGAAATTTAAGTTCCTTTTAGTGGAGGATAACATTTAGAAATCAAGACCTGGGTAATTTGTGTGCTCATTGTTACTAGGTTGTCATTGCTTCTAAGACTTCCTAGTGCACAACTACCCATTCTCTGTTTCTCAATCTCTTATATCTCTCAATATATAACTAATCCAATGTGGAACTAGATATTGCAAATACTAAGTGTATCTCTCCAGAGAATACTATCAATTACAAAGAGAAAAATTGTGACATTAAGATGTCCAACCTATCAGACCCCAGCTTGACCAACCAACTAAGACTAACATTTATTTTGTCTCTCTCCAACACAAGTAAAATTAAATTCCGTGAAGGCAGGAAATTTGTTTCACCCATTGATAAAAAAAAAAGTACATAGAACAGAGATTTGTATACAGTAGGTACTCATAAATATTTGATAAATGACTAAATGAATGTCTACTCACATACATACGTACATCTCTGCAATTAGCAAGAGCTTAAAAAGGAAATTCTTTACTTATCAAAGAAAATGTTATTTTTCATGTATGTCAACTCTTGAAACCATTTAACATTTATTTTAACTGAGTTATTCAGTAATTTTGTCCAGATCTCCAAAAATCAAGACTAAAGTTGTATATAAAGAGAAAGAGCCCTGGTTTTGTGGCTCGGCAGTCAAACATCCACCCAGTAACCAAGAGGTCACCAGTTCGATTCCCAGCCAGGGCACATGTCCGGGTTCTGGGCTTGATCCTCAGTAGGGAGTGTGCAGGGGGCAGCTGATCCATGACTTTTCTGTCTCTCCCTCTCGCTTCTTCTCAGTCTAAAAAAATCAATTAAAAAAAATTGTAAAAAAGAAAGATTTATTATACACATTTTAGAACAACTACTTATAGGAAAAACATTAAACTAGTCTCCAACATAGTGATTATTTTAAGGAGGTCTCTGAAAAGCAATACCTTGTTCATGTTACTTTTAGACTGCACTTACAGGCTTTAGAGAGCCTGAGACTATGATACATGTACTTCTCATTCTAGGTGCAAGCTTAAGCAGCAGCCCCTTTGTGGGCCATGTTCATTCTCAAGGGAGACAAAAAAATAAAATAAAGAGATCCATTGTAAAACGCATGTCTCTTAAATCATCATTGTTGTGTTCTCACTTCTGTTACTTTTAATGGGCCCAAAAATATCAAGGCCAAAGTCATTGTAAAGAAAAGTATATTCTTTTCACAGACAAAGTGGCAGACAGTAAATATTTCCAACATTAATATAACCATCTTCTATGGTCTTCTCTTACCTTTTACAACCTTTCATAATCAAGACTGCTAAAAATTTGCAGGCAAAAATTCATTATCAAGAGTTCAAGCACTTCCCAGTTTCACTCTTAACTCCCTGTCACACATAAAACTCAGTCACTTATTTAGTTTCTTCTTATAAATATTATGAATTCATCACATGGTTCTCACATTAAGTCCTCTGAGATCCCAATGTTTGGTCAAAGTATCAGAAAATTTGAGATTCCTGGGCCATAGAGGAAACACAAATTGATCCACATCTTAGAGATCATCCATAGTACATACTGCCAAAGGCAGTGTAGTTATGAGAAACTGTGCTTTGAGATATCTTGCCCTTAGGTTCAGTCTTGTCTGAGCCACAATAGTATTGATAAAATACACTCATGTGATACCCTCCTCAGAAATTCATGGTCTTGTGCTATGTATAATCCATCTTTAGACTAAAGCGTGTATTTCCATTTATTTCAATCTTGAAATAATGTCTCTATATTCTGTGTGGATAGTCAAACTTATGTAATATATATGTATATGCCTACATACACATAAGTTCTGCAGATTTGTAAAAATTATTTCTAAGAGAATATTTATGAAATATATCTCTACATAAAAATATTTGAAATGTTTTACTAATCATACTGGCAATTCTTTTAAAAATTAATAATTAGGGTTTGATTAGGTTGTTCCCTCTGAAACATGGAACAAGTGCTGGATATCATTGGTTTACGCTTCCAGACTCATTCTCCACCTTTTTCCATCCTGCTCTGTGCCCTGGGGGCTAATGTGTATGAATTACATCAACAGAATTCTAAGCCATCCAGCCTCTGTTTGGCAGGAGATCTAAAGGAAGGGGAAAAGCAAAGTCAAGTAGATTATTTCCCTGGCTCTTTTCCATGAGATCAAATTAAGTGGACTGAATACTTCAGTCAAATTAACTGGAAGGGTCTTAACACTTAATTTCTTTGTTTTCATTACAACATATTTTCCTCAACTATATCTAGTGACTCTAAAGCTCTATTTCTCTCTTGCAATATTTCTAGAACATAAATCTCCAATCTCCTGCAAGGGACAGAAATGGGAGCATGCTGAGAGCCTGAGGATGATTTTCTGGTTGTCAAGGCATGTGGGGAGGCAAACCAGAAAGGCTTTTCCCTTGTTTTTCAGACTAATTTGTAAAGGTTTCTAGTTGCTTCCAGTTGTTTTCCCGTCCTGTAATTCTGCAGCATGACATTCAAATGGTTTCTTGATTTCTTCCCTGAAGCAGGCTTCACACATGCAAAAAAATCTTAATATAGATTTTTCCATGGAATTCAAAGAAAATACCTGTTTCGTATGTTCCTAGGGGATGATAATATAAAATATTTACATTTTCATATTTTGTTGAATAAGAGGCTTCAAATTCCATTATTAAACAGAACTGATAAACTCAAAAATTTTAAAAACTTGGTCCTTTCTCAACATCATAATTTTGGGGTCTAGAGACAAAAAGAAACCACATCATAGAAAGTATTTGGGTCACATAGAAAATTGGTGGGGGGGATGCAGAGTACAGTCAATGAGGGGGAAAAGGGGGACATCTGTAATACTTTAAGCACTAAAGATAAATTTTAAAAGAAAATGATGAGTCTCAAACCAGTTTTTCTATTTTGAAACGGGAAATTTTTACGGCAGTCACCAGGTAACTAAGGAAGGTGATGTACAGACCTGCCTCTGGACGGTATGTGTGTAATTGAAGGTGTAGAATGTGCTCCAGCTTTTTTTGGCTGGATTTATTCCCCTCTGCTCCTACACGGGGAGCATGCTCTTGCCTGTCTAACTTGCCCACACAGTTATAGAGGTTCAGATAAACCACCTTTCAGTTATGGTTTCTAAAAGCAGCAGTGGAGCCTTAAAACAACGCCTCCCTTTTATAGTTGAAATCAGAAGCAAAAGTAAAAGTTAAGGTAAAAAGCCTTCATTTACTATACATAATTACTTGATAGCAGTTAATGCTAGATGCTTTCCATGGGCTCTTTGTTTCATTCCAGTCCCTCCCACAAGAGACAGCAAAAAGCCTTCCCTTAATCCTTTAATGTTTAAAACAACAGACTTTGTTCACAGCTTAATCATTAATTTGCCACCGCTCTAAAAACTTATCTTTTGCTTTTTTAATGTATAAACAGATTATCTTGGTTGACGGAAACAACATACAGAGTGAAACTTCCATTAACCAGTTATTATAGAAACAAAATCTGTACTTCCAGCTCCTTGAGACAAGTACCTGGTAAGTGATTTATTAATTCAATCTTTAAAGTGCCCATATTTTGTGTAAAACTATGTTCAACAATTGAAAAATTAGAGAATGAGAAATGAAAAATTCTGCTATGGATGTTTTGTCTTCAAAAGGGAATTGTTTGGGAATTATTAGGCACAGATTTCCTATCATAAATGGACAGGATTGTTTTTTATATTTTAAATTGTGTTGAGGTAGTCTGCTTTACTAATTTTAAGTTTATAAACCTCAAAGACAATGTATTGTACAGCTGCTAGGTAAATGCATTTTCCACTAATAACTGCTTTATTTCTGATTTCAAAAATATTTTGACTATATGGAATATTTTTCACCACAATATGTATTCAATTTTTTAAATCATTAAATCAGAGAACCACTACAGTGATGTGTTCTTCACATTTCTGAAAACTGATCACTTCCTCAAGGTTTCTAAAACAAGATTAAAGCTGTTTTATTTTTTCAAATGTACTCTCCCATTGTCACTTTTATGAATAATTGCTTCAGTATGGTCTTGTTTACAACCTATTGTCTTTTCCCTTGGGTTTATTATCAAAGCAATATTCCAAGAACCCTACATCAGTACAGAGAGCCCTGATAAATGAAGTCATACAATATAATTAATTATTTTGTTGTAGTAATGAAAACACTTAACATTTTAACAACAAACTAAAAAGATTCAATATTTTAAATCCAAATATTTTAAATTAAAATTCTACTAAGTCAGTAAGTTAGTATTTAGGCTAATGCCTGTGACCAGTTAATACATTTTTTTTTCCCAATGGATAAATGGTTCATTATTACTATTTTTTTAAAATCTAAATATTTTCCTTAGATACATAAAAATTTAAATATTTGAAGTTTATAAGCCAATGTTCTGAAAATGTTTCAAAGTTATATTTTTATTTTTAATGGTATGTAGGTTTGTACAAAGCTGTACTGGACTTTAACATAATTACATCCTCAATTTAAAATCCAGGAAATATATAGTCAAAGCCTTATATTATTATGTGATACCTAAATTTCCAGATAAAGTAAAATAAGTTTTTATGCGATTTTTAAAAAGTTAATTTTGCGTCACCAGACTCATTTAGTATTTCATGATGGCTCAAAGGATTTAGAGGCTGTTTTCAACATGAATTCCATCCTTTGTTCTTGTAATGTTAGCAAATTTTTATCTTTATTCATTGTATCTAGGGGCAATGTCCTTTTGTGTTCTGAAACTTGATACAAATAACTATAAACATCTTTGATAATGATTTCAAAAGTTGATAGGAGCTAGGTTTCAAAAGACTTTATAAATAGGCAGAGTATTTGCATGGACCTGTGGCCAGGTGGCAAAGGACGTATGACCAGGCAGATTCTAAAATGTTCCAGTTTAAGATACACTAGTTGGTTGAAGCAAGTAGTTATCTACTTCTAGGAAGAATTGAAGGGTTGCTTTATCAAGCTTCACAATGTACATTTCTCACCCCATCTCATCTCACCACATGCTGAAAATAGATTTTAAAGAGGAAGAAGAGTGGAGATAACATTGATCTTTCATAGAGAAGAGAAATTCATTGCTAGGAAAAAGGTTTGGTGATAAGGGGTCTGACATTATCCAGCTGGTTTTCTTTAGGTCTGATTCAGTTCAGCATGGGTCAATTTATAGTTGCAAATGTGCAATTAAGATTAACTTTAACTCCAGCCTTCTCAAGTTGGCAGAAATTAGCAATGCTTTAGCTTACATAAATACCATTATTTCTCCAAGAAAACTGCATTTTGTCTCCTATCCTTAAAAGAAACTTCTACTATAAAAGTTACTGTATTCATAGAAATTAAAGATAGGCAAGGGAGAATGAAACATATTTTGAAAGAATAATGAAACACCTCTGGATAAATATACATACATATGTATATATATGTGTTTGAGTTGAGAAACAGATAACAGATATAGGCAGAAAAAAAGTAACAATGCTATTGTCTTATAAGATGAATCAAAATAAAAAGAGTTAAGTGGTAAAAAAGTGAATCTGTGGTAATAAATATTATATTACATAATAAATACAAAACAGTTAAAATTTTATGCTTTGAATAGTATACTTTCAAAGTAAAAAGAACCAAATCATATACTGTATGTTAAAAGTTTGGGGAGAAATTAGCAGAAACGTGCAGAAGAAGATCTTACACAATGATAATCTATTCAACAGATTAAATTTAAAAAGATCTTAAAGATTTAAAAATATATTGATGTTTACAAACCCACAGCCAAACATCATACTCAATGGGCAAAAACTAAAAGTGTTTCCTTTAAGATCAGGAACAAGACAAGGATATCTGCTTCTTTTACTCTTATTCAACATAGTACTGGAAGTCCTAGCCACAGCAATCAGGCAAGAAGAAAAAATAAAAACATCCAATTTGGAAAGGAAGAAGTAAAACCATCATTATTTTCAGATGACATGATACTGTATATAGAGAACTCTAAAGATTAAAAAACAAACAAACAAACAAAACACTACTAGAACTGATAAATGAATTCAGTAAAGTAACAGGATTCAAAATAAATATCCAGAAATCAGTTGTATTTTTGTATACCAATAATGAACTATCAGAAAGGGAAACTAAGAAAACAATTCCATTTACAATTGCATCAGAAAATACTTTGGATAAATTTACACACGGATGTAAAAGACCTGTACTTGGAAAATTGTACAATGCTGAAAGAAAGAAATTAAAGAAGATCTAAATAAGTGGAAGCACATACAGTGTTCATGGGCAGGAAGAATTAACATCATTAAAATGCCCATACTACCCAAAGCAATCTATAAATTCAATGTAATTTCTATCAAATTACCAATGTCATATTTCACAGAACTAGAACAAATATTCCAAAAATTTATATGGAACCACAAAAACCCCTGACAAACCACAACAATCTTGAGAAAGAAGAACAAAGTTGGAAGAATCACACTACCTGCTATCAAACTATATTACAAGGCCATAGTAATCAAAACATCACGGTACTGTCATAAAACAATGGAACAGAATAGAGTACCCAGAAATAAGCCCACACATTTATGGTCAATTATTAATCCAGGAAAGGGGCAAGAACTGACAGTGGAGTAAAGACAGTTTATCCTATAAGTAGTGTTGAAAAAATTGCACAGATACATACCAAAAAAAAAAAAAATAGACAACATTCTTATACCACGCACAAGAATAAACCCAATATGGATTAAATACTTTAATGTAAGACTTGAAACCATAAAAACTCCAGAAGAAAACATAGGCAGTAAAATCTCAAACATTTCTTGTAGCTATATTTTTTCTGATATATCTCCTCAGGCAAGGGAAACAAAAAAAATAAATAAGTGGGATTACATCAAACTAAAAAGTTTTTGCACAGCAAAAGAAACCATCAACAAAATGAGAGAAAAAAAAAAAACACAGCCCACTGAATGGGAGAACATATTCCCCAATGATACATCTGATAAAGGGTTAATATTCAAAATTTATAAAGAACTTATACAACTCAACACCAAGAATACAAATAATCCAATTAAAAATGAGCAAAGGGCCTGAATAGACACTTCTCTAAAGAGGACATACAGATGAACAATAGACATGTAAAAAGATGCTCAATGTCACTAATCATCAGACAAATGCAACTTAAAACAGCAATGAGATAGCACCTCAAACCTGTCAGTATGGTTATCATCAATAAATCAACAAACAAGTGTTGGCAAGAATTTGGAGAAAAGAGAACTCTGGTGGACTCTTGGCAGGAATGCAGGTTGGTGTAGCCACTGTGGAAAACAGTATGGAGTTTTCTCAAAAAATTAAAAATGGAATTAACTACCTTATGACCCAGCAATTCCACTTCTAGGAATATATTTAAAGATACCCAAAACAGTAATTTGAAAGAATATCTGCACCCCTATATTCATTGTAGCCCTATTTACAAGAGCCAAGATTTGGAAGCAGCCCAACTGCCCATCAGTAGATGAGTGAATAAAAAAGTTGTGGTACATTTACACAATGGAATACTACTCAGTCATAAAAAGGAAGGAAATCTTACCCTTTGTGACAGCATGGATCAACCTGGAGAATATTAGTCAGAGAAATAGAAATACTATGTTATTTCATGTATATGTGGAATCTAGTAAACAAAATAAACTAACAAACAAAATAGAAGCAGACTCATTGATACAGAGAACAGGCTGACAGCTATTAGAGAGGAGTGGAGAAGGGAGACTGGGTGAAAAAGCTGAAAGTATTAAGCAAAAAAGAAAAAAATCTTAGACACAGACAATAGTAGAGGGAAAGGGGGTTAGGGGGAGGTAGGAGAAGGTAAAAGGGAGAAAATGGTGACAGGAGATTTGACTTTGGGTGGTGAACACACAATAGAATGTACAGATGATGTATTGTAGAATTGTAACCTGAAACCCATATAACTTTATTAACCAGTGTCACCTCCAATAAATTCAATAAAAAATATAAAAATATATTGATATTAAATTAAATGCATTTGTATGTGTATGTATAAATACTAGATTTATGCTTATACTACTAATAGATAATACAACTTGCAAAAAAATGATCATATATTGTTACCAAAAAATCACCATCAAATCGAAAATGTAGGATTTATCATGGACACAGACAACAATGTGGTGATTGTGGGGTAAGAGGGGGTGGGTAAAGTGGAGGAAGGTATATGGGGGATAAATGGTTATGGAAAAAAACTATTAAAAATTAATTAATTAATTAAATAAAATGTAGAATTTATAATGTTTGCCTTCTCTAGACCAACCAATTAACATTGAGAGTCTAATTAAAAATTGTTGTAAAATGCAATTGATTAGAAAACTAAAATAAAACCCAGTATATTTTCTTTAAAATATATTGGATCAGCAATCATTACATAATTAAACATAAATTATGTAGTAAATAATAAAAACTAGAAATATTAAAATCTCTGGGATTTGGCCAAAGCTGTGATCAGTGGCAAATTCAAAACCTTAAATACTTGCATATTAAGTTTAAAAGAAAGAAAATGAATTAATTATTTAATTGAAGAAAAAAAAGGGGACAAGATGGTCTCAGGGTCCATAAAACTGGTTATGATTTTTTACTTTATTATGTATAATTTTTTACTTTTGGAAATGCTCATAACTTCTCCAAGCTTCAGTTTCTTTCCCTGTAGGATAAAGATTAATAGTATCTATCGCAAAAATTGCTATAAGGCTAAATTATTATTATAGTTATTTTTGTTGTTAGTATTTCATTGATCTTTACTTTGTGTCAAGCATTGTTCCAAGTACAGTATTACACTCATTTAATTCTCACAACTATCCAATATAATGGGACATAACATAATTCCCATTTTATACATGAGGGCATTGTGGTAAAGAAAATTTACGTACATTATTTGAAATCACACTTGAAAGGTTCTTTTGAAAATGTAGCCCAATCCACAGTCGATGTTCCATAAATGTTAATTTCTCCACCTATCTACCCTTGCCTACTTTTGACTTAGTAAAACAAGATACTTTGACTCAACCTGTCTTGCAACCAACTCTGAAGGATATTGTCTATTTCTCAGTCTCCTACTTAAAATATTCAGGTAAAATCAAACAGCACTATGGTGATAGGAAACCAAACCATTAAAAAAACACCAAAGACAAAATAAAGTTCAAAAACACACCTATACAAACACACACATACACAGTTGTGTTTTTAATGTTGGTACATGTTTATTACCTTATTTCTCACATATATTTCATTTAGGCTGACAAACAAGCAAGGCCCATTTTAAAGCAGAGTTGTTTATGCTTGTAGGAACTGAGATGATGATCTCACCAATGTCTTCCATTGCTATGGTACTGGAAAGCTGTATTAGGCTCTTGGGATTTCAAATTAATTCTTTACCAATAAGTACTTATGTTAAAAGGCCCTAACAATAAAATATTGCCTAATAGTAAATGGCATCCAGTATTTCCTGACTATGTACATTTAAGTGTCTGAAGATATCAAACAGGGTGTATTTAACATTAGAATTTCTGTGTGAGATGGAGGAAACAGGTAAGTGCAATTATCTCCTCATAAAGGCTCAAGTTCCCAAGCACTTGTATGATTAATGACTTGCTCAAGACTAATTATAAGGCAGGGATTAAATATAAAAACTTAGACCCATTAATCTCTTTTTGTGTGGGACTGAGTGAAGGATAGTGAATAATTCTCTAGGTGAAAGAGAATGCATTTTTCTTCTGATTTGAGGCAGGGTTGAAATTTTAAAAAGAGCATGAACTTTTATATTAAGAAGGTATAAATGTAGATAATATACTTTTAGTAATACTTAAGTATATTGAGCAAATTTTACATGCCAGGCAGCATGCTGCATTTTTATACACATTAAATTATTTCATTTATGAGATTATAACAATGACAGTGACACAGCGACAGTGATTCTGTGAATTGAATACTATCTGCTAAAATGAAGAATTCTGTGCTTAAAAAAAAAGTTCACTTGCCCCAAAACTACATAGTTGGTAAGTTCTAGATTTTCTAGCAGTGGACTTTTCCAGCAACAAAGCTAAATACTTTCACCATTAGATGTGTTATGTCCTAGGATTCGAAACCTGGTTTTACCATTTATAAGTTTTTTTGTAGTTGGACAAGGTGCATAAACTCTGAAAATCTCTAATGATAATACGAATCTAGAGTCTATCATTATAGGTAGAAGTGGAAATATATAATATGGAAATTATAACGCCCATAAATGTTCAATAAGTATTAATCTTCTTCATAGCGTAAGCCTTAATATTACTTCAAGTTGTTTTAGCCAACTAAATTTAATTATGAAATATAAGTTACAATTGTTTGTAAGATACAGTATGTGGGAAAAGAACATGGCCTCATTTCTAGGTGTGCGGAGAACAAACAAAATGCAACAATCAAAAGCCAAGTAATTGAATCAATTATTTTAGAGATAAACTGCCACAGGTAATGTGAAAAATACAGACTGGCGTTTTATAACTTTTGAATTTTTATAAGTGAGAAGCTTTGTAACTGTCCACTTTAAGTTTTTATAAAAGTGAAGTAGTATTGTAATGGGGTTTTTTAGCTATAAAGGGGTGTTCTGTTCAACTGCTTATTCTTTTCTTGTTTTTTTTTTTTTCTGTTGTAACTTGAAGGATATAGTTTGCTAATCAAAGAATATTAATTTCACTTAATATTGTATAATGTTAGAGATGAAACAAACTGGGGTGACCATTTTGTACATTTCCAATGTTTTGAAGACAGGTAAAATATGACTCAGAAATAGGTCGTAGTGCTGGTCTGTGGAAGAGCTGGACACAAATACCTCTCTTCAGTTCCCAATGCTGTGCTTAGAAGAACCCCAGAAATACTGCATTCTTATCATTAAAATATTTGAGCCTTTACATAATTAAAAGTAAGCTAATGAGATCTGCTCTGTTTAGGTCAAGAATCTATAAATATTAAAATATCACTTTCTAGGAGAATAATGTAGTATCAGTTTAATATTGAATTTTTCTTAATGATTAAGGCATATCATAACGTTAGGTACAACATTTCATTATTTTAACTCACCGATGGGCTTAAGGGTCAATAGTTTCATTCAGGTAAACATGGACTGACATTGACTTTAACAGTATGAAGGATATTAAATTGTGTCCAAGGTCTTACAGTTATCCTCTAGAGGAAGTTATATTTCAAGGGACATCTTCAGAGAAGTAAACAAAAGATAGTTAAGGGACACAACCAGCTTCTGCAACATTTCCTGAGTTTTTACCAACTCAGTTTCTCTCACATAGTGTTATATGCCACTCAAGGGTATTATCCTTTTAATGACTTTTTTGGCTCTGATTCTTAACTTGAAGATATTCATTTAAAGCTCTCAGGAGTTTAAAGGTAAGTCAAATTTGATTGCATTTCTTCCACAAATACTTTTGGGTGTTTTAGGAATCATAATGCTAATTTAAAATATAGAACCCATGCAAAATTTGAATACACTGATGTGATTAGTTCCTCTTCAATGGATGACCCAAAATAACCAGATATTGGCAAAAACGCAGATATTCCAAAAAGTTACAAAAAATTGTACATAAATTAAAATATTTTATTATACAAGTTTCACACATAAAACAGGGTTAAAACTGTACAATTTGTCCCTTTAGAAATAATTCCAAATAAAATATTATATTATCACTTAAAATATCTGAATATTGAAGGAAAAATATTATTAAAACAAATCATTAGTGTGAATTAGGTTTTCTAAAAGTCATTTCATATGCACTATAGTAGATTAAATCTCCATATATTTACAAAGCACCTTAATGTGTGCAATAATGACCAAAAAGGAATACTGTTTCTTTATCTTTTCCACCTATAATATTCTTTTGTATCTCCAATTAACCAAAAATCATGGTTAAAATTAAATCACAGCACCTGCACTATACGGATCTGATGACCATCTTATCATAATTTGGCACCTTTCTTATTGTTGTCTGTATTGAAGTTTATCTCTTCAGTGTTTATATTTAGAAAGGAGTATAGAAAAGTAATTGATATTGCTGATTCTGTTCTCAAACCATCTGGATTCAAACCAAGTCCTGCCACTTACTGACAGTTTACCTGGGCAAGTTACTTAAGCTACCTCTATGTTAATTTCCCCCTTGGTAAAATGAGGATAATAGGATTTAAATTAGAAGACTTTTTATGAGAATTAAATAATAATATATGCCCTGGAAACAGGGTTTTGTGTGTGTGTGTGCATGGAGGTATGTGTGTGAGAGTGTATGTGTGTATTTTGAATAATGATTTAGAATGTAAACTCCTTATTGATTGGTTCTATGACCTACTGATACTTCCCAGTATATCCCAAAGTGTTAGGTTGCTAATCAAAATTATAGTAGTAACATAAAATAATTCAATCCCTGACTATTCCACATAGAGTACTGGGAAGATTCATTTCGTTTTGGTACACATTCATTAACCTCAGTAAAGTCAAGGCCTCCTGAGAAAAGGAACCTAAGTTCTAATCAAAGAAACAGACACTGTAAACTGATAATAACATACTAAAAATGAATAAAACAATATCAGTATATTCAAGATATGGAAATGGAGAAGAGAGAGTAGCTACTTTTGTTTTTAAATCATGAGGAAGGCTTTTCAGAGGATGTGTAATTTGTACAAGATTTTGAGAAATGAACAGTTTTCCAGGTAAACAAGAAAAGAGTAACAGCTCGAAGACACAAACATGCAATTGCAACAGCTAGATGCGAGGGGGCGGATGCTTTTTAATTGGCTGTTGTTAGAGGCTAAAGTCTAAGTGCAGTGGAGGTAAACAGAAGGAGGGTCAGAGAAGTTTATACGTAAAACACCAAGGTGAAGCTCTTTAAACTTTACCTTTTCAGTTATGTGGTTGTGTGCTAGTTTTAGAGATATCTTACTGAGCGTTGGCAGGGTGAAGGGAGGAACTGCGCTTAGAGATAAGGGGACTAATTTTAAGGCCATTGTCATAGTACAGGGTTTATGATAAGGACATAAATTAAGGCTTACTTGCACTTTTCTGGGTAATAATAATAACGATAATATTAATAATGACTACCCTTTACTAAATATTCACCGTGTTTTATTAACATACATGTTACACCCATCGTCTTATTTCTCCACCACAATAGGTGTGTAAAGTTAGTAAATCATTACCTCCATTTTAAGATTAGAAAATTGAACTTAGAATTTTGATTGTCCGGAGTCACATTGGTAGTGGATGACAGATCCCACATATTAATTATGAATCTAAAGACCTTACGGCCTTAACTACTAAGCTAGCTCATTAAAAGAAGCTGATTTTCCCAGGGACACTGAAAGGAAAAAAGAAATAATCAGATTTGAGAGTCAACTGGATTTGGAAAAGTCAAAGAGAAGGCAGTGTCTCCGAGAGGTTCCTGATCTGAGTGGTGAGGTGAATGTGGTTTCACCAAATTGTACGGCACATAGAGACTCCAGGACAAGAACTATTCGCTGAAGAGCAAGGCTCACAAGTTAAATTTGTGATTATTAAGTATAAGATGTCTAAGGAACATCTGTGAAAAGATGGGCAATAGCAGTTGGATTTATAGGTCTGGAGCACAGAACAAGCAAAGGATAAATCTGCCTTCTGGAGGATCAGCTTACAGGTGGTTGTTAAAATCAAGGAAAAATGTATAAAATAAAAGAGCTAACTATGAAATATGGGACTCCATGAAAACAACAACAATGATGTCATAAATATTCCTTTGGGAAATCAAGAATTAAAGAGATAAAAGATTGCCTGGCTGGTGTTGCTCAGCAGTTGAGCATCCAGGATATCAAACCTATGATCCAGGAGATCCCGGTTTGATTCCCAGTCAAGGCACATGCCCAGGTTTCAGGCTCAATCCCCAACAGGGGGAACCAGTCGATGAATGACTCTCTCTCATCACTGATGTTTCTATCTCTCTCGCCCTTCCTCTCTCTCTGAAATAAATACAAATATTAAAAAAAAAAAAACATAAAAAGTTAATCAGAATGTGGTAACATAAAAATAAAGAGAGGAGAGTTTCAGAAGAATATATGGTCAAAAATATCAAATACCAGCCCTGGCCGATGTGGGTTAGTTGGTTGGGTGTCATCCCATGCACTGAAAGGTTGCTGGTTCTATTCCCAGTCAGGGCACATGCCTGGCTTGCAAGCTCTATCTCCTGTAAGTAGGGGTACAAGAGGGAGCCAAATGATGTTCCTTCCTCACATCAGTGTTTCTCTCCCTCTCTCTTCCTCTCTTTAAAAAATATTGAATACCATATATAAGTGAAATAAAATGTGGATTTAATATTTTCATCATATTTTAACATTGAGAGAACATTGAGAAGTTATGGGAATTATATACATTGCTTTATTTACACTCATCCCTTCTTAATCCTTTCTCTCATTTCCATACTAGTTCAATCGTCATTCCTCTCTTCAAAATCTCAAGTGACCCTCTATTTCCTCATTAATTAAATACAAACTTTGGAGAGCAACATTCGCAACTGTACACAATAGGAACAATTTTCCAGCCATGTCTTTTATTACCCACTAGACAGCAAGTTATATGTAGGCAAAAGGCTTTTCTGTCTTTTGTCTGGCCAATGTTGGCACATAGTTGACACAACTGATGTTGTTGAAGGAATTAATGAATGAATGAGATATTCTCTTGAAAATCAAGAAACTTTCAGTCAGTGCAATCCACTCACCCTCTCTTAAATCTCTCATACATTTCTTCTCCTTTACTTATGTTTATGCATTGCACACACTCATGAATAATCATGATGTCTATTGTTGTTAAACTGCTATCAAGCTCTTACACCTGATCTCAAATGCTATTATAATTCTACAGGTTTTGGCTAAAACCCTCAATTGGATGTCTTCCTTCTTTGAATCTTGATCAAAGATTCTATTTTAGGATACTTATGTTAATTCAGCTTTGGTATATAAACATTTTTATCTTCAAGAGTTTATTAGAGCTACCATATGACCCAGCAATTCTTCTCCCGAGTATATACCCAAAAGACCCCAAAACATGTATTCGCAAAGATATATTCACCCCTATGTTCATTGCAGCATTATTCACAGTGGTCAAGACATGGAGACAACCAGTGTCCTGCAATAGACAACTGGATAAAGAAAATGTGGTACATGTACACAGTGGAAAACTACTCAGCCATAAGAAAGGATGAATTACTGCCATTCATAACAACATGGATGGATCTTGAGAACATTATGCTGAGTGAAATAAGTCAATCAGAAAAAGCTAAGAACCATATGATGTCACTCATATGTGGGATATAAAACTGAAACTTGTGAACACAGACAGCAGTGTGGTGGTTGCCAGAGGGAAGAGGGTGGGGAGGGTGGGAGGTGAAGAGGGTCTTATATATGGTGACAGGAGAAATTATGACTATGGGCGGTAGGCACACAGAGCAATATACAGATCTAGTAACATAGGAACACATACCTGAAACCTATATGTTCATATTAACCATTGTCACCCCAATAACTTTAATAATGTGTTGAAATATGTATAATGATTTTTTTAAAAAGAATTTATTAATATGAGAATTTACAAAAATAAGTAATATCTGTGTATATATTAGTGCATTCCACATAATAGGTACCTCAAGAACTATTGACTATAATGCATATAAAATATATTTTAAAACTTGTAATAAAGTAAGTGTATTCACCAGCTTGTCTCACATATATACATATATATATATATATATATGCACATTGTAATATATCACTTCAGTGTAAATGTACTGCGAAAAATCATCTGATACATTTGAGTATATTCCATCTGTTGGGTTTAGGTTTTTCAGTGTTATAATGTAGCCAGACTAGGATTCCCATGCTAGCCAATCCATAACTCAGTGTCCAAAAATGCAAATTCATAGAAGGATAAATTTGGAAGGGCTCTCAGATGTAATATATTTCAATCTTCTCATTGTATAGATGAAAAATGAGAGGTCATAGAGGTGAACTGAAATACTTAGCATCATATAAGAAAATTTTGTCCATATGGGAGGGAGTTGAAGTGAAGACAGTTTCAACTCTACAGGCCAAAAAGGCTCCTCTTCTACCATACCTTTGAGATGATCTATCCAGTGGAGATATCAAGTATGTAACAAAATATATCTATTTGATATAATTGAGACAGAAGCTGTGTCTACCATTCAGAAGAGCAGATCTCATTTCAGAAAATTACTTTTCATTTCTCATCATTTAATTTACTATAAATTAGCAGAGGATATGTTAAAATTCAGCAGGAATAGTTTTATGTTGTTGCTAGTGTGTTTCGAGATTTACAGTTAAGTTAGGGCCTAGATAATAGAGTGGGAAAAACAGATTTGGTTGCAAAAGGATGACCTCAGATTTAAACATTTTCAATTTGCAAAAGAGTTGAGACATTGATGAAAATGTCCGGAAGGTAGCTGATGTATAGTGTTTGTCAGGCTAGTGATATTGACACTTAGATGTGTAGATCAGCACATTGGAGGGTGTTTAAAACTTTGAATTGGGTGAAATCAATGAAGAAAATCAGAATACATAAGAATTCTGAAGCTATATATGAGTCATCATTTTTTGGACACTCATTAATTTGTCCTTTATATATGCATTTTAGTTATCATTTTTTCCTTACCACTTAATTTTTCATCTTTTACATTTTACCATGTTTTATTTTTCTTCATGGTATTTATCTCTGTGTAATATAATATCTATCCTTTGTTTATCTAACTCCACATTGACCATAAGCTTTATAAGAGTAGATATTTTGTCTGAGAATCTTCCAGTGCTATTTATAATATGTTTGGCTATACTGCAGTAAAAAACAAACAAACGAACGAACAAAAAAAACCCCACCAACATATCAATGGAATAACAAAATAATGAATTATTTCTCACTCTCACATTCTGAAGAAGGGTGAGGGATCACCTCTATCTTGTGACTAGTCAACTGAACACATAAACTCCAAAGCTCCATGGCATTGGAGAGAGGACTGAAGGGTGGGGAAAAGGTTTTGCATCACCCATAGCCCACCAGCCAGAATTCAGTCACATGCTCCCATTAATTACAACAGAGTCAAAAATACAGTCTTTGTGCCCAGAAAGAGGTAAAGATGTTGTAAATGCGTTGTAAATGCACAACATTTTCTCTTCCCCAGGTCCTGCTCTAACACCAGTGCCCCGTATACTGTTTGGTACCCAGTAGTTCCCAGCAAATACTATTAAATAAATATGTCAGAATTTGTTATTTAGAAAGAGGAAGGGAAAAAAACAACATCTGTGAACTTTTTGAATTCTTACGCTTTCTTTTTCACAGGCAGATATCCATGAAATTAATATATTAATAGGAAATAGTACAGTGCTAACACAAATTATAGCCCAATGATGTCTTAGATTTACTCTTGAGGTATAACAAACACTAGAATCAACTTATTATTACCTACTGGAATTGAAACTTTATGGTGTTTATTAATCCCAAGATTTTTGGTAAAAGCAAAAAACAAATGCAAATAATATCTAATTATATAATCCTCCCCCAGTGACACTCAGGAACATCCCAGATTCAGGTTTATATCACCATTCTCTCATATTAGGACTGTTGAAAGTATGCATAATGACAGGGCAGTGGACCCTCCCATTCTAGTAGAGACTAGTCAGAAATCCAGAATATCCCAGACACAATTACCTAGCCCTGAACTCTTTAGTTTCTTACCACATAATTTGTCAATGTAGTCATCATTCCTCTTTACTTTTTGCACTCTAGGCGCATAGATCTTATTTCCTCTCCCAGCATAGGGTCCTTACACATGCTTTTTCCTGGCTGGAAAGTTCTACTCATCTCCTAATTAACTCTTGCTCTTTATTCTAATAATCTACATACCTGTTTTTCTTTTTGCTACTACCATACTGTTTTGATTACAATAGCTTTGTAATATAGTTTGAAATCATAGAGTGTGATGCTTCTCTAGCTTTGAATTTCTTTCTCAAGATTGTTTTGGATATTTTGGGTCTTTTGTGGTTCCATATAAATTTTAGGGTTGTTTGTTCTGTTTCTGTGAAAGACGTCTTTGAAATTTTGACAAGGATTGCATTGAATCTGTAGATTTCCTTGGGTGGTATGGACATTTTAACAATGTTAATTCTTCCAACCCCTGAATGTATTTTCATTTATTTGTGTTTTCTTCAGTTTCTTAATGTCCTATAGTTTTCAGTGTATAGGTCTTTTACCTCTTTGGTTAAATTTATTCCTAGGTATTTTATTTTTGATGCAATTGCAAATGGGATTATTTTATTAATTTATCTTTGTGATAGTTTTTCATTAGTTTATAGATATGAAACAGATTTTGCATATTTCTTTGGTATCTTGCAATTTCATAACCTTATAACCTTTTTAAAGTAAAAGGTATTTGGATGAGGTAGGTAGAATAAGAGTGAAGTGGGAAGGACTTGAAAAAAAAAAGAAGATAAGAAATGGGACTTTGGAAGAGATACAAGTTAAGAAATGTCTATTGACTTCAGAGACTTCTGATTTTAATTATTGAAAAAAGATTCAGCAGCTGCTAGAGGGCCTCAGGAAAACTTTTAAATCTGAAATTGTTAGATTGTCTCATTTTTCTAGAAATTTAGAGAAAAAAAATAACCACTCAGCTAATGTTAAATTGAGAAACAACATGTTTTGGAGTATATTTAGGATATATTTCAAGCTTTTCCACTTTTGACATTTGACAGCTAAGGAGGAATAAGTACCTTCAGTAGAGCTTAGCCCAGAATATAAAATGACATGTGATGTCACTAGTGCTAAAAGTTTATCAAAACTATGTATTCCCACTTCTACACTTACCTCAGGTTTTTTTCTTCTCAATCACCCCCACCCCTTTTATTCTTGTGGTCTGTTGTAGATAACATAGAATAATTTACCTTTACTGGTTCAGCCAGTAATTTAAGGGAGGGATGTCCTAAGTTAGACCACTCCTGATTTTATAGTTAAGACAGTTCAGTGCAGTCATGGGGCTTATTCAGATTCCCACTGCAATGAATTGGCAGCTCTGTGGTTAAGAAAGACACTTTCTTCTAACTCTAAAGTCCAGTAACTTTATTACATATCCCAGAAAATTTTGCCTGAGGAAAAGCTGTACATAATTCAGTATACCCATGAAAAGCATTGATTATATTATCATATAAACAGCACATATAAAATAAATTGTGCAAGAACTCATTGGTTTTTACAATACTTTTTCCCCTTCTGCTGATTCATAATGCACAGTACTGTGATCTGATGCTGCTAGATCCAAAGGAATAAAATATTACTTTATTTAATAAAATTTATTTTTTTATTTTATTGATGCTTTTAAAACAAAGACTCTTTTAACATGGGCCTCTTTGTATAAAATCTAGTGCCTTGAACATGGAGGACAAGCTAGACTTCTACAGAAGGGAGTTAGTGGATGTGCAGGGTGTCCCTCTCTTCTGGAGCATTGCTGAGGAGTGGTCTCAGGTGGAGTCATTTGAGAGTCAACCAGATGACCTTTTGATCGCCACCTATCCCAAATCTGGTAAGATTTTTTCATGTACTTGTATAGTTGACCCTTGAACAACATGGGTTTGAACTGCACAGGTCTGCTTATTTACAGATTTTTTAAAAATATATAGTTGGCCGTCCATATTCCCAGGTTCAACCAACTGTAACTGGCAACTTTGGCATATCTGGAGGATGCTCTAACCAACTGAGCTACCCAGCCAGGGCCCACAATGTGTCTTTTGTACCTGACATTTTTACTTCCTTTCCAGATTTTACTTTTTTGAGTTTTTTATTGGATTTTACACACAGGTACAGTACATATGTATACGTTCAAATGTTCAAGATAGATAAGGGTGTCTACTAGGAAAAGGGAGAATAGAGAAGAGGAATGAATTCAGAGAGCACATTTTTGTTTTTGATGTTACAGAGCTTCTTGTGACCTTCTCATATTCTTTTTGAAAAAAAAGTTTAGAGTTCCTTCTATTTCTTCTTTTTTTTCAGGAACAACCTGGGTCAGTGAAATAGTGGATATGATCTATAACGATGGGGATGTGGAGAAATGTAAAAGGGCTGCAATATACAACCGAGTGCCATTCATGGAGCTTATAATTCCTGGACTAGAAAATGGTATTTTCTCTTAATGTTCCTTTTCACCATAGAAGTAAATTCCCCTATCTCCTTGTGGTGTCTAGAGGAGTCATGATGAAAAATGATACATACAGAGCTTCAACAGTTGAATCCTAAGTGTCTATAATAGAAGAGTATTTGCTTATTGCAATCGCCATTTTATACTCCACTTCCACCCAAACATAATATCTGCATAAGAAGAAATTTTGAGGAGTATATTTTTTATTAATAGGGTAGGTGGAAGTGTTTAACATTTGAATATTGGGTTATCATACATAAAACAATATAGAATCATATCTACCCCTAGTTAGCTAATGTTCACAGACTCAGGAAAAAGAATTATGGGCATACTTATGTTGTTAAATTTTTTTTAAAATTTCATTAGTCATGAACCTCACAGCCTAGTTTGATCTCAAAATTTTAATTTAAGAAAGCTGGAAAGGGATTAAGAAGTACAAATTGCCAGTTATAAAAATAGTCATGAGGATGTAAAGGGTACTGGACTTAAATCAGGGTGATCACTTCATAAGACATTATAATGTCTAATCACTGTGTTGTACACCTAAAAAAATATATATTATATGTCAACTGTAATTAAAAGTAAATTTTAAAAATATATTTTAAAGTGTCAAAAAAGAAAGCTAGAAAGGGATTTTGAAATCTTCTAGTTCAATTTCCCCACATTGAAAATAAGACCAAGAGGATGATAAATGAAGGGAAAATTTGGAAGTCTTGACACTTCACCTACTGCTGTTTCTGCTTCATTTTGTTGCTATATCTGAAGATTGTATGGGCACCTACAAAGACAATAAACTCTACTATTCATATGCAATAAAACAGCCTAACTAACCAGAACTTACCATATTTTAAAATCTCATTGTAAGTTTTAGAAACATATGAGGCCAGTTAGCCATATAATCATTTCAAGCCATATAGTGGGGTTAAAGTTTACAGAGTCTTAGATTATATTGCAATTGACCTTTATGATTCCATATTTATAATGTAATTTAACTTTTATGCTTGCAGGCATTGAGGATTTGAAAAAAATGCAGCCTCCTCGATTAGTGAAAACACACTTACCAGTTCAACTTCTTCCTTCTTCATTTTGGAAGAATAACTGCAAGGTAGCAAATTTTAAAGAAAAAATTCTTATTTGTGTTGTAATTTCTTTTACTAATTATGCAGAAATCAAGATGACAGATTTCAGCTCCTGGCTACATCATTTTAAAAATAATAATGTGATTCATATATTCTAAAGATCAAAATAATACCAATGGATGTTAACACTGTAGCTAAGGGATTACTGATACTCAATGCCCAGGCCCTGAGATTCTCTCAGGTTTTCAATTCTCTAAAATACCTGTCTTGCCCCACCGGGCATGGCTCAGCAGCTGAGCACTGACCTAGGATCCAGGGGATCACGGTTTGATTCCCACTCAGCGCACATGCCTGGGTTGCAGGTTCCATCTTCGTCCCGGGGAGTGCAAAAGGCAGCCAATCAATGACGACTCTCATCAATGATGTTTCTATTTCTCTCTCTCCCTCTCCCTTCCTCTCTCTGAAATTAATAAAGATATATTTTTAAATAAATAAATAAACAAAATGCCTTTCTGTTAAAGTACCTTCACTGTCTACTTATAAACATTATATATTTAAATAAGCCCAGAACTTCTTATTCATGAATTCAGTGTAATTGCAATTTATAAATATACAATTATATCTAATTTATAACCTATAAATTATATATTTATGGATTCATTTTAGACTTCTTTTTTATAATCATTTTAATTCAAGCATAACAATTAGGGAGAAGAGTGTATATATCATAATCTATAGCTTGAAGAATTTTCACAAAGTGAGTGTACCCATGAAACCAGCACTCAGATCAAGAAATTAAACACAACCAACACCCCAAAAGTTCTGTTCTTATACATTTCCAGGCAATAACCCCTGTCTCCATAAATAAACACTATCCAGAAGATTTTCACCATGAACTAATTTGCTTGTTTTGTCTGTAATCATAAAATATAAAATCTTGAATATTTAGCTTATTTCATTTAACATAATGTTTGTGCGATCAATTCTTATTATGCTTGTTTTGTTTAATGTAGCCTTCTGGATCACAAAATATGGTGCCCTGAACAAAAGTAGCTTTTTAGAGACAAAAATTCTCAGGCCCAATTCAGACTTACCAAATCAGAAACAATGGGGGTGGGTGCAGCCATCTGAGTTTTAATAATACTTTTGGGTGAATTTGATTTATGCTAATGTTTGAGAACCACTAATGTAAGGCATTTCATTATGTGTATGTGACTATTTCACAGCTTACTTATCCATGGTACTATTAGTGGACAGTTGGGTTGCTGTTAGTTGTCAATAATTAAAGTAGTGCAGCAATGCACATTTTTATACAAGCCTTTCATTGATATGTACACATATTTCTTGGTTAGATATCTTGGGGTGAAATTTCTGGATCTTAGGGTATGCATTGGTTCACCTTTAGTAGATATTTTGAAACATCTTTTCAAATCATATGCACCAATTTGAACTTTGATATTTTTCCTTTTTATTAAATTTATTGAGGTGACACTGGTTAACAAAATTATACAGGTTTCAGGCACACAATTCTACAACACATCATCTGTACATTGTACTGTGTGTTCACCACCCCAAGTTGAGTCTCCATCCATCACCATTTAATTTATCTCCCCCATACCCTCCTCCTTCGTCCCCAACCCCTCCTCCCCCCAGCAATCAACACATTGAGTCCTTTCTCCCTTTTTTTCTCTTTTTGTTAAATCCCTCCAAGTCCCTCCCCCAGCAGCCCCCTGCACCTGACAGCTGTCAGCCTGCTTTCTATCCATGAATCTATCTCTATTTTGATTTTCAGTTCAGTTTGTTCATTAGATTTTATATATGAGTTAAATCATGCGGTACTTGTCTTTCTCAGACTGGCTTCTTTCACTTAGCATAATGTTCTCCAGGCTCATCTCTGCTATTGCAAAGGCTAAAATTTTCTTTTCTTTTCTTTTTCTTTTTTTTTTTTATGGCTGAGTAGTATTCAATATTCCATTGTGTAAATGTACCACAAATGTTTTATCTACTGATAGATTTTTTTTTTTTTCTGAAGTGTCTATCAAGGTTTTTCCTTTTTTTTCCTATAGAGGCTTCTTTCTTTTATTATTAAGGTAGAAAATTCCCATATGCTCTGAATACAAGTCCTTTGATTAGATAATTAAATTTCTTATCTTTTATTTAAAAATTTTTAATGAATTTACTGGGGTGACATTGGTTAATAAAATTACATAGGTTTCAAGTGTACAATTTTATAATACATCAATATATATATAATACATGTATATTGTATTGTATGTTCACCATCCAAAGTGAAATCTCCTTCCAACACCATTTATCCCTCTTTTAATCACCACACTACTGTCTGTGTCTATGAGGTTATTTTTTCTTAATCACTTCACTTTTCACTTCCAGCCCCCAGCCCCCAGCCCCCTCCCCTCTGACAGCTCTCAGTCTGTTCTCTGAATTTATGACTTTGTTTCTATTTTGTTTGTTTATTTTGTTCATTAGATTCTTCTCTTCTCTGTCTTCTACTTCCTCTTCTTTTTCTTTAAGAAGACCCTTTAACATTTCTTGTAATACTGGCTTGGTAGTAGTATATGAACTCCTTTAGCTTTTTCTTGTCTGGGAAGCTGTTTATTTTTCTATCAATTTTATGACACCTTTGCTGGGTAAAGTAATCTTGGTTGTAGGCCAGCCCTTTCTGCATTTCTGCCTTTCCTACCAGTCTTTCTGTGGCTTCTTCTGTAAATCCTTTGTTATAAGACTTCTGCTCAGTTAGTCTTCTGTTGGTTTTCCAGATTGATTGTTCTATATTTTAGCTGTATTTCCAGTCCTGAAGAATACCTCAAGTAGTGAGAAAAATACATATATATGAAAAATAATTACATATTAGTAAGGTAAGTGCTAATATATGAAGTAAAAGAGACACTATGGAACAACATCTTACAGATGAAGAAAAATTAGAGCAGAATCCTTAAAAAAAGAGTAGGAATGTTTTTTTTCAGGTGCACAAAGTCATTTTACGGAAAACTCCATGTACATAGGCTAACAGATGTGAAACAGCAAGGCATGTGTCAAATTTTACAAGTGGTTCAGTGTGGTTAAAAAATGAACCTGGGAAGGTAGGCAGTCAATCTTAGATCTGAGAAAGTAACAGAATGACTAAAACAGTTGTTTTCCTTTTGAAAATTTGATTATACTTTCAATTTTGTTATACAAATGTCTTTGTACATGTGCTTATGTGTGACTTCCTTTCTCACTCAAAGTCGTTTTAAAAAGAAAAAAGACAAGAAAATAGAAATAAAGTTTGTTATTTTTATTCCAGAAATAAAAATCCATAGAAGTCCCCAGAATCACATGGCCTTGCCATGAAGAGAACTGGGGGATATCTTCTAGATAGCCTTCTGTCCACACTGAGGCAAGTGGAAACAGACTTTACTAAGGATTTTAAGAATTATGATGATAAGAAAAGAAAACAGTTTATTTATTACAATAATCTCTTGGTATTGAAATAGGAAATGATTGGTAGTGTTTACAAGGTTTAGTGTTTTCTCAAGAATTACAACTGCAGCAGAGTCTCAATTCTTAAATGTCTGTACTCAATCTTTTTTTAAATGTTTTTTTATCTTTATCTTTGAGACCATTACAGATGTCCCCCTTTTAGCCCCACTGATCCCCTCCACCCCACATTCACCCCACCCCCAGGCCCTCCCCACACCAATGTTCTCATCTATGAGCCATGCCCATAAACACACAAGTTCCCTGATTAATCTCTCCCCACTCACACCTCCCTCCCCACCTTCCCTCTGAGATCCCTCAATTTGTTCCAAGCTTCTATGTCTTTGGATCCACTTTGTTCATCAGTTTATTTTATTATATTCCACATATAAGTGAGATCATGTGGTATTTGTCTTTTTCTGACTGGCTTATTTCACTTAGCATAATACTCTCTAGTTCCCTCCATGCTGTGCCAAAGGCTAAAAGGTCTTTCCTCTTTACAGCTGCATAGTACTCCAGTGTAAATGTGCCACAGCTTTTTTTATCCGCTCATCCATTGGTGGGCACTTGGGCTGTTTCCAAATCTTAGCTATTGTAAATTGTGCTACTATTAACATAGGGGTGCATAAGTCCTTTGTGATTGGTGTTTGGGGTTTCTTAGGATATATTCCTAGAAGTGGGATCACTTGGTCAAATAACAGGTCAATATTTAATCTTTTGAGGAAACTCCATACTGCTTTCCACAGTGACTGCACCAGTCTGCATTCCCACCAACAGTGTACTAGGGTTCTCATTTCTCCACACCCTCACCAGCACTTCTAGTTTGTTTTGAAAAATACCTTTGTAGGCATTCCTTTCATTCTCTCATTCTTGTCCCAGAATGTGAGAACTACTACTAGTGACTTGGGAATATAAAAGTTCTCATTTCTTTTTCCTATCAGTTGGAAGAAAAGACGGAAGCTCTGGATATACTTAAATAAAAGGAGATTTCTTTCTCAATGCATTTTCCCTAAGAAATATATATACTTCTTGGGTGGCTGGAGCCTCAGTACTATTAACTGTGTTTCAAGGGAGAATTAGACAATAGAATTCAGCAGACTTGACCTAAACCTCATTGCAATGAGGCATAACAATGTTATTTCTATTGGGAAATATGTTCAAAATTTCTACCTTTAAGTAAAATGGAGGCTTTCAACATAAAATAAATTTTAATCTCATACTAATCATTGTAAACACGGACAGAACGAAGAATGCTTAATAATTATTGATTAAATTTACCCAATTAATAATTTAATTTTAATGAAAAATAGGGTATTTTTTAAGTCTAAAACTTGCTGGTTTTTTTAGTTTTAATAAGTGATGACACAGAAAAATAGTCTAAATTTTAGAACAATATTAATTTTTGTTAAGTTAATATTTACTGTAATTCTTATTATACTTGGTTTTCCACATTTCAAAAGATGTCTTTTCAAAGGCTAAAGAGAGTACAGGGGTGTCAGAGATAAGATGTCTTTGTGTTAAAACAATTAAGTAGTTGTGAATATGCCGTGTGAGGATATAGATACACACACCCAGATCAAGAAATAGGGCCAAAATAGGCATTCTGTAAGCAAGAGTTTACAAACTATTAAAGATTAGAAACAAAATTATGATTTCTAATATATCCCCACAGATGATCTATGTGGCAAGGAATGCTAAAGATGTGGCTGTGTCTTACTATTATTTCTACCAAATGGCAAAACTGCACCCAGAGCCTGGTACCTGGGAGGAGTTTCTGGGAAAATTCATGACTGGGAATGGTGAGTCCAACTCTTACTTGAATCATGGCATTCTGTAATGAAAAGACTTTTTTGCAAGGATATATAAAGTTCAGATATAAATTTTGTATTTATTATAAACTTCTAATATATACCCAGCACTCTACTAATGTGTTAGGAAAACAGTAGAAGAATACATTGTCATCTCTTCCCTTTAAGGCCTTGGGGAATATGTTACACACAGATATTTCAGCCCTTAGTCTCACTGTTTCATTAGTACCTGGAGACTACTGCCAGGTGCTTTTTCTCTTGCTATATGTCATTGTATTATAGCATTGTTTTGATTTTATACATATTTCTTGGGTACTCTTAAGCATTTCTTCATTTTAATTCTATAGCCTAAAAATTGCTGAGTGAAGATTTCATCCTCAAGATTTTGTTTTTCTATTGGTGTATCCTCTCTTTCAGGAAACATACTCATACCCAGGTAGTTACTCTACTTTAATTCTCATTTAAACATTTTCCAATAAAAAGTCTGTTTTCAAGGGAAATACATTCCAATGGTATCTTGCAAACTTTTTACTCCTGCCATTGTTTGGACTGTTCTCTATCCATAGAATATCTACTCATTCTTATTATTATCAATGTCCAACCCTTCTTAGGACCAGGTACACTCTACTTCCTGCACAGCCCTTTCTTCACCTCTCCCTCCTTATGCTTTTCTCTCCCTCTTTTCCTCTCATATGAACATCTGTACCACTTATTGTCTGTATTATTATCTCCCATCTTGCTCTTCTAGTTTTAGTTTTATTTAACAAAGGTTGTATTCATTTGTGAAGGCGGCTACAACCAAATACCACAGACTGAGCGGCTTAAACAACAAAATTTTATTTTCCCACAGTTTTGGAAGCTGAACATCCAAGATCAAAGTATCCTCATGATCGATTTCTCCTGAGGCCTTTTCCCTTGTCTTTTAGATGGCCATTTTCTCTCTGTGTCTTCACATGGTCTTTTCTCTTTATGTCTGAGTTGTAATGACCTCTTCTTATAACACCTAGTCATATTGGATTAAGACCTATCAGAGATGTGGAAACTTTCTCCTTTCTCTCTTAGTTTTTCTGGCTGGTAGAATGAACATAAGGCAGATTAACAAACTTTAATGCATGCACATGGTGAATTCACATAAGCATGAAAATTAAAGAACTGAAAGGCAAAATGATATATTTATGTCATTCTGGACCAAGTAGGAGAAACTGGGAAATAAGGCAAATGTACAAGGAGATTTTTAATAAGAAAATGTTTATGGATCATCTTGAAACAATGCAACACATGAAGGACTTTGATCAAATGGGCTTTGATAAATTCCTCCCTGTCTATGATACCTAGTTCAAATTAAACTAGAGTATTCTATGATGATATCTCCCTTCCTGGAGCATGCCCAACTATCTTAAATTCTTTTAGTCGGTAAAGGGGAAGGCCAAAGTTTCTTCTTGTGCCTCTGAGCCTTGATTATTTTTAGCTTGAAATAATCTGCATGCCAGAGTGGCACATCTTGGGGAGACTGATTCTGAACCCCCACAGATTCATCTTAATGACTTCATTTTAACTTAATTACCTCTGTAAAGACACTATCTTCAAAAATAGTCACATTCTGAGGTACTGGGCCGGGGACCTCTACACATGAATTTTGGGGTAGACACAATTCAACCATAATACCCTGCCTTATGGGCTCCCAAAATTCATGTCCTCAGATGCAAAATGCATTCACTCCATTTCCCAAATCCCCAAAATCTTAAACTATTCCAGCATCAATGCTGAATCTAAAATCTCATCCAAATGTCATATAAATTATGTAGAGGAAAGAGTTAGGGTATGATTCATTCTAAGACAAAAATTCCTCTTTAGCTGTCAATTTGTGAAACCAGATAATCTGCTTCCAAAATACAATGGTGAGACAGCCATTAAGATAGACATTCCCACATGAAAAAAAAAGAGAAATCAGAAAGAAAATGCCTGAAACCTAGCAAGACAAATTGCATTAGATTTTAATGCTTGAGAATAGTCATCTGGATTAGAGTCCACCCTAATGACATAATTTTAACTTAATTACCTCTTTAAAGGTCCCGTGTCTAAATTCAGTCATATTCTGAAGTACTGGCTGGGGTTTAGGACTTCAATCTAAGAATTGGGGTGAGGGGGGCACAATTCATCCCATAACAGAAGTATTTTATTTTCTAAGAAGTCTGTAAATTCAGTGAGATCAGGGATGATTTGATATATTTTTCTTTTTCTATCATCTCTTATTCTTGAACTAATAAGTAAAAAGTATGAATGTATTAATAATGATGACTTAGAATAACACTTTACAATTTAACAATTCTTGACTTCATGTTAATAGTTTTAATTTTACAAACATTTTATCTTTCAATGTAGTGGCTTTTGGTTCTTGGTATGAGCATGTGAAGGGCTGGTGGGAGAAAAGGAAAGATTATCGTATCCTCTATCTATTCTATGAAGACATGAAAGAGGTAAGAGACAACCATGATTTCTTCTTTATTTTTTAAGGAAATCTAAGCTTCATCTTCTTCATATCACACTTTCTTTTCCTCTTGATCTATAAATATGACTAATCCGCTATCTTATTAACTCTGCCTTGAAAATTCATGTTTCATGCAATCCACTTCTTTCTACCACTACTGCTTCCTACTCTAGTTCAGGCAACTGTCCTGATTTGTTTGGACTATCTCATTTTGCTGTGTTATCCACTCAGTGAATGATCTTGAAACCTAAATCAAAATATGTCAACTTTGAAAGAGGTTTCAAATCTCTCAATGGCTTCTATCCCTATGTGAAATATAAAGTCATTAAGATGATTTATGAAGTTCAGCATTGTTTAGTTCCTGTTTACCTCTCCAACCTCTTCTGGTGCCATCATTTCTTTTCTCTGTAAGTGAGCCTACCTGAAATATTTTTTCTCCCTATTTTCAGATTAAGTTCTCATATTTCATGTCTTCAGTTAAATGTTACATCTCCACAAAGATCTTTTATGTCCACAGTGTCAAATAATCTGCCTCTTTATTATCTATTTAAGTCTGTTTTGCTGCTATTGTTCTTTTCATGGTCTCTAACACTGCCTCTAATTATTTTAAGTATGTGTTTCTTTACTTATGTTTTGTTGGTCTCCTCTATTATAATGTAAGCTCCTTGAATGTAGAAACTAAAATTATTTTGTCCATGGTTGTTTCCCTAAGTGGGAAGCACAGTGGGAAAACAATATAATTTCCTTGTTAATCAATTTTTTTCTCATCTTCTATCTGATTTCTAGAATGGAAAATAATTCACTCCCTAATTTGATCAAAAACTTATTCTGATCTGATTATTTAAACAATCCATTTAAGAAGTGTTGCACACCTCTTAAATTGAATGTTTCTCAGATAGCTTGTCTACACTTCTCATCTCTTTTTTCTCTTTAACTTGGTGTCTATGTGTGTAGGGCAAAGGGTAAATTACTTAAGACATCATAAGTATGAGGATGAGATGGGATCCCTGGAAACAACATCTACTGATCTCTCCCTCCCCAAAGAGTATCTGGTTTATCTGCCTCAATTGCTCAGAGGAGTCCATACCTTGACTCAGCATCATCTTAGTCCCTTAGATGTCTCTGAATTCTTTTAAATGATTATGACTACCATTCATCTTATTTGGGAATTCTCTTCTACAGTCTCTTGGGAAACCCCCTTACCCAGCTAAGGTGACCCCCCCCCGGTAGATTCCTTAGTTAAATTCTCAGTCGTTTCTGCATCTTGTTTAAGCCCTTTTGTATCTGTGACTCTGATTTATGGTGATATATTACCCTAGTTGTGGGTCTAGAAGCAATAAGCAGTGGTTGGGGTGCATCTTGAAAAGGATAGGTATTATCTTGGAAGAAAACTTCCCAAATGAGGCCTTAATAAGGTTTTCCAGTAAAAGAAGTAAAATCTCTTCAAATATGGGAGGAAACTATATCTGCTGGCAAAAAAGGCTCAAAATTACTCAAGGGTTCCAGGGTCTTTATGTCATCAGATCCACCTCAAATTCTCATTACATCTTGATCAGTTCACCCTTTCCCTATCACTCTTCTATTTAACTTTCACATGATGGACTTGGCACAACTGGGACTTAAACTTTCATTGTAATTCCTCTAGTAGAATAATTAAGATGTGTGTCTAATTTCCAGCAAATTTAGTTCTGTAGCTGTAAGAAATAGATTCTTTTAGAGCCACTACAGAAACTCTCTGGTTCTGTTTCCATGAATTGAGATGGGTAGCTCAGGAAAGCTAAACCTCGGATTGCCCTTCTGCCTGATCTCGCCAGGTCACTAAAATTATGCCTCTCTGCCTCTCTTTGGTTTGTACCATCAAGAACATCTCACCAATGGGTAGCAGGGTAAAACTCTTGGGTTTCAGCACCATTCTTTCATTTTATCTAACATGCTGTCCTCTGTACTGTCTGAAGCACAAAAAGAGAAATCATAAGAAATACATCAAATGGGTCTCCCTTCTTCATTGTTCTCTCTTTCCCTTCCCAATCATTCCTTAGGCTGGAAAATGGACAGAATTTTATTTTACTTTCTCCTAATGTATTTATACTATCAAAAAAATCTATGTGGATGTGAAAGGTATAAAGAGTATCTTTTTTCCACTATAAGGGAACTCTCTCAGATAAGTAATCTGTTCTTTTTTTATTGAGATATAATTGACATATAACATAATATTAGTTTTAGGTGTACAACATAATGATTCAATATATGTATATATTGTGAAATTATCATGTTAAGTCTAGTTTTCATCCATCACCACACATAATTACAAATTTTTTTGTGATCAGAACTTTTAAGATCTACTATCTTAGCAACTTTCAAATATACAATACAGTATTATTAACTGTAGTTAACAATTTTTCCTGATCTTAGAGGAAACTCTTTCAGCTTTTCACCACTGAGTATGTTAGGTATGGGCTGGTCATATATGGCCTTTATTGGGCTGAGATATGTCCCCTCTATACCCATTTTGTTGAGAGTTTTTAAAGAACTTATGTGCATATATGCATAACCCATGGACACAGACAATAGTGTGATGAAGGCCTGGGACAGGGGGGCAGATGCAGCGTAGAGGGGTCAAGGGAAAAAAAAGGGGACTTCTGTAATATTTTCAACAATTAAGATAAATCTTTAAAAAAAATAGGTGTGGAATTTTGTCAAATGCTTTTTTTTACATCTATTGAGATGATAATATGATTTTTACCCTTCACTTATTAATGTGGTGTACCACTGTGATTGATTTACAGATGTTGAACCATCCTTACACCACTGGAATAAGTCCCACTTGATCCTGGTGTATGTTCCTTTAAAAGTGCTATTGAATTTATTTATTTTTTTGGCTAATATTTTGCATCTATGTTCATCAGGGATGTTAGCCTCTAATTTTCTTTTCTTGTACTGTTCTTGTCTGCTCTGGTATCAAGGTAATGCTAGCCTCATAAAATAAGTTTAGGAGTGTTTCCTCCTCTTCTATATATTTTTTAAGAATTTGAGAAGGATTTGTATTAATTCTTACTAAAATTTTTGGTAGGTAATCTATTCTTGATGTTAGCTATGAAAAAACAGACTAGGGAATTTTAAAAATTATATCTTATGATAATAGTAACTTCCTTTATCACCATCTCTTATTCTATAGGTTAATTCTGTTTTTGAACATGAAAGGTCAAATATTAATTCAGTCTTTTTCTTTGTAACTTTTGGAATCAAATTTCTTCTAGTAGATGATTGCCTGTTACAACCAAGAGTAGGTTATGCACTTGGGAAAGCAAAATTAAAAGTGTGGATAAAATATAAAATAATTTCCTCCACCACATTAACATGTAGAACCTAATTGAATATATTTGCCTCCTTCATGACTAAATCTACCTGAAATAATTTCTTGTCTTTATATTTTTTTAGAATCCAAAGCGTGAAATTCAGAAGTTGTTAAAATTTCTAGATAAAAACCTGCCAGAAGAAACTGTGAATAAAATCATCTATCATACTTCTTTTGATGTGATGAAGCAGAATCCTTGTGCAAATTATACTACTGTACCATCATTTGATATGGATCATTCTGTATCTCCCTTCATGAGAAAAGGTGAGAACATCATATACTAGTTTCTATAGAGCTTGTTAGTCACATTAAAGGGAATATAGGTGGATTAATAAAAGAAATTTATAAGAAATGGAAAGAGATTGAGAGAAAAATTTAGAAAAACTAAAAACTTTAGAGAAAATAATTTGTGATGAAGAAACTCTGTTATTGCTGTAAAACTAACATGTAAGACAAGTCTTTAATGAGAAATGTTTACTCAAGAGCCTATGTATCGATAAGCATGAGGCTCGGCATCCATTGCTACGTCAGAAGAATGTCCTTGATTTTTCTGAATTATCTAAATATCTATCCTTCATTCTTTAGAAATTTTGCTGTGGTAGGTAACAAGTTTACATGTTAGGCATACTAAGTTATGAAGGAAACTATCAAATCCTTGAAGTGTTGTTATGATTATGGTAAGTTATTGAATCCTCAGCATTGAACTCAGTATATAGCTAGCATCTTGCACAGAATAGTTCCTTAATAAATAATAAATATGAATTAAATTGAATTACATGTGTGTGTGAGAGTGAGAGAGACTAATTTTGTTAGTTGTATATGTATTAGTCAGCTTTGTTATAAAACAGACAACTCAGAGAATCTCAGTGACTTAAAACCATAAGATTTAATTTTCATTAATGTTGGTGGATGTTGTTCAGCTGTGGCAGCTGCAGTTCTGCTCAGCTCTTTTTCAGTCTGATCATTGTTTATGGTCTGTCATGGGCTTAGCCTCCTGTGTCTTCTCTTTCTGAAACACAGGCTGAAAGAGCTGCCATCTGTGGGGCATGGCCAATATCATGGTTTAGATGAAGAGCAAGAGAAGTAGTGGAACCTTGCAATGCCTTTTAAAAGCTTCTGTTCAGATGTGGTATATATTGCGCATATTCAAATTTCATTGGCCAAAGCATATCCAAAATTCAAGCCCAAAGTTAGTGAGGCAAGTAGGAGTCACACAACACATGACAATTGTTAGAGATATAAAACCTCCTTACAGTGAAGGAGGGAGTGAATAGTACAAACTGAGACAGTCTTGGAGAAACAGACATTTTGGTGAGAGCCTATAAGGGGACTTGGTAAGGGTAATTTTAATTATAATATATCTTCATGTATTCTAGAGATTTTTCTTTTAAAAATCTAGGAAGTATGCCATGGATAAGTCTTGTTGGGGATATCTGAATCTCAAACACACATGCTTTTGCCTCCCAGGAGACATTTGGAAACTTAATGGAGGTATTTCTTATGGTCATGATAAGGGTATGCAACTGACGTCTAATATGTAGAGGCCAAGGATGCTGACAAATGCTCTGCAATGTACAGGGCAACCCACATCCTCCCCAGCAAAGAACTGTTTGTCTTCAAATGTCAAAGATGGAGATGTAAATAAAGTGACAAAGTTCAGAAATCCTGGGCCAGACTGACAAAGTTACTTTGGCATATTTTCTTCCTTTTTTTTTCTCTCTAAAACTCGGCTTCCAGATGTGTCTTCTGGATTACACTGAGAGACATTCTATGAAAATGGCATTGTTTTTTATCGTGTATTTATTGCAAATGCTGTGTCCTGTATCCTTCCTTTGAGGTTTTAAATTGCTTAGTATTTTGAAGATTGAACAACATATAATAAAGATATATGTTTAATTACATTTAACCCAGTGATTTCCCAGTCTTACTTGATCATAGAACTTTTAAAATAAATTATCATTTGATATTGGAAAATAGGGGTTTAAAAGGACTGAAACATTCTCTGTATCTTTTGTTAACAAATCTCTTGAAGCCAAAGAGTAAATATTTTGATATATTGGATATTCTCCCTAAGACATTTCTTGAAGCTACTTAAAAGATTTTTTTCTTTATATAAGATACAGGGAAAATGCATAGAATTTTTAGAAAACTAAGAAGGTCTAAGAGTCTGGGAATTGTAGCAGGAGGTATGGAGTACATATGACATCCTAAAGTTAAAGACTTAAAAATATAAGTGTGATAATTCAAATCAGAACTCATATTAGAAGGAAATTTGACAGTAATCTCGATCTTAACATTTATCTTTCTTCTCAGGTATTTCAGGAGACTGGAAGAATAAGTTTACTGTAGCCCAATATGAGAAATTTGAAGAAGATTATGAAAAGAAAATGAGAGGGTCTACACTGAAGTTTCGTTCAGAAGTCTAAGAAATACCTGCCATTTGTCCAACTCCTTTAGCTGGCACTTAATAGAAAAAAGTCTCTTTAAACATTTAGTAAAAGAAAACCCTGTATGTGATATTTCTTTATTTACTAATATCAGTGGTTTGTAATAGAATATTAAAAGAATTTCAGTCTACATATGAAAAATCAGCACTATCTCTATGACTTTTAACTGTCTTCCACAATGATTTCACTACTCTTAAAGCCTAAACAATAAAATAAAGTTTAAAATTCATAAATTTATCTGATTTATTTTTTTAAATTCAACTTCTGGGTCTTTGAACTTGCAAAGAAGATATTTAGGGCAGTTTTCAAGATAGATTAGTTAGAACCAAAATATCCCCTTAAAAGGCCTTAATTTCTCTTTTTTGTATGCTTAGAATGATAACTGCGTGTGGTGATGGATGCTGACTAGGAACTTATTGTGATCATTTCACAATATATACAACATTGAATCATTTTTTGTACACCTGAAGCTAATATAATGTTATATGTCAATTATGTTTCAATTAAAACAATAAAAACAATTGAGAGTGCCACTGTCAACTCCTTTGTCTTCCTTAGAATTCCTCTGTTTCCTCAGAATATTTGTGGTGCTATCATACCTGACTCATGGTGATCTGACATAAAGACAAAGTAAGGATGCCAGTGTGAATCTAAAAATTATACTGGAGTAAACTTCAATTTTTTTGTCCTAATATATAATTATACATAATTGCCCCCATGTATATATAAATGGAAAGAGACACCCACCCAGAGAGACAGAGAAATATGAATAATTTTTTTTTCTTGAGTCACATTTTATTGACTTTGGTGCTCTGTGGAGTGCATGCATGCTACTGGAGACCAATCTTATAAATCACAGATAATAATCCTTGTTCTCTGCCACAGAAGAAGAGTTAACTAGTTGTTTCCACATTTTTTTTTTTTTTTTACCACCAATGTATTATTTTCAAAAGCTCCACTACCTTTCATTGACTGAGGATTTCCCATCTCTCTACTTAGTATCTCATGCTCTTAGAACCCAAGTTTCTGAAGGGTGCAATTTGACTCCAGCACATAGGTCCCCATCTGAGATTATAATCAACTCATTGACTTACTCTGAAGTTATTTTACATCTTAGGCATCGTGACTTTGACATAGACAATTTTATTGGTCATGATGTCAGAATACCTTATTTTAGATACATTACATTTCAAAAGAATGGGTCAACAGCACTAATTTTGTGTTATCTAAAACAAAGACGGTTACAATGACCCAATTACTTTTATTTTTTTATCACATATTGAAGCTATTGTAAAATTCTGCTGCTGTAGCTGGTGATATTTGTTCAAAATATTCCCAGCAATGACCAACCTTTTGTCCTAATATTTAGTTACGTTTGGGTGGCTTCTGTCAGGATTTTTATGTACAATAAATCACCTTTCAGTCAGTCCTCTTCTCTTTACCTGGCTTCTGGCCTACATCAAAGTATTCACTATAGCATTTCTCCCTCTGGCATCGACCATTCTTAGTTTTGCAAAAAACCCTTTTACCAAAGATTCACTACTGAGCAACAAAAACAAACAAGCTATTGATACAGCAAACAGTTTGGAAAAATCTCCAGAGATTTATGTGGAGTAAAAACAGCTAATCTCCAAAGTCAAAGACTGTATTATTTCATTTATATTATAAAAAAATAAATAAACAGAGCCATTTCAAATGGAGTCAGAGGCGCCAGTCCAGAGGAAATGCTTTGCACGTCTTACTCCTTGAACCCTTTGGAATGTTTAACTGGGGCAAAATAATCTTTGGGTTGGTCTAAACCAGCATTATCTTATAAACAACTGTAAAGCTAACAGGAAAAAGCAGACATCCTGACCACAAGGACAAATGATTATGGACATTCTTTAGAATTTCTATTTTAAGGAAGGGACTGCAGTGAAGTAGGTGAAGCTATAAAATGACAACCCGAAGGAACTTGTGGTGATAGAAATATTCTGTGTCCTAACTATTAATATTCTGGTGTTAATATTATACCACAGTTTTGCAAGATGTTGCCCCTGGGGAAAACTAGGTAAAGGGCACTTAGGGTCTTTATATTATTTCTTATAACTTCATGAGAATCTATAAGTATCTTAAAATTTAAATATAATAATTAAGAAAAGAACAGTTTTGAGAAAGACACGTAATTACAGCCTGAAATAAAACCTAGCTAAAGAAAATCAATTATGGTGCAGTTTAAGAGGGCTCTAAAAGTTAATTAAAGGGTGCGATAAAGGGAAACTCCAAAGGGAAAGGCACCTTTAGTTACTGGGCACTTGGCTAACTATTCATAGGTCTCATTTAGCTCTGAGCCCTGGGGATACAGAGGTGAATATGTCTTTGTATTAAAAGATTAATAGTCTTGTGATATAATAGGCAAATATTAAAAAAAAATAAACAGAAATTTGTTTAAACTGCTATGGTGACCTTGACTGAAGGAAGATTGGAGAAAATATTTTACTCAATAGTACGAGTTTTCAATTATTGTTTGTAAAATAGTAAATATAGGAGATAATACCCATTAGCATTCTGGTGGTGGTCTAATAATGGCCTCACATTATTCAATTATATGTGAAGTAGTGATTGCATGATTTATCTGTTAATCTCTTAACAAAAAAGCAGCTTAATGCAAGCTGATTAAAGAGATTGAGTTTCCAGGAAGAACAATAAATCTACAATCAGATTACTCCAAAAAGAATAGAAATATATCCATGCTGTAGAATTGAGGCTGAGTCTTTTAATCCAGGGGAAGTAAATCTTTTCCTTTTTTCCTGGGGTAAGTTCACTGTTTATTTGTTCTTCTCAATGACTTACACCTTTACCATACATTAGATAAATGCTTCTCAGGTTCTCAAGGCATTCTCCAAAGTGAAATAAAATATTCTACCTATTTTAAAAGTGCTGCTTGTGCATCAAATTCTAAAATTTTAGAATGCAATATTTTAAGTATAAAATTCCAAAAATAATTTAACCTAGTTTTCTACCTTAGTATAATTACTTCCATTGTAATTTTTTATTGTTTTTTATTTGTTCAATTCTGTTTAGCTACTCAAATGAATTATGCAAATAAGAAATTAATTCTTCCAGAATAGAAAAAAAGAACACCAATATTTTGAAATGAAAAAGCTATTCTATGTTTTTCAGCAACAAGGAAATTTCACAACAAATTAATGAGTGAATTAACATGTTTTATTCTTTTCTTATATATATATGTAAATTTCAGATCATGTTATCAGTGTTTTGATTCAGAAAACATTGGCACTGCACTTGTAATTCTTGACTTAATCCATGTAAAAATAACACCTGGAGCTTAATCAGCATAAAGTAACACCTGGGTCTATCTATAGCACACAGTTGCCATGAAAGAGTTCAAATGGACCTATCTAAAATGTACATTTCATGTAAAATACTTGACATACAAATGATGTGAAAGATATTGATAAATACTATAATCTCATGTGATTTCGACAACCAGGTCCTGTGCTTTTGTGATAGCCATCAAAAGCTCTGATTTGAGGTTAGGAAATCTCAGTTTATTGAAATTAGCAGTTGAATAATTGAGTTTGGCATGTTCTCAGTCTTTGTTAGTAAATGTGGTAGTTTTACTTTGAGTATCTCACAGTCACCTAAAACATATTATAAGACAGTTGCTCAGATGTCATCCTATATACAGCCACATGACACTTTTAAAACTAAAATGGAGAAATAAGGAATAGGTATTCAAGATTAAGACTGTAAGTGGTTGCTCAAAGTAACTGTCTTATGTTACAGCAACTAATGTGTAGTCACTTTTCTTACGATAGTAATTAATTTAGTAAACCAATGCTCTACTGATACATCATTTTAAATGACCCATTTCTAGTTGATTAAAAAAGTTTTTAAAGTGTACAATATGTTTAATAAATTCAGTAGCCATACAATAGTGGTTTTTTTAAAAAATAAAGTACATATATATATTATATAATTTGTACACACACAAGTAAACCAACTCTAGGTGAAATATCTTGGGATATTATCGCTTATAAAGAACTCAAAGAAAGAAAGGCAAAAATTACAGTTTTTCACAGGGAAGAAGAATATAAATAAAAATATCTATGATTTACATTCATATATATTCTATTTAGAATGGCAACATTTAGGAAATTAAAGCCTATAAAACATATAAATAAATAGAATTCTTAAAGAATCATCAAAAGAGACTGTTTTTCTAAACCATACTTTTCTATAGTTGGTTCTCTTGTTCCCATCAACCGGTTAATGAACATGTGGGTCTATGTTTCTATCACTATACTAGCCAAAGTTAGAAACAAATAAAAAATTTTAAAAAGCAGAGCATATGGCTTCTGCCTGTCTCTGGGGAACTTACAAATGAATAAATAAAAGAGAAGTGCAGCGCTGCATCTTGTGTGCTAAATTGTCTTCCTCAGACATTAAAGGCCTCTGGAATTCTGATCTGTTATTGATTTCAGGGGGAAGAAACAGAGTAGATATTGCCTGTTGACATCGTCCTTTATCTCTAGAAGAAAAGAGGTGGACATTTTTCTTTAGGGTTTTATCAATTAATTTTTTAAACAATTAAGCTTTAATTGCTCTATAAGTCAAAAAATAGGGACTGAGAAGATGTAAGGAAAATTGTTAGAATCAAAACAATAGCTAGATATAGGTCAAAATTTCTATATTAAATGTTAAATAGCAAAAATAAAGAAATATTTTTAAGAGGATTTTAAAGAATTAGTAAGAGAGAGACGAGGGAGGAAAAGACAGGGGCAGAGAGAGAGAGAATTCCATTTTATGTATGTGGTCAGTGTCCTGCAAGACTACTACCTGAGAAGTGGGAAGATGAATATCTTCCATTGCTTTCTATTTGTTATCAGAATTAAGATGATAAAATAAATACTAGAAATCAAAATCAAACTCTTTCTAACAAGTATAGAATTATATGTGATTCTTTGAACAGTTTAAAACAAAAATTAACTTTCTGAATTCTACTCATTAGCATGGTCTGTGTTTTTATTTTTCAGAGTGAAAAACCTAAGACTACTATGCTGAAAAAAAATGGAAATATATTTGACATTTAAAAAAATTTCAACCTGGGATTTGAAGAAAGACTCTATTTATGTCTCTGGCTATAGTCCTTTTTTCAAAACTTCAATTTTTTAGTGCTGTTTAATTTTACTATTTTGCTGTTGGCTTGTTTATTGAATTTTTTATTTCAATACTTTTATTTTTAAAATTTTATTTTAGTGTTTCCTTACAGCTACATAGACAGTCAATTTGGTAGGTTAAAAATATTTTATGCATAATTAATTTAAATTGTCTGCTACATCCGATACCTGACATACTGGAAGATGTATATTCGTTATCTTTTTTTCTACAACCTCTGTTTTATAGTGGGCTTTTTCCTTGTGTGTCATGTACTTTTATTGGGATGTAATAATTGTATAAACCTTACAGGTTGGAATTTTTAAAGTCCCATATTTAAAAGAAGTTTCTTTAGTACATATTTGCATTTGTATCCCTCAGATATCAGTGCCCTTACCAACCTGGAATAATTTTGTTGCAGCTTCAATATCTGGGTTCCTATTTTCAAACCTACGTAGAGAGTACACATTTAATCACAGCCCCACATGCTGCAGGCTTATGGTTACAAATTCAAATGCAGTGTTATTATTAATATTGTCAACTCAGAGTCTTATCAGGGAGGGTTGGCTTTCATTCTAGGGGTTCCTTGACTTTATTAGCTCTGCAATACGTGCTGTAATAAATTCTATTTCATCATGAAAAGAATTTCTTAACATTTTGTTTGTCACACTTAAAAATCTTGTTTTGTGTTTTCACTTTTTCTTTCTGCCTTCTAGGAACTGCTAGTGAAATTACTACATTATGGCACAAACTAAAAGATTTTATGTATATTTTACCAAAAAATTAAAAAGCGGAAGCCATACAAAGTTTAGAAATGAAATACGGAATGGCACTGCCTTCAACATCGTGGAGCTTTCTGATGAATTGTGGCTGGTTTCTACCGCAAGCAACATTCCCCAAAATGTTGCCCATGAAACCAGACTCAATTAGTGTTCAGCTGGAACAAAACTAGGAAAAGAAAAAAAGAAACAGTTTTACATTAAGCAAGCTCTAATAAAATAATTCTGAAGCCATATGTTCTGCTTCACTGTCAGACCACCAACACTCCTCAATTAAGACAGTTTCAGAAAAGAATAACATCTGTGCTTATATGGTTCTGACAGTCAAGCGATTTGCAGTGATATGTGTGTCCTACTTACATCCCTTGCTAGATATCTGTTAAAGATTATAACATGAGGCCTAATAAATCAAAACTAGATTTTAACTCAGCAATCCATGGTATGCTTTTGGGGGGGAAACAAATAATTCTCAATAACACAGAAGTTACAATTCCTTCAGCTGCGTCTGCAGTAAGAGCTTTGGCAAGGCACTATAATGCCTTCAAAATTCCTGAGAACAAGTTTGGTGAAAGCAAATGTAAACAGCATAGTGAACATTGGAGCCTGTGGATGCTTATGGTGTGGGAGCTCTGGAGGTCGAGGTGTTGTTATAAGGCAACTGGAGAAGGGGAGGAAGGAATGCAGGCGTGCATTGAAGTTTCACATTCACCTATAGATAGGTGCACAGTGGCTGCAGTGGGCATCCTCATGGAGCTTTCCGAGATAATTCAATATAATTTCTAGGGATGCCCTCTAAAGAGAAGTAGAGTTAGCATAGCTGGGGGGAAGCCAGCTCTCAATAGCAATTCCTGGGGGATAAAGCCACGACTGTTGTGCTTACAGAACTCTCTGTAAGCATAACTGCTTCTGGCTCATTAAGAATTCAACTAGCCTGGCCAGCATGGCTCAGTGGTTGAGTGTGACCTATGAACCAGGTGGTCATGGTTCAGTTCCCTATCAGGGTACATGTCTGGATTAGGGGTTGAATTCCCATTGAGGGGTGTGCAGGAGGCAGCCGATGGATGATTCTCATCATTGCTGTTTCTCTCACTCTCTTCCTCCCCCTTTCTCTCTCTAAAATCAATAAAAAAAAATTTTTTTTTTAAAGAATTCAACTGAACAGCTCATTTCTGCCTAGTCAGTGCTAATAAGCTACACCCATTGTTGTAGCCTTTTCTGCTATTGAATTAGAAAGTGAATGCAGGGATAACAGTGATAAAAGTTCACACTCGCATTGCGCTGACTACCAGTGGAGCATTGTGCCGAGCGCTTCACAAATACCTTTTTAAATGTTCCTTTATTGTTTTTGAGTACGTTGAGATAATTATAAGCTGTGATTTACCCAACAATGTCAACTAAAATATTGTATAGCCAGGTGGCATGAAATTAAACCCTAAACTCAGCTCTTTATTTCTTTAAAAATATACAAAACCTTAAAGGCTCTCACAGTTCTCAAGTTAACATAAGCTCTGGAAAGTTTAACAGCTGTAATGTATACCACCTTAATTTTACTAAAACCAAAATGAAAATATTATTATTCCCTTTGAAAGAAAAAAGATCCACTTTATTTCATGCAAGTAAAATTTAAAAAATTTTGTATTTCACATAGTCATAGGTCAAACTTTTAGACTAGCTACTCCTTGACACACATTCACCTCATCCAGCTCTGAAAGTCAAAATTCTCAAAAGTATTAAAAGCAACATTTCTTCTAAAGCAGTAAATGGAACAATTGTCTGCAAAAAGCAATTTGGATAAAAATTTAGAAGGTAGACAGCTTAAAGACAACAGAAAATTCTCCTAAGGACAAATTAAGCTATGAAATCTAAACATATACAGTTGTCCCCCTTAAATGTATACACACTCTTTGAATAATTATAAAGGCAGTGTTTATTAAAACACATTTTTTTTTTGAAATTGATCTATGTGCTGTTAAAGAGTGTGTACTTTTTGGGGGACACTGTGTTCCTTAAATTGGTTATAGAGTATTTGACTCCATTGTTGATATATTTACAAAGAGCTACCTCTCAATCTGAAATACAAACCATTAAATGTTCCATTTTTAAAACTTAAACCAAGCAACGTAGTCAACAGGGACTCTTGCCCAGCCATAAACTTTATCAGGCTGAGGGTGGGTGAGGTCCAGCTATGGGGTGGGGCATCTTCAAAGCTGGGCAGGTCGGGGGGGAGGAATGATGAGGCAAAACTTGAGCTGTTAAAGTGCAACTTTGTTAAAGTTGTTAAAAGAATATATCATTTTAAGGTTTTGCTGAGGCAGCTTACGAGGTCTCAGGCCAAAGAAGCTCTCCTTAAGAAAACTTGTGGGGTTGTTTCCGGAAATGGAAACCACCGGCAAAAGTATGGGGTGGTAAAGGCAGCTACTCACTTTTCCCGAGGCTCACCCTGGAAAAGAGAAGGGAAGGGAAGGGAAGGGAAGGTCTTCAAGCCAGCCCTTTAACTTTATGTGAATGAGAGTGGGGTTACCCTTCCCGTATTTGTTGAGTCAAAGTACAAGTGTTGGTCTGGTTCCCAGGAAAGCAACTCTTGTCCTCTATTTCTTCCTAGAAAGTGTGTGTGTGTGTGTGTGTGTGTGTGTGTGTGTGTGTGTGTGTGTGTGTGTGTGTTGGAGGTGGGTGAGGTGTGTATAAATGGAGACTGGACAAACTTCGTTATTATTTCCTTCTGCAGGGACAAGATGAGGTCAGGAATAGAGGTTTCCCTCACTATCCAAACGTAGAGCCCTCCTGTGAAAGCTTCCATAAGCTTAAATGGTGTAAAGCAAGGAAGCAATTTGCTAACGAATGCACAAAATAAATTTAGATACAGCACAGATGCTCGTAGACACAGCTCAGAGCTTTGACCGACTGATGCTGACATGGCTGAGTGCACTTCCCAGCTTAGCAGGGCCACTCTTCCTGCTCAGGGTGCTCACTGCCTCTCAAAGGTGCAAGACAGGCGTTAATGCTATTTTTTATTTTCACCTTTTTTTCTCAAAAGCAAAAATCCTCTTTATATAACTTTCAGGTAGTGAGAGCAGCAGTGTGCTGATCATTAAGAGGGAAGGGGTTGGTAGGTGAGGAGTGAAGGGGACCTGATATATGGTGATGGAAGATGATGTGGCTTTGGGTGGTGGGCACACAGTGCGATGTACAGATCTTATATCATAGAAATGTACACTTGAAACCTGCAAGTTTCTATTATCCCCAATAAAGTTAAGAAAAATAATTATGCCTTTTTTTTGTCAGATCGGCAAAAATATAATATAGTTTTTGGTGTGCCACAGAATTTTAGTAATTAGTTTATGTGTGTCATGAGATAAAAAGGTTGAAAATCGCAGGTTTAGATGATAAATTATGTCACCCTGTTCATAGGCATTTGCTTTTGCAACTCTAGGCTCACATCAACCCTTCTCAAAGTTAATATTGAAGATCCTTTAATAAGAGACGAAAGTAAGTGAGACCTTATAGGTATGGGGAGAGAAAAATGTGCACGTTTAAGAGCCCAAATGGACTTTTCTGATAACAAAATTTAAAACAAAATTTTCAATAACAGTTTACATTCAATATCATTTTGTATTAGTTTCAGGCTTACAACATAGTGACTAGACAAGCATAAGCTTTACAAAGTGTTCCCCCTGATATTTCCAGTATCCAACTAGTACCATAGATATTTATTACATTATTATTGACTATATTTCCTCTGCTGTAATAAAATTTCTTTAAAATAGTATATTCTGCCTAAAAAAAATCTATGTAAAATTTTATTCTGCATAATATATATTTTAAAATGAAAAGAAATGACAAATATGAGGAGAAAAGTGTCTTCGATCCATTTCAACCAGTTGGAGAAATGTCACTGAACTAGGGTGCGACTCATTGCATTGAGTCTATTTCAGAAGTTTGGATAAATGGAACTTGAAAACACTACACATAAGATTAAAGCTTCCAACCAATCTAACTTCCAAGTTTTGGCATTACAGTATTTTGAGAATACTGGCTCTTATAAATATATAAACATATGTATAAAAATTAAAATGTTTTCCCTGTTGGTGATCATGATAAGGCCTATATGTAAATGTCCAGTATTTTGCCAAAGTTGGTGCATAGGCACCACATGGAGGCCTTCCAGGCACAAACTAGTGACGTTACCAAAATTTTCCCCTGGGTCCATTTTTAGTTTCTTTAGAAATTTTGTAAGAATTTTTTTAGTGAGGGATATTGTTGATGATAACATTTATTTTATTTTACATGCACCGTAAATTTAATCTTAAACTTCTCATAGCTTCCATAATTAATTTTCTTTCAAACCAATAATTTGTTTTGCAGAAATTTTTCCATGAAAAAAATTAGGTTTGCATTGCAGCAGTTGCTTGAGATTTTATTTAAAAATAAAAAGTCAGCCAGGCTGGGCATGGCTCAGGGGTTGAGCATCCACCTAGGGTCCAGGCGATCGGGGTTCGATTCCCGGTCAGGGCACATGCCCGGGTTGTGGGCTCGATCAGTGACTCTCATCATGGATGTTTCTATCTTTCTCTCTCCCTCTCCTTTCCTCTCTGAAATCAATAAAGATATATTTTAAAAATAAATAAATAAATAAATAAATAAATAAATAAATAAATAAATAAAAGAAAAAGTCAGTAAGCATATTTTCTAAAGGCTGCTTTATTATTTCAGAGATTTGTTTTTTGTAAGAACATTATTTTTCTTCATGAAGAAAAAAACCTCAAAATTCAACCCACATAAAGAAATCTTACCAAATTAACATCAGTGTAGTATGCAATGTTTTTCTCATTAAAAAACAGGATTTAGCTAGTCTGTGGAGCTTACCCAGGAATAGGGAGCTGTCATATCCCCTCCTCTCTTCCACTTCCTATTGCAACCATTCAAGGCTGTTCTTACTGTAAAAAAATTAGAATCTTTTTTACAATGTATTTCTTTTCAACGAATCTGTTAATCACACTAAGAGTCACATTTAGAAGCAGTCCATGCAATGGATATTGGTGCAGTACCCATGATGTTTTGATGAAAATTCTCAGTCACAGTGTTGCTTTCTGTACACATTCTTTTCATTAGGTCAGTGCACGTGTACACAAATATTTGTCATTGTGAACATTTTTATGAGCACAACCGAGCAAACAAGAATAACCAAAGTTTATTTCTTGTGTGGAAAATTTCTTTATTAGTGCTTCCTTACCCTTCATATATTTAACACAACAAACTGACCTGGTTGACACACCTTTCTCTTTGCTGCCCCGACAGCCTGCCCTAAATCTACAGCATGGGCTTCACATTTTTCCCCTTATTGTCCTGTGGTGCATAAACTCATATTACACTGTGATTTTAAAGTTGACTTCAACTAAGATAAGTGAGTTTTACATTTTTTTGTTAGAATTTTTTTTTTTCTTGTGGAGGCACAGAGAAGTTAAACTTGAGTTTGAGACTGAAAGCTCTGGAGGGTCTGGCTCTGAAGTCTGCCCCCTTGCCCATTAGGCTCCTCCCACTGTTTCAGCGTTCCTGCTGCTGTTTCAAATAGCTTCACTAATTGTGGTTGGGATAGTGCACTCGTCTATTTTACTGATAAATTTATTTAAGAGATCCTGAGGTAGAATTGTACAGGTCTCCAAACTCTGCCTGATCTCACGTTGTCTAGATGTCCATTATCATCTTGCCTATTTCAATTGATTTTTCAACAAACAATGAAAATATTAATTCTTAGTAACAGATTTGTATATCCAATTGAAAATATAATTTCCCCAACTTTTGTTTTTGGTGATAATAGAACTGTATTGACTGTGTCTTTGGAACGTGTCATTTGATTTCATGGTTAGCAAGAAGGGGAGGCGATTTGTGGGAGCCAATATCTTTATGTGCCATCAAAAGAAAAAAAAATTTCCTAGTTTACAGAGTCACAAAATTATACAAAAAATGAACAAACTAGCTTAGAGAATATCTCAGAAAAATCCTATGTTCCAGATCCTCAAGGAGAGCGAGATTGGCGTTAATGTGATGGGTCTCAATGCTCTCCAGATTCTTATAGCAGATAGGCTGAGGATTATGGTTCCCATAATTGCAACAAAATACAACTAACCCAGGTGCACATAAATACTTTTTTTTGTGTTCTTTCTCTCACACATACTTCTACACCCCCCCCCCCATGAATTAAAAATTAAACACTCACTGAAAAAAATTAGAAATCCATTGGTAACAGCAAGGTCTTTTAGAAACTCAAATATGTCTTTAAATTTTCTTTAAAAATATGTAAGTAAATGGAAGATATTAAAAGAATGTGCTAGTTTCTTTCTGTGCTTTTTGACTACCCTAAGCCTATATCAGTATAACTGCCAGGGCAAGGAGTTGGTGGTTATAACTAGACCATAAGAGAATCTTATCGGGGCCCTGCCGGGCGTGGCTCAGCGGTTGAGCATCAACCTAGGGTCCAGGAGATCGAGGTTCGATTCCTAGTCAGGGCCAGTGCCTGGGTTGCCAGCTCCACCCCCAGTCAGGGGGGGTGCAGGAGGCAGCCGATCAATGACTCTCTCATCATTGATGTTTCTATCTTTCCCTCTCCCTCTCCCTTCCTCTCTCTGGAATCAATAAAGATAGATTTAAAAAAAAAAAAGGGAGAGAGAGAATCTTATAGGGTGGTTGAGGTAGCGGAGGTGAAGGGCAGGAGCATATTTCTAACCCTCCACAAACTTCTTTCTTATTTATTTATTTATTTATTTATTTATTTATTTATTTTAAATTTTTAAATTTTATTTTTGTTTAAAATATTACAGATGTCCCTTTTTCTCCCCAATGACCCCTTCCACCAAGTCCCCTCCCACTCCCCCGTCCCTCTCCCCATCATTGTCCGTGTCCTTGGGTTGTGCATATATGCATGTAAATTCTTTGGTTACTCTCTCCCCCTCCACCCACCCGCCCTCCTCCGTCCCTCTGACATTCGTCAGTCTCACCCATGCTTCCATGTCATTGAATCTATTCTGTTCATCAGTTTATTAAGTTCTTTAGATTCCACGTATAAGGGAGATCATGTGATGTTTGTCTTTCTCTGCCTGGCTTATTTCACTCAGCATAATATTCTCCAGGTCCATCCACACTGTCCCAAAGGGTACGAGATCCTTCTTCTTTACAGCTGCGTAGTATTCCATGGTGTAAATGTCCCATAGCTTTTTATCCACTCATCTACTGATGGGCACTTGGGCTGTTTCCAGATCTTAGCTATTGTAAACTGTGCTCCTATGAACATTGGGGTGCATATATTCTTTCTGATTAGTGTTTCAGGATTCTTAGGATACATTCCTAGGAGTGGAATCACTGGGTCAAAAGGCAGCTCCATTTTTAATTTTTTGAGGAACCTCCACACTGTGTTCCATAGTGGCTGCCCCAGTCTGCATCCCCACCAGCAGTGCACTAGGGTCCCCTTTCCCCACACCCTCGCTACCACGTGTCGTTTGTTGATTTGTTGATGGAGCCATTCTCACAGGTGTGAAGTGATACCTCATTGTGGTTTTAATTTGCATCTCTGATGATTAGCGACGTCGAGCATTTTCTCGTGTCTCTTGGCCATCCGTATGTCCTCTTTGGAGAAGTGTCTATTCAGGTCTTTTGCCCATTTCTTAATTGGATTGTTTGTCTTCCTCTTGCTGAGTAATATGAGTTCTTTGTACACTTTAGAAATTAGCCCCTTATCAGATACATCCTTGGCAAATATGTTTTCTCAGACCGTGGGGTTCCTTTGTATTTTGAGGCTGTTTTCTTTTGCTGTGCAGAAGCTTTTTAGTTTGATGTAGTCCCATATGGGAGGGATCACATTACCGGACTTCAAACTGTATTACAAAGCCACAGTAATCAAAACTGCTTGATATTGGTACAACAACAGGCATATAGATCAATGGAACAGAACAGAGACCCCAGAAATAGACCCACGCAATTATGGTCAGTTAATATTTGACAAAGGAGGCGAGAGTATCCAATGGAGTAAAGACAGTCTCTTCAATAAGTGGTGCTGGGAAAATTGGACAGATACATGGAAAAGAATGAAACTAGACCACGAACTTTCACCATACACAAAAGTAAACTCAAAATGGATAAATGGATAAAAGACTTAAATGTAAGTCACGAAACCATAAAAATCCTGGGAGAAAACATAGGCAGTGAAGTCACAGACATCCCACATAGTGGAATTTTCTGATACATCTCCTAGAGCAAGAGAAACAAAAGAAAAAATAAACATATGGAACTCTACAAACTTCTTGTTCACTCCATCTCTGTGTATCTGTCACTCAAAATACAAAAAATAAAAAAATAAATGCTAAGACCTTGTAGAAATGATCAGAGCAACAGAAAGCAAGTACATTCTGAAACCATTAGTTCTAGCCTGGCTGTTTCTGCTGCCAAAATTGTTACTTCTTCAGCAAATGTTTGCTCTGTCCAAGATATTGGCAATTCACGGTTCTTTCAGATGAAAACACACACACACACACACCCCCCAGGACTTTTTATCATAACGAGGCTGACTGGAAGCCATCCTTGCCTGGGGTGGAGGAGCAAGCCTGTCCCCGAGGACCCTTCTGGTTCCTGGCTGGGCACCCCTCTCGGGCCCCGGAGCACCCCTGCACTCCCCCTGGCCCCTCTGGCCCAGCTCCTTCTCGGCGCCTCCCAGCTTTGCCCGCTGGAGAAGCAGCAGGCCCTGCTCTGTGTGCTTTGCCTCTGCAGCTCAAACCTTTGGATGGTAACTGCCTGTAACGTCGCCGACCACATTCAGCTTATTTCCTAAACTTATCTTTCCCCTCCTGGCCCCCAGCCCTGCCCTGGTGAATTATTCCAGCTCCCAGGGTTCCCTTCAGCAGCAGCACTGGCAGACAATGACCACCAAAACAGGGACCACACTGTGAGGTAAAGCTTGCTTTGTAAATCTGTCTTCTTTAAGTTTTTCTCTTTCAGCCACAGAGAACTGTGCTCTCTGAATGATTTCTGTTTTGAACATGCTTATGATTAGAATGTTTTTGCCACGTTTCATTTTTTCCACAGGAAACTCAGCTCTTGTTTATGCTGTGCAGGATTTCTCGGGCCTCCAATGGTCACTTTCATTTTTCTGGGTCCGGTGGGACTCTTCCGAAACACGCCAGGATTGTCTTCTGGTGAATCACGGAGCTTCAGAAGGGAAAAAGGAATCCTCTCAGTCCTTACTTCTCCCCTCCCATTTCCCCTCTACCCCCACACACGTGTGTGCACACACACGTACTTTCCAGTATGTTGAATATGTTGTTTATTTATTTCAGTATCCTGGACTCGATGTGGACAAAGTAAAGCTGGACTTTGTATAGGATGGGACAAATGGAAGCAATATTCTTTTCTCAGTGAAAGAGCCATTCAGTTTGGAAGTCAGATGACTTAGTTTATCCTAAGAGGTGTATTGTGTTTCACTTTTCTTTTTTTCATTAATCTTTTTAAAAACCAAATTTTAGACATTTTCATTTTCAACCTGTGGCTTAACTTTAATAGGAAGACTTCCTGTGTCATGTAGGCTATACTATAGAACCACATAAAATTGTTACTTGATGATAGGGTTTAAAAGACTTTTTATGAACTAACTTTATATTTGAAAGTAAGTATCATTCATGGAGCATCTTCCAATGTACCTGGTTCAATGAGATTAGTCATTTTATGTTTTGTAGTCCTACTTCCTGGACCTGTCTCCCCATATAATTCTGAAATCATCTTCATCCACTAGTCACAATGAAGCAATGCTAATTCAGGACTAATCCTCCCAGGTTTCTGAATTGGTTACACCCCATCCCAGATGTGACCAGTGTGTATTCAAATCAGCTACCTTATTTTCATCTTGTTACTCATACCATTCTTCTCTGACATTTTTGCAGTGTGGAGAGCTTGTGCTTTATGTCAGGGGAAAGTTTATTTTGTCAAAGAAAAATTTCCTTATAGATTGTGAACTTCTTATTTGACTAAGATAAATCAAGAACATTTGTTGACTCTGGGTAGAGACCACCCATGGTACATTTGCACTATGACAAAGTGAGCAGAGCTGGGAAAACTGAAGTCTATTTCTGGGTTGCCACTAACTTGTTTCGTGTCTTTAAGCAGACTCTGCTTACAGTCACTATAATTGTATTCATTATGTTTGAAAAGTTGAGACAGGAAACATATAATCATTCCCAAGATGACCTTCTAAAGATAAAAAACACAATGGCTGAAAAAAATGCATTGGATGGGATTGACATCAGATTGCACATTGTAGAAGAAAAGGTTAGCAAACACAAAGGCAAAGCAATAGATGTTAACCAAATTAAAACCACAAGAAAAGGATTATTTAAAACTGAATTGGACATCAGTGAGCTGTGAACAATTTCATGTGGCCTGGAGTCCCGGAAGGAAGAGGGAAAGACAGGAAAAAAAGAAATAATGAGTGTAAACCCACATGTCTAAGAAGCTTGATAAACCTGAAGCACGATGCGTGCACACACACACACCCGTGAAAATAACCACACCAAAGCACATCATAATTCCATTACTCAAAGTCAGTGATAAAGAAAAAGTAATCTTACAAGCAGGAAGATAAAACAGATGCATTAAGTACAGAAAAAAAAAGGTAAGAAAGAAAACAGATTTCTATAAGGAAAAATGAGGTCAACTAAAGCGTAATTATGAGTGATGGACTTATTTTGCATTAAGCCCATATACTTTTTAACACTGATGTGTGAAATGTAATTTTTAAATTCAAAATAAAATATGCAGTTCCATTTCTTTCCAAAGCTTCTACTGAAGACCTTTGTTCTGCTTGTCACTGAGCCAGGAGCTTTATACACTCAAAAATGCCCTTTGTATTTAGATCTCTGTGTGCTCAGTGTGTTAGAGGCCAATTTTACTTTGCGTCATGTTGCAGTATCTTAAGATTAACATTAGTTACTCAGCTTCTGACTTTTATGCTTTCATTTCTCCAGGATTTGATTGTCAGAAAATATTTTATTAAGAATTTGCACAATCTGGTACAAAAAATGAGTATCCCCAAAGATATCCTGAGAAAGAATTTGGAGATGGTGCATGGCTATCCCATGATCTATGCTTTTGTGGACAACTGGGAAAGGATTGAGCAGTTCCACAGCAGGCCAGATGACATTGTGATAGCCACTTACCCCAAATCAGGTGAGTTTTGTGGCCTGACAAATAGAGGTCTGACTTCAACCTTTGTTTTCTGAAAATCAACTTCTCTATAAAATCATTATCATCCTAAGTAAAATTAATATTCCTATCACTTAGTCTAGCTATCTACTTCAAGTATATTAAAATGGAAATTTGAGGCATAGAAAACTCCACAGAATTAAGTTTTTAATAGAAAGTGTTAGGATTCCAACAGGTACTTTATCCCTCAGATTTGGGTGATGGTTATAAAAACATGTTGCTTTCTGCCACAGGTACCACTTGGCTAAGTGAAATTGTGGACATGATTTTAAATGATGGAGATGTTGAAAAGTGTAAGAGAGATTTTATAACTGTGAAAGTCCCAATGTTGGAAATGGCTGTCCTTGGACTAAGAACTTCAGGTAATTTTAAACCATTTGGGAATTATAATTTTGTTATATTATTTATCTAGCATATTAATTATTGTATTTATGATTTCCACTGAAAAAATGGAGTAAATTTGGTAACATAAAGTGGAAATTTGAAAGTAATACAATAACCAAGGCATGTAGAGACACTGAAGTTTTAGTCTATGACATATTTGGGTGTGATAACAAAAAATGAATAAGTTTTGTTGTAGGAAACAATTAAAAATTTGGTCAATAACATAAGGAAAGTACCTTATCTTTTATTGACTTTTGTTGTGTAGAATTTGATGGATTAGAACAATAAGCTCCTAATTTAAGACTTTATTGTAGTTAAATAAGTAAAGAAGTACCAACATCTCCTAAAAAATAAAATTTATTATTAATACAGTTCAATTTTTATTTCTTAATTCTTTGAGTGCCTCTAAAGAATTATGTACTGTTCTATGGGCTAGATACAAAATTATTAGTAAATTAGATGTCTTAATCCCAAGGAATTTATGGTAATATAGGGACATTAAATAAGTAAATAAACTATCAATATGTGCATGTTATTGGCCTTATGTACCCAAAGAGTAAGGCTCAGTGAAAGAGAACAACAGGAGAGTTTACTTTAGATTGGATTATTAGAGACATCTCTCTTGAACTGAGACCTAAAACCATGCACATAGTTGGAGAAAGCATATTTCAGGAACATGGAGTATTAGCTACAAAGCCCTAGATGCAGAAAAGGCACTGGTGTGGTCCTGGGACTAGAAAACAACCGCAACAACCAACAACAGTGAAAGAAGGGAAGTATGAGATGCAAAGCAATTGGAGGCTAGACAGAGACAGGTCATGAGGGCTTGTACTTTTTAAGCAGCAGTGAGCTAAGAGACAATCAGTAAAGTATGGTGTCCTGTAAGCAAGTGAGAAGTGTTAGGAAATGAGGCCTGGCTCTTCCATGCTGCTGGAAACCTGGCATAAGTACAGCAGTGAAACTGTATATCAATTTAAAGAGCAGAATCCTAATTTTCTCCCCTGCTGTAGCTAGCTACTTGCACAGGCGGAGCAGGACCAGTTGGGAGCATGTCATTCCTCCTGAGCGGTGGTGTGAGGTCAGTCAGAGAGCAAATGCTAAAGCTTGGAACTAAAGGATTATTTTTGAACAAGCATCCAAAATGAATGTTAGAGTGAGTGTAGACTCCGGGGCTGAAGAAAAGTAGGAAATTAAAGAAGTGGTAGAATCAAAGTAATCAGGGATATGGGAGGGGGATTATTTGTGGGAGACAGGAGTTGGAGGTGGTTAGTGAGGCTGCGAGCATTGCTGGAGAGTGAGTAGGTGAGGCTCACCAGGTAAAGGAAGACAAGTTGGCACTCAGATTTACTATGGGTCCTGAATGTGAATACGTGTGGTGTCGTTACATGTTCCCAACATTTATATTTCCCCATGTAAAGGGTTCCTTTAAAGGATCTCAATGGCAAAACAATGACAAGACAGAAGAAAGAGGTTGAGAAATCTTTCAGAGAAGCTGAGGGAGGGAAAGGGAATAATGTGAGGAAAGTGTCAGGAAAGAAACAGACGTAAGAGTTCATATGATGGCACTGAGGAATAGTGAGCTGTGGAAGAGTATGGTCTGTGCTTTCTACATGCTGAGTAAAGAGACTGTGACTACCAGGTCAGTAGAAGCATAATGAAATACCTTGTGGAATTTTATAGGTGTGTGATTAATTTTTTCATATAAAATTCAGGATACCCAATTAAATTTGAAATTCAGGTATCTATTTTATTTAATATAAGTATATTCCAAATATTACATGCAACATACTTATACCAAAAAGTATCTGTTGTTAATCTGAAATTCAAATTTAACAGGAATTTTTGCATCTTTATTTTCTAAGTCCGCCAACCCTGCCCGCATTGATCTTAAGGAGTTCTTAATACAACTGTGTGTTATATAATGCTCTCTACAGAGCATTTGTTGGTGAACAAAACAAATGCTACCCCTGTGTGTTTGGGGGTAGGGACATGGAAGAAGCATGGGAACTGATAACAAATAGGTAAATGAATGATGAAATTAAGTGCTATGTAGAATGTTATAAAGGGATGTTTTACTAGAAAGACTGAGTGGTTTTTTTAGTATCTGCAATAAAATTTGGCAAGCTGTTGAAGCATAGGGTTGTTTTGAATGAGTGAGTCAGATAAAATTTGGGGCAGGTGTGTCTTCATATGCAAAAGATGGGAAGATAATGTAGAATTAGCACGTAATCTAGAGGTTAGACTGGATATAAGTAATATTGTGAAATATATGTAGAGGACTTTAATATTTTTTGGATGTGACACCTGAAAGAGGAGAGAACAAGAAATGAGATCTTGGTGACTCTTGGAGATGACACCTTTAACAGCTGTATCTGGGGTGCGATAAAGGCCACTAGCCCATTAAGAGAATAGTGAGTGAAAGGGGTTAGCATAGCTCTTCCCAGCCTACGTCACAAATTCTCTGAGCATGCCTTTACTCCACAAGTGCCTTCAGACTGGCCAAGTCACTTATGTAGGGAGATTCTTCTGGCTCTAAACATAGAAAATAAATGAATGCTTTCTGCCTCAGGGAAGTTTATATATCCCTGATCCAAAGACTTAATGTGAAACCAAGTTCTACCACATAGTAGCTGTATGACTTTGGAGAGTTCAACTAATACCTTAAAGTTACACAACATTTTCATTTTGCATTATACATATGACACATAAAGGAAATAATGAAAAGGCAGGAAAAAACAGCTGATGCTACACAAAAATGACATCATCTATACTATAATAGCTGATGCAAAACAATAGTTGATGTGAGATTTACTAGATATCAATAACTCTTTGACAAAGAAAAAACATTTTTATAATTATTTATGATAGGCACAGACATGATAAAACCAAAGTGCTAAGGTTGCTATTATTACTCCTCATTTCGGAGGTAAAGAAAGTGAAATATAGAAACTGGGATACTTTCAAATGTCTCGCAGTGAGTAAGCGATAGAGTTGGAATTTGAATCCAAGAAGGCTAACCTCATAACCTATGCCCTTAATCATCATATAATATTGCCTCTTACAATCCAGGTTAATAATGCCTATGATTAGTTCAAAATTTAGTAGCATTATATACTGTTCAAAAATATTCTGAAAGGTTGGTTGAGAAAATTAGGAAATGCAGGCTCCTTGGAGACTCTAATATCTCTGTATACCAAACTGAATATTCCCAGGTGTAGAACAATTAGAGAAGAATCCATCACCCCGGCTTGTGAAGACACATCTACCAATTGATCTTCTTCCTAAGTCTTTTTGGAAGAACAACTGCAAGGTACACTCTAGACTGCCACTCAATTTTTTAATGTGACCATAATCCCTTCACTCACTCACATAGTAAATAATTGCTCAGGTGTTTTATTTATTTGTTACCTTGAGAGCTGAGCTATATAAGAAAGTATTTCCATGAAAGTGTTTGAATTTTTTTTTTATGCTCACCTTGAGGATATGTTTTTATTGATTTTAGAGAGAGGATGAGAGAGAGAAACATCGACCAATTGCCTACTGTACTTACCCCAATTGGGGATCTAACCCTCAATGTAGGTATGTGCCCTGACAAGGAATTGAACTCGCAAAATTTTGGTGTATGGGCCGACAAATCAATTGAGCCACCCATCCAGGGCTCAATTATTTTAGTCTAATCCTACATATTAAAAATTTCCAGTTATGTAGCAACAGGATTCCCATCTCAGTACAAGTCCCTGGATATTTTGATCTTCTTTGAAAATTCAACATAAGGAAGTCAGTTCTTATTTGATTGGTAAAATTCTCCAGTGAAACATTTATGACTTTTGGAGAAATTTGCTTTTGGAGAAATTTGAAATTCATTTTCTTCAGTAATTGTGGGGCTTTTCAGATTATCTATATCATCTCAGCTGACATTTGCTAGTTTGTGATGTGTGAGGAATTCTCAGTTGTTGAATTTTATAACGAAAAGCTATTCATAATATTCCCTTCTTATTCTTTTTTTTTAACAGACTTTATTTTTTACAGCAATTTTATTTGTTGTTAGGCCAATTTTAGGTTCACAGCAAAACTGAGTGGAAGTCAAAGCGATTTCCCATACATCCCTTGCCCTCACACATGTTTAGATTCTCCACTGTCAGCATCTCCCACCAGAGTGGTACATTTGTTACCGTTGATGAACTTACATTGATACACATTATCACCCAAAGCCCATAATTTACCTCAGGATCCATTCTTGGTGTTGTACATTCTATGGGTTTGGATAAATGTATTTGTCATGATATATATGTGTGCGTATATATATATATTATCATATCATATCATATCATATCATATCATATCATATCATATCATATCATACAGTATAGTTTTAGTGACCTAAAAAATCTCTGTGCTCCATCTATTTATTCCCCCCTCTCCCTCAACCCTGGAAACCACTGCTCTGTCTCTATAGTTCTGCCTTCTCCAGAATATTGTATAATTGGAATCATACAGTATGTAGCCTTTACAGATTATATTCTTTCACTTGGTATCATGCATTTAAGATTCTTCTATGTCTTTTCATGGCTTGATAGCTCATTTCTTTTTACTGTTTTTTTAGTTTCTTTTCTGTCTGGAGGTGCCACAGTTTGCTTGTACACTCACCTACTGAAGGACATATTGGTGGCTTCCAAGTTTTGGCAATTATGAATCAAGCTACTACAAACAACCATGCGCAGGTTTTTCTGTGTACTTTATTTTCCAACTCCTTTGGGTAAATTCCAAGTAGTGAAACTGCTGAATTGAATGGTAGGAGTATGTTTAGTTGTGTGTGTTTTTAATTTTTTAATTGATTTTTAGAGATTTCATGGATTTCAAATATGTTACTTTCTTTGCTTGTATGTTAATTTTTTCTTAAAAAACACACACACATCCATTTGATTTCTTCCCCTCCTCCGACAGGTGATTTATCTGGCTCGAAATGCCAAGGATGTCGCAGTCTCATATTACCACTTTGACTTAATGAATAATTTGCAACCTCCTCCTGGCACCTGGGAAGAATATCTGGAGAGATTCATGGCTGGAAATGGTAGGTAGGCCTTGGCCTAAAATTGATAAGTAATGTTTTTAACTTTTAATAACACTATTAACTATTGCTGGTATGAATTTTCCTTTCATAACATTTATTTTTCCCAAGTCAGTAACAAGTACATTCAAATACCATTTAAAAATTAAATCAAATATGTCTAATATTTTGCTATGGTATTTAATATATAAACCTGGTATTAAACACTGGCTTAATGAAAATATTCTCTAAGCTCTTTTCAGTTGCTAGAAATCCATTTTCACTTTCTGCTCACAGTAGAAATTGCTTACCTTGCCGAAACCATTAGTATAATCTGTTGTACACATACTTATAGTACTTAAATAAATAATTTATATAGTACTTCATAAAAGAATAGTTTTCTTCCATGTGAGGCTAAGTATAACCTAGTGGAGATCAATGTATTTTCAATTAAAGTGTTTCCTTGTACATAATATTTTTAAATCTGATTGTTTGTAAATTCATATTTGGTCTATATATATATATATATATATATATATATATATATATATATATATATATATATAATTTAAATTGGCCTTATATTCTCAGTCCCCTTGATTATTAATGCCACAGAATGTTTGAACATTGACTTATTTTTCAGAAACAAATCTTTAATTTTATGAATGCTCATGGAAATAGACTTTTTCTCTGATTTTAGTGGCCTATGGTTCCTGGTTTAATCATGTTAAGAGCTGGTGGAAGAAAAAAGAAGAACACCCAATACTTTTCTTGCTCTATGAAGATATGAAAGAGGTAAAATGATAGAAATTCATTCTGGGTAATTCCTCATTACATCCTGGGGTAAAAAGATTAACATAAAATTTTCAGCTTAATCTATGGAGTCCAAAATGATATAATTCTTCATGCCTACTTCCCCAAATCTTAAGATCATTAATGACTTTCTAATTGTAAAACCTATAACATTTTTATTCCTCTTACCCCTCTTAACCATTGTATTTATTGTGAGCACCTTTTCTTTCTGAAATTCTCTCCTCCATTTAACAGGTTATCATACTCTCACAGCTTTTCAGTGGATCTTTATCTATCACTTGGTCGCTTCTCTTTTTAAGCTGTTTACTATATTTTGGTGCTCATGTCCATGCCCACTATTGCCAAAACTATTTATGTGCTGTTGATGCCTTCAAAACTTTAATTTCTACACTGAATTCAAACCCATGCTTTTATTTAAATGACCCTCAAATTTAACATGTTCAAAACTAAACTAATCTTGCTTCTCTCTCTCCACCAGGTAATCCTTTTCTTCTTTTATTCTCTCTTTTGATTAATGATGTTATATGTCCATTCAGTTTTCAAAGCTTGAAATTAAATTGTCCTCATTAGTTTCCCTTTAGTGAATATAGTTCAACTATGTCTTGAACATCCCATTGGTTCACATGCCCTATTACATTCTTCAAATGTGCCCCCCTCCTTTATTTGCTTACTACCTCCCTCTTAGCCAGGGACTCATAAACATTCATCTTGTCTCCTGTATGAACTGGCATTAGTTCAAATACTACTGCCAGATCCCAGGCCTATTCTGGAGCTCTTTCACTTAAATTAGGCAAATGGGAGGAGTGTGTGTGCCCACACACGGGAAATATATGGAAACCAAGCTTTTCTAGTTCTACGAGCCTGGGCATACAAATGAGAATACTTGTTAGACTTTCAGCTCATGATGGAAGGTGCCATACCTACCGTTCTTTTGTTGTTGTTAACCCTCCTCACCTGAGGATTTCCTAATTTTTAGAAAGAGTGAAAGGAAGGGAAGGAAGGAGGGAGAAAGAGAGAGAGAGATCGATTTGCTGCCTCCCTCACTTGCCCTGACTGGACCAGAATCGAACCCGTGACCCTTCAGTGTGTGGCCGATGCTCTAACCACGGAGCAACACCAGCCAAGGCGCATATCTACCTTTCTTGTGACTGCATTCGCAGTACCTAATTTAGCACCTACTGCATAAATAAGGGCTCAATGGTCATTTGTTGTGTTAATAATTGATTGCTTGAATTAATGAATAAATAGATGAGTGAGCAGTAAAACAAACATTTTAGTGACTTTCTTACTTTGCCTACCAGAAATCATGCCCCAGGTAAAATCTCCCTTGCTCCACATATTTCTAATTAACCCCCAGATTATTTCTCACATCTTATCAAAAAGAGTCCTCTGCGTTTTTCTGCTCTGCACAGGCTCCCACCCTCTGTCATACTTGTTTGCAGCCCATAGAGAACCTGTGCTCTAAAACTTACCAATGTTTGAGGCAATTAATGTCAATTTGGTGGCATACACAGCTAAAGTGGTTTTGGTTAATATGATTAAATTACATATTCTTTATAAGAGAGAAAAATGTTCTTCTGTTCCAAGTATCTCTCTTCCTGTAAACGTAAATAACACTAGCTTTCTGAAAATAGAAATTTTATCTTCTTAATATAGTTTCTTTTCTCCATAGAATGGAGAAATACGTTTTCTGACCTGGCACGGTATCCAGATTCTGAGTCACACATATGCTGTATCCCACATGACTCTCTTGTGTCAACCTTTCCTCTTTACTGAGCTCACATGCCTTATTCAAATCAACTCATTTAAATTGATCTACAGTGTGTTTTAATCAGCTTTATAAACATATCCAGGTACTTTGTATCCCATTCAAATCTTCTATATAGATTATAATTAAAAGGCAATGTTTTTCTACTGCCATACAGATATTCTTAGACAATGTTATATAAAGAGGTTTAATATAATAATATTAGAGCAAAATTATAATTACATATCAAGAATAAAATTCAGAGAGAAGCCTAGTAATTTACATCAGGTTTATTAGTGCCTTCATAAATTCTCAATAAATGAGCTGAAAGAGAAATGCAGCAGAGGAAGACTCGATAGGAGCCAGCACTCTGCACTTGAACTTGTGCTGGTTTATACAGTAACATCATCACTGATACTTTGGCTGTGGCCAGGTTATTCTCCAAACAGTTTGAGTCCCTAACAGAAATTGCTCTCTATTTGCCTGTCCATCTATGTGTTTTCTTAGTACTACGACTAGCTTTTCTTTTGGCTTTTTCTCCACCATCATCATTTCTGACTTCTAATTTATTCTAAGCATTGCCACCCCTTAATTAGTCATCTCACTTTTTCCTCATCAAGCTGTCACACATAAAATATTACCATAATTTCCTTTCTAGGGAACTCCCTGCCAAAACATATACGTGTGTATACATGCACCTGCATGTGCGTGCACACACACTCAGAGTTAATAAGACACGTTATTAAAAGCTGTTTCTTTCCTTTGGCGTTACAGATACAGTCCAAATCCTTCAATGGGACATCCAAGGTTGTTCTCAATTTAAACCCAGTTTATCTTTCCAGTTTTATAGCTTCTATCACTCCTACGAACAACTTACATCTCACTCTGACCATTTTGCTATTTTTCTCCCTTGAACATACTATGAGACACTAATACTTCTAAGAGTTGTAACTTTTTTATTAATGGAAATTCATTGTCCAACACCTCAAAAGACTATACACATCATGGTAAATTCTGACTCATCTTTTTAAACTCAGCTTAGATATCAACTCTTCGAAATCTTTCTAGACATCTCCATGCAGATTTTAGTTTGGCTTCCTAAAATGTTACAAATATTAAGTTTGTCTCATTAAAATCTGGAAAATGATCCATTTCTCAGATTTTGTTCTTTTTATCCTCAGTGGTTAATGAATAATTTAGGTCTCGATATCTTTGCTCATCTATTAGAGTTTATTTTTAATAACCTATGTTTAAGCAAGGCCAAGTCAGTGTTTATACTTGATGTTGTCCATGAATTTATTATTTTTGTCTTTAAATATTGTTACTAAAAACAAAAAAGAAATTTTGATTAAATGCAGAAAAAAAGAGATGGAAAGAATAAAAAGATATTGGGTCTCTAAAACATGCACAGTTCAAATCTGATTACAAGTCAAGCTTAAAATAGCCCTTAAGATTATTTTCTATAAGTATTGTTAATATTTAGCTCAAGATTTGTTCTTCTTGTACTCTAAATGTAAATTAAAAGATTTATAACAAATAAAACATTTCTACTTTATTTTTGCTAAATATAAATTATTGGTTTTTTCATTTTTATAATTAATTGTTTAAAATTATTAATGACAACCAAATATAGATTTAATATTCAAAATAAACATTTATTATAACAGATTATAAATATTATCATTTTTTACATTATGTTTACCACTTTCTTGGGTATGTCTCCTTCCCCACTAATAGAATCCAATGCAGGAAATTAAGAGGGTTGCTAGATTCCTAGAAAAAAACCTAAACGATGAGATCTTGAATAAGATCATCCATCACACCTCATTTGGAATGATGAAGGACAACCCTCTGGTGAATTACACACACCTACCAAGTACAGTGATGGATCACAGCAAATCTCCTTTTATGCGCAAAGGTGAATATTTTTCTGAGTTTAATTTCCCCTTTTACTTTCTTATACATTACTCTGACAGGAGGATTAGCTTTGTCATCTCTTCCAAATTACTTAGCCAGTTTGGGCACCAGTTTCCTCACTTGTAAAATAAGCACGCTAAAAATACTAACCACAAAAATGTTGCTAAAATCAGATTAGCAACTGTTAAAGGAAATAATGCATGTAAACCTATTGTCAGAATACCTTGAGTATTTGATACATAGCTCTCCTCTAATTTACTACTCTGCTAAATGGGACTGGTCTTGTCAATTCTGATATGAGTCATTCCAAATGTGTTGTATCTAAATCCTCAACCTTTGTCTAAATTGGCATAGGCCTCTTTCTGCTCAGCGATAAACTGTCACTCAGTACAGTACCATATTCTTTAAAGTCCTCATATTATTTAGAAAATAGTGGTCACTTTGTTCAAAAGGACTCACCAGAGAAAGGACTTTTTTTAATTCTATGGAAGTTTTTTGCTTCCAAAAAATATTGTCTGAATTATAGGACACATGGAATCTAAATTTAACTTGGGAAGATGACAGTAGAGGACTATGGCATTCATTGTTGAAATACAGCTTTACTTCCGTGTCGCTTTTTGTATATGATTTGTGTTAAAATGTTTTATTAATGATAAAAATAATGCATTTAAAAAATTATTAACCTAAACAAATTTGAGAAATTATTCACCTAATAATGCTACCCTCTGTTTTCAATATTCTTTATTGAATTGCTGCACTGGGAGGTAAATATAACCCTAGGAATGTATTGTGTATAGAAGTGTGTAGAAGAAAACCCTTAATTTTGAAAGAGTTATATGGTTAAATTTTTTATAAAACATTTTTCTCCATAACTTATTAAAATAGAAAATAGTTTCAGTGTTTTAAAATTGTTTTTCATTTTCAAAAACACTACATTTAACTTTTCAAAAATAACCTCTAGTATAAGAGGGCAAAGCAAATTTTTCATTGTAAATGGTGCATTGTAAGTTTGAAAAAACCCCACTAATAATACATACATATTTTCTAGTGGAAGACTCAGAAGATTATCTTTCTAAAACAAGGCACATTTTTATCATGTCAGGTCATTGACTGAAACTTCTAGGAGAGATTTATCCCCAGTCATATGAAAATTGATACCATTTTATGCGTAGGGTATAGAGGTAGAGGAGATAAGCTCAGTATCTGAATTATATGGTTTCTCCAACTTCAACCTGAAAGAGTGCACACTGGCCTAATAAGAGACACAGTTTATACATGGGCTCTGGAACTGGTAAAGAACATGTCCTTTGTGGTTAGACTGGTCTGGAATTTATCCGGACTATGCCACTTGCTGAATTTATGACTTTGAATACATAAATTAATCTGCCAAAACTCTGGTTACATCACTGAAAGTATGGAGAAAGTACTAATATCTATGGCACATGTTTTTGGGGAAGATTATGGTAAATGATATGAAGCATTTGGAATATTTTTCTGATAGTAAATAATACATAAAAAAGTAGCCAGTCTTATTAAACAGTTCAAGATTCCTCTATTTATTCATTCATGCATTCAATAAACATTTAAAGAATACACATTCATTCATTAATTTACATATAGGAAAAACTCTTCATGAGCATCTATATGTGGCACATATTCTCCAGAATATGCAAGGCTGAATGGCACATGCGTCTGCCTCAGGAGGCTCATAATGCAACGCAAGAGGCGCTTGTAAACGGACGCTGAGGAGGCCTCAGAGTGAAATGACCAAAGGGCTAGTCAACTCTTGAAGGATGCTTTGTTGGATAAATCAATGTTATAATTTAGTGACACAGTAGTAAAGGTAGTAGGCACAGGATAGATGATGTCCAATATTTATATCTCTGCCCCAAATTGCAACAAAACAGAAAAATCGGCTTTGGCCAGCATTTATTGTATCAAAAATTTTTTTATTCTTTCATTTTTCTTATAAAGCAAATGTGTTTGTGTGTGTTAATTTATATTCAGAACAGACAATCATTCATTAGAGTACTTTAAATGTGACTCTTTACTGTTAAAGCTGTGCTCTCTGTTTTTAATGACATCGTCATAGATGTACTATCCTGAATATACACTCCCCTCACGTTCCTAAGAGCTCTTGCCATCAGGTGAACATAGAACAAAGTATAATAACCAAGGAAACAAGCTGTCTAAGGGGTGCCTTTTATTAAAAGGGTTTGAAATTTTTATCAAACCATCACAAGTTAATATAGATTGCAAGTCAATAGGATATATTTAATATTTCATAACAGGGTAAAGTAAATATTTTCCTCCAAGCACATTGGCACCACATTAAAATTTATTTTTAAAATAAGTATTTAATAAGCATCCAAGATGAAGAAATTAAATAAATTTATATGACAAAAGTTTACTTTTGTAAAGATCATTCAGGGATGTTATGTTTCTTGCTGTTCTTCTCATCTAAATGCAAATATAAGTCTAATGAACTCAGAAATAACAAGTATCCTACAACTATCATACCACCCTCATGTGTGTATCCTGGGAACTGATTCTAATCAGCTTTTTATTTTATGGCTTGTTTGTGCTGATGAACACTCCTTTGTACAGTTTCCAAAAGTAACTCATGAAATAAAATATGCCCCGACCAGTGTCCAGTTGTAACCCCATGACCCAGGAAAAATTAGAAACTCTAAAAGAATTTCTTTTAGGAAACTATGCATTGTACAGCCCATAAATTTGGACAAGAAAATTAACCCTTCTCAGTATGTGTCTTTAAATGTCAAACTCTATAGTTATACGCCACATTTTAGATGGGAGGAATTACCAGTACAACAGAAATGACATTTTAAAGTATTCAAATACAAGGGAAGTCTTTCTTTAACTTTTCTAAGGCTTTCTTTTGATATATGTTAGCTTTTCCTTCATAATGGAAATATTTTATTTCTTCATGTTTTTGTATATCTTATTTTTAGGGATTGTAGGTGACTGGAAGAATTACTTCACAATGGCCCAAAATGAGAAATTCGACGTTCTTTATAAGAAGGAAATGGCTGGAAGTGCCCTTCAGTTCCCCACAGAGTTTTGAAGAGCCTAAGCTGCAAATCTGAAAGAACTGACCTGTAATTTGTTGAAACAGGGGCAGTTATGACTTGACTTGGGCAATCAAATGGGTTTTTAAAGGAACAAATGTGCTTTTAAAACTTTGATTTTTCAGTGTCATTAATCAATTCCCAGTTTTGCTCCTTACTCAGGCTGCCAAATTCTGTAAAGTTAGGACCAATCATTAGTTTTTTGTAGAATATTCTTGCCTTTTCCTAGGCTAGCTAGCACTGTCAAGAAAGTATTTATCCTACCCAATCCCCATATATTTTGGCTTAAAATTAAGTTTCCCTCCCTATTAACATGGCCCAAGAAATGTTGTTTGCACACTGACACCATACTTCCTAGCTCTGCCCCAGTTTCCCTTTGCTGAAAACAAATCTGGACACACTGTTCCACTGCTGTCTTCTGGGTTTCAAGTTGTTCCCTGAGTCATAGCTCAAGATCTTGCAGTGTCTCTATTTTGATAACATGCTTCATGTCCCAAATTATGTGGTTTGGATTTTGGAAATGTTTCTATCTCTAACCTGAGTATCCAAATTCCTAATTTCTGAGTATCTAATTTCTGAGTTTGCAAAGGTTAAAGGTCAACATTAGTCCCTGGTGGGCTCTTCCCTGGGAACTGGAGCTCTACTCTGAGAACCGGACTGAGGGCTGGAACCTGTTTCCTGGGTAGAGTCCTGCCCATATCTTACCAGCCTCTTCTGAACTCCTGAGAATTGCTTATTGTTGTGCTCTGGTCTCCATTTGGGAACTTCAGTTTATTTCCTCTTGTGTCTGAACAGGTTTGGATCCTTTAATAGCACCTTCGGTACCCCAGACAAGATCATAGCTGAGGCTAAAATTTCCCAATCTAGTGTCTAAGGGATGCTCGCTTGGCTGAATCTCCACTATGCCCTCCATATGCAATGTCCATTCTATCCACTATCTCACACTATGCCTCTCAGCTTGGCTTCTTCAATATGTTAAGTCCAGCTTTGCCTTGGAGGTAATTATTTCTATCCCCCTGTGCAGCAAAACCTTTTGCCTTGCCCTAGCTGGCTTGCTCAGTGGTTAGAGAGTCGGCCTGAAGGGTCCCAGGTTTGATTCCCATCAGGGGTACATACCTCAGTTGCAGGCTCCATCCCTGGCCTCCATCAGAGTGCAGGAGGCAACCAATCGATGTGTGTTTCTCTCTCCTCCCTCCTCTTTTTTCCTCCCTTCCACTCTCTCTGAAAATCAATGGATAGGAAAAAGTATCCTCTGGTGAGGGTTAAAAAAAAATCTTTTGCCTGCAGGTCATATCTGTATGTGCCAAGTTAAATGCTAAACCAAGTTCCCAAACTCAAGCATGGTCCAAATGCCCTGGGCCCTCACTTGTTCTGGGGAGAAGTTCTGACACATGACAGACCACCTGAGCCACAACTGAGGTGGCTACGATCACTTGGGTTACCATATTTTGCCTTCGTAAGCGAATCTCTGCTGTCAGCCCCTGCACCTGGAATTGCTCCTCAAGCTGGTAACTTCTCTTTCCCAGACTCAGTAGAGGATTGATCTAATGCCAACTGCAAACGTCCTAGGAAATTTGATACAGGCAGTAATATAGCTATGATTCTGAAGATAGTTATTTTGACATTTATGACTTATCATATGTATTATAAATTATTTCTGGGAATGAAATTTGCGTGTATGTTTCTTAGAAACATGTTTAGTTAACCTTGAATAACTAAGGGTATTGTGGACCAGTTCCAACTTTCTAGAATACTCTTGACAACAAAAAAGTAAAGGCAATCATGTGTCTATTCACTTTATTATCTTAGTAATAAGTTAATGTGGTATGGACTTCTGATGCTATGGTCGCTTTTTGAAAAAAAATTAAGTGTCTTTGAGCTAGCCTTTAATCTGTGTAATAGACTGGCTGCAGTAACTGCCTTCACTAGCAGGATTAAATAATTTCCACTTTTCCTAGCTTCCCTTTGTGGAAATATGTCTCTGTAACTGGACTTTAGTCAAAAAATTTGAGTGAGCTTTAGCTATGCCCCAGGTAGTTTTCTAGGCACTGGAGATAAGAGTGGAGAAAACAATAGAATTTAGATCGTCCTTGATCTTTCTTACAGGTCAATGCTTCTTATCCATTTTTTAGTCACTGATTCAAATGGCAACACCCTGGTTCACCTGCTCCTCGGTGTAAGCTCCTCACCACACATTAGCACACGCCCTAGAATTCCAGCTTTAAAAGTACCGAATATCTTTTGAAATTATTTAGAGAACTGCCACCAAAGTGACTTTCCCGAAACAATGAATTTATCATTATTATTCCTTTTCAGCAATCATTGGTATTATCTTCAAACAAAACCACTTAGATTAATCTCATTCAATTTTTCTCTAACCATAGCAAGTGATGTAAAGACAGGGATAGCAAATACCCTCATCCATGACGCCTCATTAATCAAGTCAAGGAATTGTTTTTTAAGAGGCCAACGTAGGGCTTAAAAAATATTTTCATCATGACATTCAAAGCAAGTACTGGAACTTGTTTAGAGTACTTATTGTAATAGGTGCCTATTGTGAATCTTTGTCATTATTGATAAAAGGGAAAGAGCCAAAAAGATTCCCAAAGGAACAGTATCTTGGATCGTCCTTTAGTGAGATGCTTAAACTTCAGGAAACTGAGTAAATAAGGTTTTAGTTTTCTCATCTATAAAATTAAATAATTGGTTTGTGTTTCTTCCACATTCTAAAATTCTCTGGCTGTATTTGCTTTATGTGTCCAGACAGTAGGAATTAAACTGTTTTCACACGTATAAACATGTACCCATGTGTATATGCAAATACGTTTATACATGTACATATGTATACATATCTCATGGTTCTGTTTCTTTGATGAATAGAGTACATGTTCTAAACTTTATTGCTATTCTATGTTTTCACAAACGTTTTGGACCAAGTCATTTGATCATTCAAAGTTATTGTATAAGTATTGTGAACTTCCAATGGGTTAGAAGTATTTAAAGCTATAAGATTCTTCCACATAAACTCTTCTATCAGGTTGTATGAAACAGTATCACAAAGCATTCAACCTTATATGCCAACATCTATTAGCAAGGAGGCCAACATATAGCCACATCTCCTTGTTTTCTGCCCTTTTAAGCACTCTAAAATACTTGTCATGAAAGATGCTCCTGAGTGAAATGGAAAACTGTACTTAGCAATAGTGGGAATCAGGTGACCAGGTCAAAATTACAGTGCTAGTGCATCATTCTAATTGGTGATCTTAAAGTTTAGGTTGTAGTGCCTTTAAAAGAATGGTAAAATGACTTTACCAAGACTTATCATGTAATCTTTAATTACTAATGTTACATTTTTACGTAAAGCAAATATTTTAACCTGATAAGCATTTCAAAAGTTGGAAAAATTAAAGTGCCATTAATTAATATATACTGTTTCCAATTCATTATTTCTGACAAAAGTTTTTTGGTTTTTTTTATTGTGTGCTTTAAATACCTTTTCTTTAAAACTTTGGAATTTATAATAGCATACTCAATCTGCCATTTACACTTATTGATAATGTCAGTCCATGCTATTACATAAGTTAAATCAGATTTATTTTTATTAGCATTTTGTTATTTCACAGGCAATGGAGCACATTCAAGTAAATACAGACAAGAGGTAGGATTCCACAATATTAATAATCCATCTTCAATATCATAGCTTCTCCTTCCCAGATCTTGCATAATCATAAACCAATTGCCTTAACACTTTTTAGATACCTTGAAGAAAGTATGCAGTGCTCTGGAGTTCTAATGATAGTGTATTTGCCAGCATTAAACATTTTTTTTGTATGTTTCTTTTTTTTTTTAAGTTATCTTTATTGTTGAAAGTATTACAGATATTCCCGTTTTCCCCCATTGATCCCATCCACCCCACATCCACACACCCCCAAGCCTTCACCACATTATTGTCTGTGTCCATGGGTTATGCATATAAATTCTTTGGTTAATCTCTCCCCACCTACTCCCCCACCCCCGACTTCCCACTGAGATTCATCAGTCTGTTCCATGCTTCTGTGTCTCTGGATCTATTTTGTTCCTCAGTCTATTTTGTTTATTAGATTCCACTTATGAGTGAGATCTTGTAAAACTGAATCAGGAGGAATCAGAAAACCTAAATAGGCTAGTAGCAATTGATGAAATTGAAGCAGCAATAAAAAAAATTCCCAGCAAACAAAAGCCCTGGTTCGGGCAGCTTCACAAGGGAGCTTTGTAATTCTTTAAGTTGTAGGGTTAGATAATTTACTAAAAATTTTTCTTGCCTTTTGAGGTAGGCCTGTAGTGCTATTAACTTCCCTCTTAGGACTCCTTTCACTGTGTCCCATAGATTTGGGGTTGTTGTATGTTCATTTTCATTTGTTTCCAGGAAGTTTTTGATTTCTTTCTTGATGTCTTTGGTAACCCATTCATTGTTTAAAAACATGCTTTTCAGTTTCCATGTGTTTAAATGTCTTTTAGTGCTTTTATTGTAGTTGATTTCTAATTTCATGCCATCGTGATCCGAGAAGATGCTTGATATGATTTCAGTCTTCTTGAACTTGTAGAGACTTGTGTCCTAACATGTGGTTTATCTTTGAGAATGACCCATGTGCATTTGAAAGGAATGTATATTCTATAGCTTTGGGGTGAAGTGTTCTGTAAATATCAATTAAATCCATGTGATCTAGTGTGTTATTTAGAGTCGCCATTTCTGTGTTGACTTTTTGTCTGGAAGATCTATCCAATGAAGTCAGTGGGGTGTTAAAGTCCATGACTATGACTCTATTGCTGTTGATCTCTCCCTTAAAGTACTGAACATTATTATTGATAGGTCCTTATTTATTTACATTTTAATTCTTTATGCCTATATTTCTCTCTCTATTTCTTCTTCTTATTACAGAAGTCCTTTTAACATTTCCTGCAATGCTGGTTTGGGGATGATAAACTCCTTTAGCCTTCTTTTGTCTGGGAAGCTCTTTATTTTACTCTCTATTTTGAATGATAGCCTTGCTGGATAGAGTAGTCTTGGTTTCAGATCCATGTTTTGCATTACCTTGAATGCTTCATGCCATTCCCTTCTGTCCTGTAGTGTTTCCTATGAGAAGTCAGCTGACAGACTTTTGGGAGCTCCTTTGTAGGTAACAGATTGCTTTTCTCTAGCTTCCTTTAATATTCTCTCTATGTCTTGAATTTTTGGCATTTTAATTATGATGTGTTTGGGCATGGGCCTCTTTGAATTCTTCTTGCTTGGGACTCTCTGTGCCTCTTGAACTCGTGTGACTTTTTCCTTGACCAGGTTAGGGAAGTTTTCTGCCATTATTTCTTCAAACAGGCTTTCTAACCCTTGCTTACTTTCAACCTCTTCTGGCACTCCTATGATGTGAATATTGTTACATTTTATGTTATCCCACAGCTCCTGTTTTTTCATTGTTTTTTGTTTTGGGGTCTCTGATTGAGTGATATTTTCTACCCTGTCTTCTAATTCACTGATGCAATCCTCAGCTTCCTCTAATCTGTTGTTTATTCCTTCCAATGTATTCTTTATTTCTGCTATGTCATTCTTCATTTCTGATTGGTCATTTTTTATAGTTTTCATATATTTTTTCATGCTGTTGAGTATCCTTACAATCAGTATTCTGAACTGTACATCTGATAGATTGCTTATCTCTGTTTCATTTACCTCTTTTTCTGGAGACTTTTCTTGTTGTTTCATTTGCGTCTTGTTTTTTGTCTCCCCATCTTGGCTGCCTATTTGGGTTTGCTCCTATGTATTAGGTAGGCCTGCTAGTACCCTGTTTGGAGCTATCATCAACCCATGGCTTGAGATTCCCTCTGTTGGGGCTGTGTGCTTTTGGACAGGACCAAGATGCACACCAAAGTCTGCTTTTCCAAGGCCCAGGTCCAGAAGCAGGTCAGGCAAAGACTCAAAGTACTCTGAGGTCTGCCTCTGGCTGCAGGCTCATTAATCTGATTCTCTTCATGAGCCCCAGGTTGTAGAAACTCCATGGGGTAAGGCAAGAGGTTTTCCAGCAGGGTGGGGCAATTGCTTCCCCCTAAGGCAAAAGCTGATTGGAAGGTAAATGTCTGCCTGTGAAAGATGTTCTCTGCAGTATGGGGGAATGACTAGGCACTGGAATCCAGAGGGGTGCCCTCTGAGCTCTATCTCCAGAGCCCACAACCCTAGATTCTCCTCACACAGCTTCAGTCCACTCTGCCCTCCTTCTGCTGGAGCCCAAGGTGAGTGGCTGCACACAAAACTTTGTGTATTGTCTCTTTAAGAAGGTGTCTGCATTTCCAGCAGTCTCTCCCTGGCAGACAAAAACCTTGGTGCTTTTCACAGCCAGATGTTATGTGGGCACCTTTTTTAGTTCTGGTGCTCTTGGCTGGGAAGCCCAGCCTGGAGTTTAGGTCCCAGAGTCCTCATTGGGAATCCCCCACACCTGAGGTATTCCTCCCAACCTGCTGCTGCTGCTGCCGCCTGTGGGAATCCAGCCAGCTCTCTCACTTCCTACCAGTCTCTATGCTGTCTCTGCTTTTCCTCTTTGGTTATGAGGGTGCTCTCCAGCTTGTCTTCAGTTGCAATTGATTCTTCAGAATGGTTTTCCTGTATTTTAGTTGTAATTCCAGTTTGGTCCTGGGAGGATGTCAGTGTAGCTTTCACTCAGTCCTCCACCATCTTTAATCTCTCTGGTCAGCATTAAACTTGGCCCTTTAAAGAAAAGATTATAACTAATCAATTTTATTATCTTAATAGATGAACAGGCCTTGAAGAAAAAGAGAAATGAATAGACTTGCCATTCAGGAGACCTCAGTAATACTTCTATTTTCATCATCTTGTCTTATTGGCAATTAAGTATAGAGATTTATGGATCATGCTGCATGGGAGTCTTGGGGTCTGTAAAGGGTCCTCCAGAGCTGCCACAGGACTGGGGATATAGCAAAAGAGGCGATGGACATTTGTCCCACCTCCCTCTCTGGTTTCAAGTACACCAGTTGTGCTTTTTTGGGGTTTTAATAAACTTTTCTTCTTGAACAGTTTTAGATTTGTAGACTTATTTCCAAGATAGTACTGAGGGTTTCTGGGTACTCCAGACCCAGTCTCCCTTATTACTAATATTTTACATTAATATGATACATTTGTCATAATTAGTGAAGCAATATTGATATATTACTATTTACTGCAGTTCAGACAGTGTTTAGATTTTCTTCCTTATTCTATAATGTCATTTCTAGGATCCCATTCAGGGTACCACAGTACATTTAATGACCTTGTATTCTTAGATTCCTCTTAGGTGTGAAAGTTTCTTAGACTTTCCTTGGTTTTGATAATCCTGACATTTTTAACAGTTAGCTATTTTGTAGAATGTCCCTCAATTGGGGTTTATGTGATATTTTTCTCAGGACTATACTGGAATAATATATTTTGGGAGGAAAAGACCATAAAATACCATCTCAACATATGACATCAGGAGTATATACTAACTATGACTTATCACTGTTGCTGTTGACCTTGATCACCTACTTGAAGTAGTGTTTATCAGGTCTCTACAAAGGTCTCTACTCTCTGTTTTTCTTTCCCTTTCCATAGTATACACTTTGGAAGAAAATCACAGTCTACAGCTTGCACTTAAGAAGCAGGGAACAATGGTTTACCTTCTAAAAGGTGGAGTGTCTACAGAAATTACTTAGAATTATTCTGCTTGGGAGATCTTTTTACTTCACTATTTATTTATTTACTCATTTATTTATTTATATCAGTAAGTAATTATGGATATTTATTTTATATTTTTGGTTATAAGTCAATAATACTGTATTTTCTTGCTCAGATTTTTCTAGTTTTGTCCATTGGGAGCTCTTTACTTTTCAGTTTCATGTTGTTAGCTGGCTTCAAAATGGACATGTATTTTGCAAGTTGCTGAGAGTCAAAGAAGTTTCTGACTTCACTAACATATATAGCTATTGTATAAATGATATATGTGGAATAATTGTTATATTTTATATCTTGTTAACATTTGCATTGATCATTTATTAGATGTCAGGCAATCCTGTAGAAGTAGAAGTATATCTGTTATAAAGTGAATAAACTCAAACTTTGAGCTAGGTTTTAAATCTAAGCCTGTTTAACTCAAAAATGTCATTCTTAACTGCTATATGACACTATATAGAATTATATATAAATACTCTCCTTCAAATGTTAGATTATACCTCAAAACACTACCATGAACATAATTAGGTAGTGGTATCCAGGCTGACAATTTAAAGGTTCATAGCTCTATCCACTCTCAGAGCCTGACTGTTGCAGGGATACTGCCTACAAACATGTGAAGAATAGATTTATGAATGCTTTCCTTCTATGAGTTATGTCATGTTGTTTCTTGTTATGTTTAAATAAAGATGGCAATACCATGGTTGAAGCTCATATAGGTTAATGTAAGATTCGAGTGTTGACTTGAGAACTTACTAATTAGAAAGAAATATCTCAAAAGAAAGAACTCCATTAAAATGCATAGAGTCCAAATAAATGACTAACAAGACTGTTAAATGCACCCTATTTATAAGATGAGGACTGACTGTACTCTGTCCTGTTCTCTCTTATTCAGGGAGGGAGAGAACAAGCTGTCATAAATATTATGGAGAAACTTCCCATGCAACTTTAAATATGAGAGAAAAAGGAGGAGATAGATCAAAATATTTTCTCACAACTTGAGTCCTCTCTATCTCCTCCCTCCCCCTAGTCCTATTAGCAGAAGTACCAAAGTTCCTGAGCTTACTGAAAGCATGTGTCAAGAAAACAAGATTCTTGTGGTTCTCCTTGGTGATGCCAATAAGATAGCTGGGAAGGGGTTGTTCCAAATTATGCATTTTATATAAACACCAAAGATGCTTCAATGGCTATATTAACTGTTACTTTTTCCAAGTGATAAAGATGAACTATTCTTGTTTTACAAGTAATTGCCAGATAGATGGATGAATGGAGGGAGAGAGAAAGAGGGAAGGAGAGAGAAAGAGAGAAACAGATATAATGGCTACCAAGATACTCTTTTTGTACTGATTGAATTTATATTTGGAGGTGCAAAAAAATTAAGCAAATAAAACCTAATTTAAAAGGAGGAAGAAAATCCAGTGAACTATAGAGCTCAACTCTGGGCCTTCATTCAAATATGCACTGTGTTTTAAAATAAAAGAAATGGGCAACTTTTCCAGTAGAGTTTGCTCAGTGTGTGAACTATTCTTAAACTTAAAGAACTGGTGCAGATTGTTTCATTGAGAATATTTTTGCTTATTTCCTGGGTAATTATACCTTCCATTGGATAAAAGCTACATTGTTGAATAGATTAGTATGTGGGAAAACTATACTCTGCCATTGTTTTGCCTGAATTCTTATTGACATATTTTGGAGTCTTAGGTTTGAAGCACACTGGGTCTCTGCAGCAAAGTCAAAACACAAAGAGTAAATCATAAAAGGGCAGGAATATATAATAATTACATATAAAGCAAAATCTTTTCAAAGCAGCTTATTGGTAAAGGCATAGTATTTGAGTGGTACAAAACTTCTATCCCAATATCTGAATTTTCCTTAATTAATGCAGTTTTTCTTATTTGTTTAAGTATACCATACACCGACTAGTGTACAAATCTTAAATATCCAGATAAATCTTCCCAAGTAAACATATCTAAGTAACCAGATCCATACCTTAAGAAACAGAAGTTGCTCAGTATATCAGAGTCTTCCTCTCCCTAGTACCCTCTTCCAATCAATATTCCCAACAGTGAAACCCACAATCCTGTTTTCCAACACGGGAGATTAGGTTTTTCTGTTTTGAAGTGTATATTAATGGAATGATACAGATGGACTCTTTACTGACTTTTTTCACTCAACACTATAATTGGGATATTTATCCATGTTGCATGTAGCTGTAGTATTTTTTCCCTATTTTAATTACTATATAGTATTCCATTGTGGGACTCTACCAATATTTATTTGTTCTTGATGGTTTGCAAATATTATTATGAACATTCTTGTTCATATTTTTGGTATACACATTCTTGTTGCATTTTCCTTGAATCCAACCTAAGGGTTAAATTACTAGATAATATAATATGCATGGGTTTAAGACATGCCACCAAATAGTCTTCCAAAGTAGTTATATGATTTGCAATTACACTAGTAGTGCATTTTAATCTCACACTCTCTCCATCACTTAGTATTTTATATAATTTTCATTTTAGTCATCTTGGTGTGTATCATGCTATAGTTATAATTTATATTTTCCTGTTGACTAATAAAGTTAAGTAACTTTTCATGTTCATTGGTCATTTGAATAACCTTTTTATGAGTGAGGTGCCTGTTCATATTTTTTGCTTATTTTTCTATGCATTGACTGTCTTTTTTAAATGATTTGAAAGAGAGGATGTGTCTTTGTGTTAGTCTTTGTGTGTGGGTGTGTGTACATGTATGTTGTGTATTTACATATATGTACATAGATGTATATATCCTTTATTTGTATTTCAAATATCTTCCCTGACTCTTCTACTTGTTATGGTTTCTTAAGGGTGTCTTGATATTCGTAGTCTTAATGTAGTCCAATTCATCATTATTTCTTTTATGATAAGAATTTATATCATATATAAGAAATATTTGCTTACTACCAGGTCATTAACATGTTCCATTATTTACTAAAATATATATATTTTTACCTTTTATATGTAAATCTACAATCCATTTGTATAAGACTCCAGATACGTTTTACTTTCAGAGAGATACCCAGTTGACTGTGTACAATTTACTAAAAACAAGTCCTTTCCTCACTGTACTATAGCCAGGTTTGTTAAAAATCAGTTGTTTATATATATGTGGGTTTCCTTCTGGACTCTATTTCATTCTGTAAGTTTATTTTTCTATTCATGCATCATCATCATAGTGTTTTAATTAATATAGCTTAAAAAATAACCAAGAATTTGGTAGTATAACATCTCCAGTTTCATTATCTGTGAAGATTGCTTTGTCAATTATTAGCCTTTTGCGTTTCCATATACATTTTAATTCTTCAGTTTCCATTTTTAAAAATGCTATGATCTGTATTGGGATTAAATTTAATGTATTGATCAAGAAGTGTCATGTATACAACACACTCTTTTATTTATGATTTCTTTAATTTACTTCAATAATTTTTTCAGTGTAAAAATATAGCATAATTTTTGTTAAAATTATTCTTCTATATTTTATCTACCTGGTGTCATTTTAAGTAAAGCCTTCTTTAAATTTTATTTAATAATTTTTGTTGCTGGTACACAGAAATACAATTGATTTTTGTTTTTAACTTTATATTCAGGTGCTTTACTGAAACAATTTATCAATTTTAATGATTTCTCTGTAGATTCTGTCAAGTACTTTTTCTTGCACTATCATGCCATCTATGAATAATAACATTTAATTCTTCCTTTATAAACTTTATATATTTATCTTTAATTCCTACTGTGTTGTCTAGGATATCTAATAAAATATTGATTAAAAATAGCCAGTGGAGCACTCATGTTCTTTTCTGTCTTTTACTCTTGCTTTTAGGTTTGATTATTTTATTCTTTTCAAGCAAAGCAAAGCCAGCTTTGAGGCACTGTTGACTGGGACTCCATCACCCTCTCCGTCTACCAGTCAAGTAATTCTTAAGATGGAAGCTTTGATCGTTAATTTTCAGCTTATTTTGTAATATGTGTATTTAAATATAATTCACTTGAAAATGTCTTTATCTGTACCCTACAGCTTTTGAAGTGCCTTAGTTTATGATCATTTAATTAAAATGTATAGTTTAATATTCACTGGAATGTTTTATTAGATTTATAACTTAATTTGACTATGACCAGAGACCATATTCTGTCTGGTTTTATTCCTTTAGTGTTCACTGACATTTTCTTTTCTTTTTTTTTTTAATGTTTCCTTATTTTTATTGTTGAGACCATTACAGATGTCCCATTTTTAACTTCACTGATCCCCTCCACCTCACATCCATCCCACCCCCAGGCCCTACCCACACCAATGTCCATGTCCACAGGCTATGCCCATAAACATACAAAATCCCTGATTAATCTCTCCCCACTCACACCCCCCTCCCCACCTTCGCTCTGAGATCCCTCAGTCTGTTCCATGCGTCTATGTCTCTGGATCCACTTTGTACATCATTTTTTTATTATATTCCATATATAAGTGAGATCATGTGGTACTTGTCTTTCTCTGACTGGCTTATTTCACTTAGCATAATACTTTCTAGTTCCCTCCATTCTGTGCTAAAGGATAAAAGATATTTTTTACAGCTGCGTAGTATTCCATGGTGTGAATGTGCCACAGCTTTTTTACCCACTCATCTACTGATGGACACTTGGGGTGTTTCCAACTCTTAGCTATTGTGAATTGCTCTGCTACAAATACAGGGGTGCATAAGTTCTTTGCAATTGGTGTTTGAGGTTCCTTAGGATATATTTCTAGAAGTGGAATCACTGAGTCAAATAGCAGGTCAATTTTTAATCTATTGAGGAAACTCCATACTGCTTTCCATAGTGGCTGCCCCAGTCTGCATTCCCACCTGCAGTGTTCTAGGGTGCCCTTTTCTCCACACCCTCGCCAGCACTTGTAGTTCATTGACTTGTTGATGGTGGCCATCCTGACAGGTGTGAAGTGATACAACATTGTGGTTTTAATTTTCATCTCTGATGATTAGGGATATTGAGGATTTTTTCATATGTCTCTTAGCTATTTGTATGTCCTCTTTGGAGAAGTGTCTATTTAGGTCCTTTGCCCATTTTTTAATTGGGCTGTTTGTCTTCCTTTTGTTAAGTTGTATAAGTTCCTTATATATTTTGGATATTAAACCTTTATCAGATGTGTCATTGGCAAATATGTTCTCCCATACAGTGGGCTCCCTTTTCATATTGTTGATGGTTTCTTTTGCTGTGCAGAAGCTTTTTGTTTTGATGCAGTCCCATTTGTTTATTTTCTCCTTAGTTTCTCTTGCTTTAGGAGATGAATCAGCAAACATATTGTTATGAGAAATGTCTGAGATTTTACTGCCTATGTTTTCCTCTAGGATTTTTATGGTTTCATGTCTTACATTTAAGTTTTTTATCCATTTTGAATTTACTTTTATGTATGGTGTAAGTTGGTGCTCTAGTTTCATTTTTTTGCATGTATCTGTCCAATTTTTCCAACACCATTTATTGAAAAGACTGCTTTTACTCCATTGTATGTTCTTGCCTCCTTTGTCAAATATTAATTGACCGTAATGGAGTGGGTCAATTTCTGGGTTCTCTGTTCTGTTCCACTGATCTATATGTCTGTTCTTGTGCCAGTACCAGGCTGTTTTGATTACAGTGGCTTTGTAGTATAACTTGATATCTGGTATTGTGATCCTTCCAACTTTGTTCTTCTTTCTCAGGATTGCCATGGCTATTCGGGGTGTTTTTTTTGGTTTCATATAAATTTTCGAAGAGTTTGTTCTAGATCTGTGAAATATGCTGTTGGTATTTTAATAGTGATTGCATTGAACTTATAGATTGCTTTGGGTAATATGGACATTTTAATGTTAATTCTTCCAATCCATGAACATGGTATATTTTCCATTTGTTTATATCTTCCTCTATTTTCTTTTTCAGTGTCCTGTAATTTTTTGAGTAAAGATCTTTTACATCTTTGGTTAAGTTTATTCCTAGGTATATTATTTTTTTAGTTGCAATGGTAAATGGAATTTTTTTTTAGTTTCTCTTTCTGAGAGTTCGTTATTGGTGTACAAAAATTATATCCATTTCTGAGTGTTAATTTTGTATCCTGCTACCTTTCTGAATTCATTTATTAAATTTAGTAGTTTTTTGGTTGGAGTCTTTTGGATTCTCTATGTACAATATCATAACATCTACAAATAATAATAGCTTTGTTTCCTCCTTTCCAATTTGGATGCCTTTTATGTTTTCCTCTTGTCTGATCTCTGTGGCTAAGATTTCCAGTACTATGTTGAATAAGAGTATTGAAAGTGGACACCCCTGTCTTGCTCCTGTTCTTAGGGAAAATTCTTTTAGTTTTTGCCATTGAGTATGATGTTGGCTGTAGGCTTGTCATATATGGCCTTTATTATGTTGAGATATGATCCCTCTATTCCCACTTTGCTGAGAGTTTTTATCAAAAATGGTTGCTGGATTTTATTGAATGCTTTTTCTGCATCTATTGATATGATCATGTGATTTTTATCTTTCACTTTGTTTATAGGATGTATCATGTTTATTGATTTGCAAATATTTTATCAGCCTTACATCCCTGGAATAAATCCTCTTGGTCATGGTGTATGATCTTTTTAATATATTGCTGCATCTGATTTGCTAATATTTTGATGAGGATTTTAGCATCTGTGTTCATCAGGGATATTGGCCTGTAATTCTCTTTCTTTGTAGTGTCTTTATCTGGTTTTGGAATTAGGGTAATGCTGTCCTCACAAAAAGAGTTTGGAAGTGTTCCTTCCTCTTGGATTTTTTGAAATAGTTTGAGGAGGGTAGGTGTTAATTCTTCTTTGAATGTTTGATAAAACTGCCCTGTGAAGCCATCCAGGCCAGGGTTTTTGTGTGCTGGGAGCCCTTTGATTACTGCTTCAACTTCATCAGCAGTTATTGGCCTATTTAGACTTTCTGTCTCTTCCTGATTGAGTTTTGAAAGGTTGTATTTTTATAGGAATTTATCCATTTCATCCAGATTGTCCAGCTTCATGGCATATAGTTGTTCATAGTATTCTCTTACAATCCTTTGTATTTCTGTTGGGTCAGTTGTTATGTCACATCTTTCATCTCTGATTTTATTTATTTGGGTCCTCTTTGTTTCTTGATGAATCTGGTTAAAAGTTCATCAATCTTGTTTGTCTTTTCAAAGAACCAGCTCTTGGTTTCATTGATCTTTTGTATTTTTTTTTTTTTAGTCTCTATGTCATTTATTTCTACTCTGATCTTTATTATTTCTTTCCTTCTACTTACTCTGCTCTTTTCTTGTTTTTCTCTTTCTAAGTTTTTCAGTTGTAGGATTAAAGAGCCTATTAGAAGTTTTTCTTGTTTTTTGAGGTACGCTTGTAGTGCTATCAACTTCCCTCTCAGGACTGCTTTCATTGTGTCCCATAGATTTGGAGTTGTTGTGTGTTCCTTTTCATTTGTTTCCAGGAAGTTTTTGATTTCTTTTTTGATCTCTTTGGTAACCCATTCATTGTTTAAAAACATGCTTTTCAGTTTCCATGTGTTTAAATGTCTTTTAGTGTTTTTATTGTAGTTGATTTCTAATTTCATGCCATCGTGATCCAATAAGATGCTTGATATGATTTCTATCTTCTTAAACTTATAGAGACTTGTTTTGTGTCCTAACATGTAGTCTATCTTTGAGAATGTCCCATGTGCACTTGAGAAGAATGTATATTGTGCAGCTTTGGGGTAAAATGTTCTATAAATGTTGATTAAATCCATCTGATCTAGTGTGTCATTTAGGGTCACTGTTTCCTTGTTGATTTTTTGTCTGGAACACCTATCCAGTGAAGTCAGTGGGGGGTGTTAAAGTCCTCGAGTATGACTGTATTGCTGTCGATCTCTCCCTTAAAGTCCTCTAGAAGTTTATTTTATAAATTTAGGTGCTCCTATATAGGGTGCCTATATGTTTATAAGGGTTATATCCTCTTGTTGGATTGATTCCTTTAGTATTATGTAATAACCATTTTTGTCTCTTGCTATGGTCTTAATTTTGAAGTCTATTGTCCAATATAAGTATTACTACCACAGCTTTTTTTTTTTTTTTCATTGCATGGAAATTTTTTTTCCATCCCTTCACTCTCATCCTGTACGAGTCTTTTGTTCTGAGGTGGGTCTCTTGTAGACAGCATATATTTGGGTCATGTTTTCTTATCCATTCAGCCACTCTATATCTTTTTATTGGAGTATTTAATACATTTACATTTGTTTATTATTGAAAGATACTTATCTACTGACATTTTGTTTCTTTATAGCTATGTTTCTCATTCTCTTTATTTCTACTTATAATTTAGCAGTCCCTTTAACATTTCCTGTAATGCTGGTTTTGTAGTGATAAAGTCTTTTAACCTTTTTTGGTCTCAGAAGCTCTTTATTTCACCATCCAGCTTGACTGATAATTTTGCTGGATAGAGTAGTCTTGGTTTCAGATTCATGTTTTGCATTACCTTGAATACTTCATGCCATTCCCTTCTGGCCTGTAGAGTTTCTGATGAGAAGTCAGCTGACAGACTTTTGGGAGCTCCTTTTTAGGTAACAGATTGCTTTGCTCTAGTTTCCTTTAAGATTCTCTCTATGTCTTGGATTATTGATGTTTTAATTATGATGTGTCTGGGTATGGGCCTCTTTGGATTCTTCTTGCTTGGGACTCTTTGTGCCTCCAGAACCTGTGTGCCTTTTTCCTTGGCCAGGCTAGGGAAGTTTTCTGCCATAATTTCTTCAAACAGCTTCTCTACCCCCTGCTTACTTTCTACCTCCTCTGGCACTCTTATAATATGAATATTGTTACATTTTATACTGTCCCACAGCTCCCTTAGACTGTCCTCCTGTTTTTTGTTTTTTGGTTTTGGGTCTCTGATTGAGTGATTTTTTCCTAATTCACTGATCCGATCCTCAGCTTCATCTAATCTGCTGTTTATTCCTTCCAATGTATTCTTTATTTCTGCTATGTCATTCTTCATTTCTGATTGGTCATTTTTTATAGTTTCTAAATCTTTTTCCATGCTGTTGAGCATCCTAACAATCAATATTTTGAACTCTATATCTGAGCGATTGCTTATCTCTGTTTCATTTGGCTCTTTTTCTGGAGACTTCTCTTGTTCTTTCATTTGAGGCTTGTTTTTTGGTCTCATTTTGGCTAAGTGTTAGGTAGATCTGCTAGGATTCTCAGTCTTTTTGTAGGGTATCTAGTACAGGCCAATGCCAGATGCAATTTGTGAGCTTCTGGAATCTGTTTCCTCAGCCATAAAATGGGATCATAATCATACTTAGTGACCTGGTACTGTGTGTAAAGCAGCTGACCCAGGGCTTGGTTAGTAGTAAAAGCTGCATAATTTCCTTTTTCCTTCAGTCGTCAGTTCCTTTTTAATAAATAGAAATAGCAGAAAAATATCTAAAGCAGTGCAATGTCCTGAAAAAAATGCCACCTCCTTCGTCTGCTCTTCCTTTCCCAGCCAAGGCACACTCAGGTAGACTAGCATCAGTTTTGAAGAGGAAATGACCCTTCTTGGTCTCCCTGTGGTTTCCACCCTGGCCAGTGTCTCAGAGCAGATAAGCCATGATCTGAATGCTGAGCTGGAATTCCACCTTTGAAAGTGGCTAAACAACAGGAAGATATGCAGCAGTGGCTGTTTTCGGTACAACGGCACTAGTACAGGCTAGCCAATTCCACTTCCAGGTGTAGCAATGATGCAAATAGTCAGCTGCCTGGATGTAAAGACAGCCACTACCACCAAGACTGGCATGTTGCCAGGAATGGACCCTCCCATTGTCCCCATGATACATCCCCAGGTCGCTATTGCAGCATCACCTGCCACCTTAGCTGGAGCAACAGCTGTTTCTGAATGGACTGAATATAAAACAGCAGATGGGAAGACATATTATTATAATAATAAAACATTAGAATCAACATGGGAAAAACCCCAAGAACTGAAGGAAAAAGAAAAATTAGAAGAGAAGATTAAAGATCCAATTAAAAAACCTTCTGAAGAAACTTTGCCAATGGAGATGGAGGAGGAGGATCCTGGAGAAGAGCCGATAAAGGAGATAAAGGAGGAGCCCAAAGAAGAGGAGATGACTGAAGAAGAAAAGGCTGCCAAGAAAGCAAAGCCAGTAGCTACTACCCCTATTCCTGGTATTCTGTGGAGTGTTGTTTGGACTGGTGATGAGCGGGTCTTCTTTTATAACCCTACCACCAGTCTTTCTATGTGGGACCAGCCTGATGATCTCATTGGAAGGGCAGATGTTGACAAAATTATTCAGGAGCGCCCTCATAAAAGAGGAATGGAAGAGCTGAGGAAGCTAAGGCACCCAACTCCGACAATGCTGTCCATCCAAAAGTGGCAGTTCTCTATGAGTGCGGTTAAAGAAGAGCAAGAATTAATGGAAGAACTTAAAGAAGATGAACTAGTTAAAGCCAAAAAACGGAAGAGAGATGATAATAAAGACATTGATTCAGGCAAAGAAGCTGCAATGGAAGCTGAAATTAAAGCTGCCCAAGAAAGGGCCATTGTCCCTCTGGAGGCCCGAATGAAGCAGTTCAAGGACATGCTGCTAGAGAGAGGGGTGTCTGCATTTTCAACGTGGGAGAAGGAGTTGCACAAGATGGTTTTTGATCCTTGGTACTTACTTCTCAACCCTAAAGAGCCAAAACAGGTATTTGATCAGTACATAAAGACCAGGGCAGAGGAAGCATGCAGGGAAAAGAAAAACAAAATAATGCAAGCCAAGGAAGACTTCAGAAAGATGATGGAGGAAGCAAAATTTAATCCCAGAGCAACTTTTAGTGAATTTGCAGCCAAGCATGCTAAGGATTCAAGATTCAAAGCAATTGAAAAGATGAAAGATCGAGAAGCCTTGTTTAATGAATTTGTGGCAGCGGCAAGGAAGAAAGAGAAAGAAGATTCGAAGACCAGAGGTGAGAAGATTAAATCGGATTTCTTTGAGCTATTGTCTAATCATCACCTGGACAGTCAGTCTTGATGGAGCAAAGTAAAAGACAATCCACGGTACAAAGCAGTGGATAGTTCATCAATAAGAGAGGACCTTTCCAAGCAGTACATTGAAAAAATAGCCAAGAATTTACACTCTGAAAAAGAAAAGGAGCTTGAAAGGCAAGCCTGCATTGAGGCCAGCCTTCGGGAATGAGAAAGGGAGGTTCAGAAGGCTCGGTCAGAACAAATGAAAGAAATAGACGGTGAGAGAGAACAGCACAAACGGGAAGAAGCGATCCAGAATTTCTGAGTACCCTGAGTACCCCGTTTGGGGTTATCAACAACCCCAGGCTTGCGGTCTCCACTGCTGGGGGCTGGATGCACTTGGACAGGACTGAGAAGCACACCAAAGCCTGTTTTTTAAGGCCCGGGTCCCAAAACAGATCATGCAAAGACTCAAAGCACCCTGAGGTCTGCCTCTGCCTGCAGACTGGTTAATCTGATTCTCTTAATGAGCCTCAGGCTATAGAAGCTCTACAGCGTGAGGTGGCTGGTTGTTATCAGTCTCTTAACAAGCTTCAAGCTGTAGAAACTCCTCTGGGCAGGGCTAGAGGCTTTCCAGCAGTGTGGGGCAATTGCTTCTCCCCTCAGGCAAAAGCTGAAAATTTGCCTCCCAAGAAAGATGTCCCCCACAGTCTGGGGGAATGACTCCCCACACAGCTCTCCCCACACAGCTCCAGTCCACTCCCCCTCCGAGGGATCCCAAGGTGAGTGGCTGCTCATGAAACTTTGTGCATTGGCTCTTTAAGAGGGTGCCTGAAGTTCCAGTGGCCTCTCTCTGGCAGACGGAAACTTGCTGTCTGATGTTCACAGCCAGATGTTATGTGAGCACCTTTCTCAGTTCTGGTGCTCTTGGCTGGAAAGCCCAGCCTGGGGTTTATGCCCCAGAGTCCTCTGTGGGAACCCCCACAGCTGAGATCTCCCTCTGGACCTTCAGCTGCTGCTGGTGGGAGCCCAGCCAGCCCTCTTACATCTGCACTTCTTACCTGCCTCTATG